>NC_058519.1:203314223-203617253 GCF_904849725.1 Hordeum vulgare subsp. vulgare | reverse complement strand
TTTGCATATTTGCCTAGGAAGTCCCTAAAGGCGTAGCCGTAGCAGAAGGATTCCTGGTGCCGTTGCTGAGGAGAATCAAGACAAGAACAGTCTCCCATCAGCACGTGTTTCTGGCGCCGTTGGAAGGTCTTTTGTTGCATCAGCAGAAGTATTTCTGGTGCTGTTGCCGGGGAAGGAGAGATATATCCAAGTAGGTCTGACAAACTCATCTCTTGCATTTACTTTTTTGCCAGTTGCCTCTCGTTTTTCTCTCCCCCACTTCACATTTTCCTTTTTCGTTTGCCTTTTTCGTTCCCCCTTTCTTTCGCTTGTTTTGTGGTTGCTTGTGTTGCCATGTGCCTTCAATATGCTTGCATCTTCGCTGGCTGAAAATCTAGTGATATGGATCCTCATCCACTTGCTAATCTATTTAAGAGATCCAATTATGTTGATCCAATTGCTAGTGAGTTGAGTGCACTTGTGTCGGGACCCCGATCCTAAGCCATAGGAATCCAGCCTGTAACACATCGCATCCCTTTGCGGTCTCACGCACGGTTAACCCCACGGCTGCAGCCTTACCTTAGCCGGGACCGTTTGCGCCTTTTGACTCACGTATGCAATTGTGTCGCTAGCATTCCAATGTCAAAGAACCCGGATCGACAAGTCTAGCCATAAACCAAAGTGGCAGTACCGCACAAGGATAGGCATACATGACCCAACAAACAAGGTGTCGGTCACCAGCGAATGTAGACGAGTCGTAGCAAGCTACAAGGACTTCATTACATCGCGTGACATTTCCCCAAAGGGGACAGACACAGCAGCTAAGAAGGACACATGCCGGTCAACCAATGTGTCCGGAGCAGTAGCGAGCTACCATGGCTCGTTGGATCACAAAGGGGCATTTCCCGGTAAGGAGTGCTACTAAAGTTTACGGCTAGGTAATCGAACCCCATACATATCAAGTACGACACACGTACGCATGGCATACCGATATGTATAGATACATCGATGGCATCACAACATAACCATAAACATACAAGCTTTATTTAAGAGGCTCGGAAGAGCCACACCATAGTATTACACAGTAAGGGTCTCACGACCCATAATAGCAGTCATTCAGTTACAAGCCAACGGAAGTGTTTAAAACTGTCTGAGTACAGACAGGTGAAACTAGAAGGCACATGGCCTCACTATACTACAGACCCAACCTAGGGCCAGATCGTAGCTGGGACACCAGCTACTCGTCGTCGTCGATGTCTATGAAGAACAATCCATTAGGGTCATTAGCAACCTCTACAACATTTATTATGCAAACATGAGTACGGAGGTACTCAGCAAGACTTTAGGATAACTATCTACTCATGCAATCTATCAATAAGGTATTGTGGGGTTTCATGCGGAAAGCCAGCATTTGACTCGTGGCTAGACAACTTGCATTTTTAAATAATTTTGACTACTTGATTTCTCGCACTCGAGTCCACTAACACCACAACAATACTCCATCGTGGAATCATTCCGTCTCCATACGGAAATGCCGTCCATGACACTCACGCTTATCTTGACAATTTTATGAGTAGCCATTTAAGTTATCTATGAACAACATATGTCTCCAAGTAGTCCATATCCGCGGACGCGGCTATTCGAATAGATCATAACCCTGCAGGGGTGTACTTCGTCACACACGCTCTCGCCACTTATCGCCATGTGCACGTCATGCACCTCGGCAACCTTCAAGCGGAAGCCCAGCGAGGGAGTCGGCCACGACCGTTAACCCCATTAGTACCTAGTCCAGGTCTATCGCCTATCTGAGGGTAACCTGCACGGAAGTCCGGACGAGGTTTCCGCCACGGCCCCAAACGATGTGCACAGGGTTCCCAAGCCCACCATCCGGGTGCCACTTGGTACACCGTGCCACTGTCTACCGCATCACAGCCCACCTCTCAGGTCAGCACCATGCACGGCCTCCAGCATGACTATAAACACCAGAAACTACTTGCAACTCCTGGACCGAGTACTAGGCAATTAATAAGTCGAGCGGGGTCATATTTCAGGGCCAACATGTGGTAGTATCTCGACTTGGATTACATACACAGAACTAAGTTCCTAAGGACGGTTCCAATGAAACAATCCGCCATGTACTCCTACACAGCCTTTCACCGGTACCTTTACAAAATCAGGTTTAACACACAACCTTTGCTTACCGAACACATTCTCACAATTCTGTTCATCTCCCAGATGACAGACCATACACAACTCTAAGCATAGCAGGATAAGGCACATCATGGCTCAAGCAACTACCAGGTATGCTAGGTTGCAAGGTTCAGCTATTTACTGTGACAAGGATAGGTCATGCAAAGGAAGTGGGTTCAACTAACGTGGCAAAAGCATTTGAAGCATTTGATCCTAATGCAATAAGTAAGTGCAGGAGCGAGAACATGGGATTTATCGGGATGATCAAAATGGTTGCTTGCCTTGTTGCTCAGAGGAGTGACAATATCCGTCAGACGGATATTCGGTGGAATCCGGGGGAGCGGAGCCTACCGAAAGGAATGACAACAATCCATATCAAACATATGCAATCAAGATGATGCATGAGCATGGCATGAGGATGCAAGGTGGTATACTATTATAGCTAACATGTATTAGGTTTGAAGTTGATTTGAATCAAATTCAAATATCACTTCAAACGAGGTATTCTCGGATACCATTTTAATTGATTCGACCTGATGCTCAGATCAACTTGCTTTTAACATGCATGGTATGACATGTTAGGTTGCTGGTTTGTACTTTGGACAGTGTTTGATCATATCATGTGAAGTGAAATTTAAATATTTTCCAAATTCCATCTCCAAAGTATTTATAAGAATTAACTTATTCATTAATCTACATGTTTGGGTTCAGTAACATTTCCAAACATGTTTGCAAATGACATATTCAGATCCCTTGAATTTTTCTGATACTTTTTCATATATAAGTTATTTTCATTGGAGTTACAAATTAATTTCTATGATTTTTAGAAGTTTTGGCATTTTTCTGGAATTCTTTTAAATCAGAAATTCACTTATTGCGTGATGACTGCATCATCATGGCGTCAGCAGGTCAACTGACCTGATCAGGTCAAACCTGACAGGGGGGGGGGGACCCACTGGTCAGCATCTCATGTGCTAATCCCGCGCTGACCAACCCCTAAGTGGGTTTGACTTGGCCTTGGGACCACTGTCAGTGAGCGATTAGGGTTTAAACTACTGGGTTAAGCTGGCCACGTCGTTCCCCACCGGAGCCTGGCCGGCGGCGACCAGATCCGCGGCAGAACTTCGCCGGAGACACGCTATATCGTGCTGTGGTGCTCGGAAAAGGATGCCGAGAGCACTGGGATGATCCCGAGGCTCGACCTCATCCAGCGCTGGCCTCAGGGAGGGATATAGGTGGCCGGAGCAAGCCGGCGACGAGCCGGGGCGGCTACCGGAGTACGGGTTCGATGGTCCAGTGGGTAGAGGGCACGGATCCGAGGGGAAGGAGAGGGGAAATGATCGCAGGCTCACGATGGAGGTGAAGCTAGGCTCAGACTGCTCGGGGAGGGGCTGTAGCCAGCGTTTCGCCGTCGATTTGCCGGCGACCGATGGTTGAAGACGATGGCGTTGGGGACGTTGCAGAGCTCGGGGAGGCTTCGGCCTTTGCAGAGAGAAACAGCTCGTCGAGGCGGAGCTACTGGACTACTCGGGAGGGAGGTCCTGTGGCTAGAGGGTCGGCGGCTCGAGCTCGAGCTCTTGGCAATGGCGGCAGAAGGAGGGAGGAGAGATCCCGAGAGGGGGGGGGGACTGAAGTAGGGGAACGGATAGAGACGGGCTCGGGGTGGATATCCCCGCTGTCCCGCTGTCCTGGGGGCACCGGAGGTCGCCACGGCGAAGCATAAGGTGGAGGGGGCCGCCGTGGTCGATCTCCCCTCTGCCAGAAGGCAGAGGAAGAAGACGACCCTGCCCCTGGTGGGCTGGGCCTCCTCAGGGCGACAGGTAAGGTTTTCCTCTTTTCTTTCTCTTTTCTTTCTATTTTGTTTTTCTGATTTGCTAACTATTTTGATTTGCTTTTTATTTCAGCTCCAAAATAGTTTAAAAAAATATTTTGAACACACCAGAATATTAGTTGGAATGTATCCAACCATTCCTAAAGTTTTCAACATTTTTGAAAACTTAAAGTTTTTGAATTCAAATTTTAAACTTGAAACCAGTAGCTTTTTGCATTTATTTAAAATGCCAAGAGTATAAAAGAAATGGTTTTCTTCATTGCTTATTTGTTTCCAAGGATTATCAGAAAAGTTGAACTTTTCTTGAGGCCATTTTGGGTTCATTGATTTTAACTAGTTTGAAATTTCCTTTAATTTGAGAAGTGGCTAGGGTTTTTGAGTTTTCCTTCACCACTTACTTTGTTCTTGTTGAAAATTTCCTAGATGAAATACAAAGAAAACATGAGCACAAAGCTAACTTGATTAAGGTGTCAGGGATGTGACAACTCACCCCACTCAAAAGAATCTCGTCCCGAGATTTAGAAGTCGTCGGAAATAACGCAGGACACTCAAGTCGGAGACGATCCTCTCTTTCCCAAGTTGCCTCCTTTTCAGAATGATTTGACCATTGAACTTTAAGAAACTTGAGTTTCAACGTCGAGTGGTATGCTCAGCTTGATCAAGAATACGCACGGGGTATTCTCGGTATGAAAGGTTATCTTGGAGATCAAGCGTTTCGTGGTGCACTTCACGGATAGGATCCGAAAAGCAACGCCTGAGTTGCGAGACGTGGAAGACATCATGAACCTTGGAAAGATGCGGAGGAAGTTCCAACTGGTAGGCAACTTCTCCTCGTTTGGCAAGAATGCGAAAAGGACCAATGTAACGAGGAGCCAACTTGCCCTTGATACCGAATCGATGGGTACCCTTCAAAGGTGCAACCCGAAGGTAAGCCTTCTCGTCAACTTCAAAGGTTACAGCCTTATGATGACGATCATATTGGCTCTTTTGATGAGACTCGGCTGTTTTCAACTTTTCACGAATAATGCGAACCTGCTCTTCTGCATCCTGGATCATATCCGGGCCAAAGAGTTGCCTCTCTCCGGTTTCTGACCAATTAAGAGGTGTTCGACATCTTCGTCCATAGAGAACTTCAAAAGGAGCTTTGCCCAAGCTTGACTGATAACTATTGTTATAAGCGAATTCGACGAATGGGAGGCACTTCTCCCAATTCATACGGAATGATATAACACAAGCTCGGAGCATATCTTCTAGGATTTGATTCACTCTTTCTACTTGACCACTTGATTGAGGATGGAAAGCAGTGCTAAAAGATAGGTGAGTCCCCATGGCATTCTGAAAACTTTCCCAGAAGCGAGAAGTAAAGATACTTCCACGGTCCGAGTTTATCTCCAGGGGAACACCATGAAGAGACACTATTCAAGAGATATATAACTCCGCTAGCTGACTAGCTGTTATACTCTCACGAACGGGAAGAAAATGAGCCACTCTGGAGAGTCGGTCAATGACCACAAAGATAGCATTATTTCCTTTCTTGGTCTTGGGAAATACGGTAATGAAATCCATACTAACTTTATCCCATTTCCATTCAGGAATAGCTAAAGGTTGAAGGGTGCCAGCAGGCCTTTGATGTTCTGCCTTAACTCGACGACAAACGTCGCAGTTAGCAACGAACTCAACAATTTCTCTCTTCATCCTAGTCCACCAGAACCTCTCGCGTAGGTCCTGATACATCTTAGTACTACCGGGATGAATGGTGAGAGGAGAATCATGGGCCTCCTTAAGGATTAACTGCCTTAGATGTAGGTTCTTAGGAACCACTAGACGATTCTGGAAGAACACAACACCTTGATCGTTCATGAAGAATTCTTTAGCGTTTCCGCTAAAAATATTCTCCTTGATCCGTGATAAACCCTTGTCACGCTTCTGGCCAGCTATAATTTGATCCTTAAGGGTAGGATTCGCCACCAGGGTAGAAAGGAATCCTTGAGGAACAATATGAAGATTCAACTTCCGAAATTCCTCATAGAGATGTGGTTGACCTTGTTGTAGCATCAAATTGTTACAATAAGATTTACGACTTAGTGCATCGGCCATAACATGGGCCTTCCCCGGGGTGTAAGTTATCCCTAAGTTGTAATCCGAGATCAACTCAACCCACCGTCTTTGCCTGAGATTCAAATCCGGCTGGGTGAAGATATATTTCAGACTTTGGTGATCAGTGAAAATTTCGCAACGATTACCCAGAAGGTAATGTCGCCAGGTTTTTAGTGCATGGACCATAGCTGCAAGCTCAAGGTCATGTGTGGGACAATTATCCTCATGTGGACACAACTGTCGAGATGCGTATGCGATCACATGACGATCTTGCATGAGAATGTAACCTAATCCTTGTCGTGAGGCGTCGCAATAGATAACAAATTCCTTAGAAAAATCTGGTGGTAGCAACACAGGTGCGGAAGTCAGGCGTCTTTTCAGTTCCTGAAAACTATGCTCACACTGTGGTGTCCACTCGAACTTTTTATCCTTCTTGAGGAGTTCAGTTAGAGGATTTGCAACCTTGGAGAAATTCTCGACAAAGCGGCGACAATAGCTCGCTAGACCAAGAAAACTCCTAACTTGCTTAACCGATTCAGGTTGAGTCCAATCAAGGACATCTTGAACTCTCTCGGGATTGACAGAAATACCCTTACCAGAGATTACGTGACCTAGATAGGTCACTTCTGGTAACCAAAATTCACATTTTGAAAACTTGGCATAAAGGCGATGCTCTCGAAGTTTCATCAATACCAGCCTTAGATGCTCGGCATGTTCTTGGTCGTTCTTCGAGTAGATGAGAATATCATCAAGGTATACCACGACGAATTTATCCAAATACTCCATGAAGATTGAATTCATCAGACGAGAGAAGGTGGCTGGGGCATTGGTTAACCCGAAGGACATGACGGTGTACTCGTATTGGCCATAACGAGTAACAAAAGCCGGTTTTGGAATGTCCCTGTTCTTGATCTTGATTTGATGGTATCCCAACCTCAAATCCATTTTGGAGAAGACTGAGGACCCAACGAGCTGATCATACAGATCGTTGATCGTGGGGAGCGGATACTTGTTCTTTATGGTGACCAGATTAATTGGTCGGTAATCTACAACCATCCGATCTGTTTCGTCTTTCTTCTTGACGAAAAGGACGGGGAAAGCCCAAGGAGAAGAGCTAGGACGAATGAAACCTTTATTCAAGGCCTCATCTAGTTGCTTCTTAAGTTCGGCTAGCTCCAGGGGTGCCATCTTATATGGTCTTCTGGCTATTGGGACAGTTCCGGGAACAAGATCTATCACGAACTCTACATCTCTGTCAGGTGGAATTCCTGGCAGTTCCTCTGGAAAAACATCCGGAAAGTCACGGACTACCGGAATATCTTCAAGTTCCGGAAGAGGGTTGGCATTTAGGGAATAGAGTTGGCATTTGGTAACTCGAGTAGAGACATTGACTATCTCACCCGAGGGATGGGTAAGCTGAACATTTCTAGAATGGGTATCAATCTTGGCATAATGAGCTAACATCCAGTCCATACCCAAGATGATATTAATATCCGAAGATTTCAAGGCTATCAATGAGGCCAGAAAACTAGCCTGTCTACTAGAATTTCATTATCATAGGTTATCCTAGAGGTTTGCCATTTACTACCAGGAGTTTGGACAACCAATGGAATTGGCATATCACAAAAAGACATGTTATGCAACTGTGCATAACTTTCTGAAATGAAGGAATGAGAAGACCCAGTGTCAAAGAGAATATACGCTGGGTGATGATTAACAAGAAGCATACCCAATATGATGTCGGGATCCTCTGCAGCTTCTTCTGCTGAGACATAGTTCACTCGGCCACGTGCAGGAGTTGGCTTCACATAGTAAGCTTTGCCCGACTTGCCTTGCCCGACGGATTTTCCGGGTTGCTTTGCACCCACATTTTGAGGACACTCACGGGAATAATGCCCTGGTTCTCCACACTTGTAGCATATCACTTGGTTGGCACGTGGTGCAGCATTGCTAGCTGGACCACCATAAGTTTTTGCTGGAGGGTTGGTTTGATTCGTTTGAGGCGCCACGTAGGATGGCCTCGGAGTGTATCTTGGTGGCAGAGAACTGTTTGGAACCCACAACCTGCATTTTGGAAACGCGAATCCAGATGACGAGCCAAAGTCACGGGAGTGCTTCCTTCTGGCTTCAAAGTCAGTATGACCAGTCTCGGCAGTGATCGCCTTGTTGACCAGGGCTTGAAAGCTTGCACACTTGCGGAGGCGCAAATCACGACGAAGCTCAGGGCTCAGTCCCTTACGGAATCTTGCTTGCTTCTTGGCGTCAGTAGACACCTCCTCTGTTGCATAGCGGGCGAGGTTACCGAACTCGCGGCTATAGGCATCCACGGTCAACTTGCCGTGAGTGAAAGCACATAACTCGTCTCTCTTTCTGTCCATCAGGCCCTCTGGAATATGGTGCAGACGAAAGGCTGCACTGAAGTCTGCCCATGTGGTTGCTGGTTCAGCAGGACGCATAGCTTCGAAGTTCTCCCACCACAGATTGGCGGGTCCTTCCAGGAAATACGCCGCAAAGGTCACCTTGTCGGCCTCAGAAACATTGGCAGAGCGAATCTTGCGTGAGATGCTGCACAGCCAGTCATCAGTGTCGAGGGGATCGACAGAGTGATGAAACTTTGGAGGATTCAGCTTCACAAAGTCGTTGAGGGACACTGCAGCATTCCTAGGCTGACGAGACATATTCTGCTCAACACGCTCTAACAGTCGGTTGGTCTCCCTTTTGTTTCTCTCTGCCTCAAGCATAACTTCCGCCAGAGAGGGCGGGTGAGGCAGGTCTTCCTGCGACGCTTGACTACACTCGCCTTGCTCATGAGCAGGGGCACGATTCAACCTCGTGAACACCATCCTGACAAACAAACTCACAGCGTAGACCAATATCATAACAATACTAGCTATGGATTAAGAATGTACTGAACACACAGAATTCGGAAATGAATATCCGAACAACATGGTAACAAGCAACTGCTATATATACACCATGGTTCATACACACCCTTACATAGTTCAGTACAACCTTAACCAAAAAGCAACTATTGAAATTATGAAACTACTCATCAGAGGCTTACAAGCTTCCTATACATTATTAATCTAGGCCTCCGGAATTCATTTCACATCACAGGCATACTTCACAAGTCACACAGGACTGTGAACGTACGGCTACTACCATACTATCCTTCCGCTCACAGCTCAGGCATCCGCATAGAACATCTCATAGAGATTACCTCCATGGCCTGGAAGCTCAACCTGCGGATCAGGAAACACTCTGGCATGAGATCCCTGGGATCCATAAGGACACGGATGTGGCCTTGGTCCCGTGACTGGTGGTTGTAGGGGTCCCCGAAGAGGGGTGACTCCTCCTATAGCTGGCCAGTCAACGTGGGCCGGAAGATGGGTCCTAACGGGGTTCAACATCTCCATATCTCCGTACCCTGTCTGGACTACCGGTGCCAGCTGCGTCAAAGCCGTCCACAGACGGGCACGGGTAGCATAAAGCTCCATGCGGAGAGCACGAGCATCCGTGTCTCTGTTCTCTAGCATCTCAACAGTGGACTGCAGTAGTGGATCCTCCATAGAAGAATCAAAATAGACTCCGCTGAGGTATCCCTCTTCACCAGACTAAGAGGCCGAAACATAGCAGAACTCTGAATTCTGCAGCAGTCCATGTCTCGCCCTCATAATGGTCAGCATTGAATAGGCAGCATCTTGTACTGCCATGTCAACAGTGACTCCCAACCCATAGGACCAATGGATTGGCTCCTCAGCTCCAGGGTAGTCTGGAAATACCCTAACAGTGCAGATATACTGGCTCTGGTGGAAGTCTCGGTACTGTTCCTCCACTGTGTACTCGGGGTACCAGCGGTAACCGCACACCAACATCACCCTGACCAGCATGGCCGTATGATCCGGCACATCAATGCACCTGGTGAGGAGTACCACCTGACGAGAAGGACGGCCAGGCATCTGAAAATAGAGAGTAATGCAAAAGCATTAGAGCTCTGAATGCAAAATTGGGCAGCATAACGGCTGTAAATGCTCAAAAACAAATTTTGAGACAACCCAAAATGGAATAGCGTAACCACTCAACTATCAAGTTCAATTCTCTGATCATCAAACTTACTTCCTTTTTCCTAGGAATGAAAGAAACCCAAATATCTCTTGTCCCGTAGTCCTATAATCTACCGATCAGAAAAACAAGCCTAGAAGAAGATGAGTAACCTAGTCCTTAATTCCCGCAAAAAAGACGAGGATGACCAGAATAGAATAACTTGAGAAGAGAACAAGATTCTTACGTTCCCTTCCAACAAACAATTCCCTTATATATAACTAAAGCAATTCTAGACTCAACTTCGACCAGTTTGGCTCAGTAATCCTACAGTCAGTCAGGCTCTGATACCAACACTGTCGGGACCCCGATCCTAAGCCATAGGAATCCAGCCTGTAACACATCGCATCCCTTTGCGGTCTCACGCACGGTTAACCCCACGGCTGCAGCCTTACCTTAGCCGGGACCGTTTGTGCCTTTTGACTCACGTATGCAATTGTGTCGCTAGCATTCCAATGTCAAAGAACCCGGATCGACAAGTCTAGCCATAAACCAAAGTGGCAGTACCACACAAGGACAGACATACATGACCCAACAAAGCAGGTGTCGGTCACCAGCGAATGTAGACGAGTTGTAGCAAGCTACAAGGACTTCATTACATCGCGTGACATTTCCCCAAAGGGGACAGACACAACAGCTAAGAAGGACACATGCCGGTCAACCAATGTGTCCGGAGCAGTAGCGAGCTACCATGGCTCGTTGGATCACAAAGGGGCATTTCCCGGTAAGGAGTGCTACTAAAGTTTACGGCTAGGTAATCGAACCCCATACATATCAAGTACGACACACGTACGCATGGCATACCGATATGTATAGATACATCGATGGCATCACAACATAACCATAAACATACAAGCTTTTTTTAAGAGGCTCGGAAGAGCCACACACATAGTATTACACAGTAAGGGTCTCACGACCCATAATAGCAGTCATTCAGTTACAAGCCAGCGGAAGTGTTTAAAACTGTCTGAGTACAGACACGTGAAACTAGAAGGCACATGGCCTGACTATACTATAGACCCAACCTAGGGCCAGATCGTAGCTAGGACACCAGCTACTCGTCGTCGTCGATGTCTATGAAGAACCCTCCGTCAGGGTCATTAGCAACCTCTGCAACATTTATTAAGAAAACATGAGTACGGAGGTACTCAGCAAGACTTTAGGATAACTATCTACTCATGCAATGTATCAATAAGGTATTGTGGGGTTTCATGCGGAAAGCCAGCATTTGACTCGTGGCTAGACAACTTGCATTTTTAAATAATTTTGACTACTTGATTTCTCGCACTCGAGTCCACTAACACCACAACAATACTCCATCGTGAATCATTTCGTCTCCATACGGAAATGCCATCCCCGACACTCACGCTTATCTTGACAATTTTGTGAGTAGCCATTTAAGTTATCTATGAACAACATATGTCTCCAAGTAGTCCATGTCCGCGGACGTGGCTATTCTAATAGATCATAACCCTGCAGGGGTGTACTTCTTCACACACGCTCTCGCCACTTATCGCCATGTGCACGTCATGCACCTCGGCAACCTTCAAGCGGAAGCCCAGCGAGGGAGTCGGCCACGACCGTTAACCACATTAGTACCTAGTCTAGGTCTATCGCCTATCTGAGGGTAACCCGCACGGAAGTCCAGCCAAGGTTTCCGCCACGGCCCCAAACGATGTGCGCAGGGTTCCCAAGCCCACCATCCGGGTGCCACTTGGTACACCGTGCCACTGCCTATCGCATCACATCCCACCTCTTAGGTCAGCACCATGCACGGCCTCCAGCATGACTATAAACACCAGAAACTACTTGCAACTCCTGGACCGAGTACTAGGCAATTAATAAGTCGAGCGGGGTCATATTTCAGGGCCAACATGTGGTAGTATCTCGACTTGGATTACATACACAGAACTAAGTTCCTAAGGACGGTTCCAATGAAACAATCCGCCATGTACTCCTACACAGCCTTTCACCGGTACCTTTACAAAATCAGGTTTAACACACAACCTTTGCTTACCGAACACATTCTCACAATTCTGTTCATCTCCCAGATGACAGACCATACACAACTCTAAGCATAGCATGCATAGCAGGATAAGGCACATCATGGCTCAAGCAACTACCAGGTATGCTAGGTTGCAAGGTTCAGCTATTTACTGTGACAAGGATAGGTCATGCAAAGGAAGTGGGTTCAACTAACGTGGCAAAAGCATTTGAAGCATTTGATCCTAATGCAATAAGTAAGTGCAGGAGCGAGAACATGGGATTTATCGGGATGATCAAAATGGTTGCTTGCCTTGTTGCTCAGAGGAGTGACAATATCCGTCAGACGGATATTCGGTGGAATCCGGGGGAGCGGAGCCTACCGAAAGGAATGACAACAATCCATATCAAACATATGCAATCAAGATGATGCATGAGCATGGCATGAGGATGCAAGGTGGTATACTATTATAGCTAACATGTATTAGGTTTGAAGTTGATTTGAATCAAATTCAAATATCACTTCAAACGAGGTATTCTCGGATACCATTTTAATTGATTCGACCTGATGCTCAGATCAACTTGCTTTTAACATGCATGGTATGACATGTTAGGTTGCTGGTTTGTACTTTGGACAGTGTTTGATCATATCATGTGAAGTGAAATTTAAATATTTTCCAAATTCCATCTCCAAAGTATTTATAAGAATTAACTTATTCATTAATCTACATGTTTGGGTTCAGTAACATTTCCAAACATGTTTGCAAATGACATATTCAGATCCCTTGAATTTTTCTGATACTTTTTCATATATAAGTTATTTTCATTGGAGTTACAAATTAATTTCTATGATTTTTAGAAGTTTTGGCATTTTTCTGGAATTCTTTTAAATCAGAAATTCACTTATTGCGTGATGACTGCATCATCATGGCGTCAGCAGGTCAACTGACCTGATCAGGTCAAACCTGACAGGGGGGGGGGGACCCACTGGTCAGCATCTCATGTGCTAATCCCGCGCTGACCAACCCCTAAGTGGGTTTGACTTGGCCTTGGGACCACTGTCAGTGAGCGATTAGGGTTTAAACTACTGGGTTAAGCTGGCCACGTCGTTCCCCACCGGAGCCTGGCCGGCGGCGACCAGATCCGCGGCAGAACTTCGCCGGAGACACGCTATATCGTGCTGTGGTGCTCGGAAAAGGATGCCGAGAGCACTGGGATGATCCCGAGGCTCGACCTCATCCAGCGCTGGCCTCAGGGAGGGATATAGGTGGCCGGAGCAAGCCGGCGACAAGCTAGGGCGGCTGTCGGAGTATGGGTTCGATGGTCCAGTGGGTAGAGGGCACATATCCGAGGGGAAGGAGAGGGGAAATGATCGCAGGCTCACGGTGGAGGTGAAGCTAGGCTCAGACTGGTCAGGGAGGGGTTGTAGCTGGTGTTTCACCGTCGATTTGCCGGCGACCGAAGGTTGAAGACGATGGCGTTGGGGACTTTGCAGAGCTCGGGGAGGCTTCGGCCTTTGTAGAGAGAAACAACTCGTCGAGGCGGAGCTACTGGACTACTCGGGAGGGAGGTCCTGTGGCTAGAGGCTCGGCGGCTCGAGCTCGAGCTCTTGGCAATGGCGGCAGAAGGAGGGAGGAGAGATCCCGAGAGGGGGGGGGGAACTGAAGCAGGGGAACGGATAGAGATGGGCTCGGGGTGGATATCCCCGCTGTCGCGCTGCCCTGGGGGGCACCGGAGGTCGCCACGGCAAAGCAGGAGGTGGAGGGGGCCGCCGTGGTCGATCTCCCCTCTGCTAGAAGGCAGAGGAAGAAGACGACCCTGCCCCTGGTGGGCTGGGCCTCCTCAGGGCGACATGTAAGGTTTTCCTCTTTTCTTTCTCTTTTCTTTCTGTTTTGTTTTTCTGATTTGCTAACTATTTTGATTTGCTTTTTATTTCAGCTCCAAAATAGTTTAAAAAAATATTTTGAACACCCCAGAATATTAGTTGGAATGTATCCAACCATTCCTAAAGTTTTCAACATTTGTGAAAACTTAAAGTTTTTGAATTCAAATTTTAAACTTGAAACCAGTAGCTTTTTGCATTTATTTAAAATGCCAAGAGTATAAAAGAAATGTTTTCCTTCATTGCTTATTTGTTTCCAAGGATTATCAGAAAAGTTGAACTTTTCTTGAGGCCATTTTGGGTTCATTGATTTTAACTAGTTTGAAATTTCCTTTAATTTGAGAAGTGGCTAGGGTTTTTGAGTTTTCCTTCACCACTTACTTTGTTCTTGTTGAAAATTTCCTAGATGCACTGCAAAGAAAACATGAGCACAAAGCTAACTTGATTAAGGTGTCAGGGATGTGACAACTTGACTTTCTCTATGGAGTTTTGCTTGAGATGTGTGAATCTGAAAATTGTGATGAAGAAATTTATGAAGTGATTCACGAGGGCTCCTTGAATGAAAAGCATGATTGCAATGGTTTCACTATAAATCCTACTAGTGACAATCATGCTAAAAATATGCAAAACCCTAAGCTTGGGGATGCTAGTTTTGCTATGTCCCCTAGTTGTTACAATAATCATGATTGGGGTGATGATCTTGAAAATTTGTTGAAGCCTCATGATGATTATGATATTTGCAACAATATTGAAAGTGGGATTGGAGAAGTCATGACTTTGGTTGATGACAATCCCACTATTTTTGAAGAGCGTCAACTTTGCATGCATGTGGATCATGAAAAGAATATCTTTTGTGATAGTTACATTGTTGAATTCGAATGTGATCCCACATGTAATTGCTATGAGAGAGGAAAATATTGTGGTAGAAACTTTCATGTTACCTAGCTAATAGAGACACTATCTGCCCTCTGGGAATTGTGAGAGACGTAGAAGTCCTGTGTGGTAAGACGAAGTATCCTACTGATTTCCTCGTCCTTGGTACTGCACAAGATAGCTTTTGTCCCATCATATTCGGTAGACCCTTTCTCAACACTATCAATGCTCACATTGATTGCATTAAGCAGACTGTCATAGTTAGTTTCGAGGGTGTGTCTAAAGAATTTAACTTCTCTAAGTTTGGAAGACAACCCCATGAAAGGAAGTCGTCTGGTAGGGATGAAATCATTGCTCTTGCCTCTACTGCCGTACCTCCTACGGATCCTTTAGAGCAATATCTGCTTGAGCATGAAAATGATATGCATATGGAGGAGAGAGATGAGATAGATAAAATTGTCTGAGAACAATATCCTATTCTCAAGAATAATCTGCCTGTTGAACTGCTTGGGGGTCCTCCCCCACCAAAGGGTGATCCTGTGTTCGAGCTTAAATAGTTGCCTGATACTCTTAAGTATGCGTATCTTGATGAGAAGGAGATATATCCTGTCATTATTAGTGCTCTCCTCTCAGAGCATGAAGAGAAGAAGTTACTAAAAAATCTGAGGAAGCACCGTGTTGCTATTGGATATACTCTTGATGATCTTAAGGGTATTAGTCCTACTCTATGTCAGCACAAGATTAAAACCGATCCTGACTTTAAACCGGTTGCTGATCATCAAAGGAGATTAAATCCTAAGATGAAAGAAGTCATTAGAAAAGAAATATTAAAGCTTCTGGAAGCAGGAATCATTTATCCTGTTGCTCATAGTGATTGGGTAAGTCCAGTACATTGCGTACCTAAGAAGGGAGGTATCACCGTTGTTCCTAATGATAAGGATGAACTAATCCCACAAAGGATTATTACTGGCTATAGGATGGTGATAGACTTCCGGAAACTGAACAAGGCAACCAGGAAAGATCATTATCCTTTGCCGTTTATCAACCAAATGCTAGAAAGGCTATCAAAACACACACACTTCTGCTTTCTAGACGGTTATTCAGGTTTCTCGCAAATACGTGTTGCACAATCTGATCAAGAGAAAACCACTTTCACCTGCCCCTTCGGTACCTTTGCCTATAGACGTATGCTTTTTGGCTTATGCAATGCACCTGCCACCTTCCAAAGATGTATGATGGCTATATTCTCTAACTTTTGTGAAAAGATTGTCGAGGTTTTCATGGATGACTTCTCCGTTTACGGGTCTTCCTTTGACGATTGCCTCAGCAACCTTGATCGAGTCTTACAGAGATGCGAAGATACCAATCTCGTCTTGAATTAGGAGAAGTGCCACTTTATGGTTAATGAAGGCATTGTCTTAGGACACAAAATATCTGAAAGAGGCATTGAAGTTGATAAGGCTAAGGTTGATGCAATTGAGAAAATGCCTTGCCCGACAGATATCAGAGGTATACGAAGTTTCCTAGGTCATGCTAGTTTCTATAGAAGGTTTATTAAAAACTTCTCTAAGATTTCTAGGCCTCTTACCAACCTCTTGCAGAAGGATCTTCCTTTTGTTTTTGATGAGGATTGTGAGGAAGCTTTCGAAATACTTAAGAAGGCTTTGATAACCGCACCTATTGTTCAACCACCTGACTGGAACTTGCCCTTTGAAATCATGTGTGACGCTAGTGATTATGCTATTGGTGATGTTCTAGGACAGAGAGTTGACAAGAAGTTGAATGTCATTCACTACGCTAGTAAAACTCTAGACAGTGTCCAAAGAAACTATGCCACTACGGAAAATGAGTTTTTAGCAGTCGTGTTTGCATGTGAAAAGTTCAGATCTTATATAGTTGACTCAAAAGTCACTATTCACTCTGATCATGCTGCTATTAAGTACCTTATGGAGAAGAAGGACGCTAAGCCTAGGCTGATCAGATGGGTTCTCCTGCTATAGGAATTTGATTTGCACGTAGTTTACCGAAAGGGTGCTGATAACCCTGTAGCATACAACTTGTCTAGGCTAGAGAATGTCCTTGATGACCCACTACCTATTGATGACAACTTTCCTCATGAGCAACGGAATGTCATCCGCACTTCACATAATGCACCGTGGTATGCCGATTATGCAAATTATATAGTAGCCAAATACATACCACCCAGTTTCACTTATCAGCAAAAGAAGAAATTCTTCTTTGATTTGAGACACTACTTTTGGGATGATCCTCACCTTTATAAGGAAGGAGTAGATGGTGTTATTAGACATTGTGTGCCTGAACATGAATAGGGACAGATCTTGCAGAAGTGTCATTCCGAAGCCTACGGAGGACACCACGTTGGAGATAGAACTGCCCATAAGGTATTGCAATCAGGTTTCTATTGGCCCACTCTCTTCAAGGATGCCCGTAAGTTTGTCTTGTCTTGTGACGAATGCCAAAGAATTGGGAACATCAGTAAGCGTCAGGAAATGTCTATGAACTATTCACTTGTCATTGAACCATTTGATGTCTGGGGCATTGATTATATGGGACCCTTCCCGAGTTCAAATGGGTACACTCACATCTTAGTTGTTGTGGATTACGTTACTAAGTGAGTAGAAGCTATGCCCACTAAAAATGCTAATCACCACACCTCTATTAAGATGCTTAAAGAAGTCATTTTCCCAAGATTTGGAGTCCCTAGATATCTAATGACTGATGGCGGTTCACACTTCATTCATGGTGTTTTCCGCAAGATGCAAGCTAAGTATGATGTCCACCATAGAGTTGCATCTCCTTATCATCCTTAGTCTAGTGCTCAAGTGGAGTTGAGTAATAGGGAGATCAAGTTGATCTTACAAAAGACCGTCAATAGATCTCGAAAGAATTGGTCTAGCAAACTTGACGATGCACTATGGGCTTATAGGACTGCTTATAAGAATCCCATGGGCATGTCCCCGTATAAAATGGTTTACGGTAAGGCCTGTCATCTACCTCTTGAGCTGGAACACAAAGCTTATTGGGCAATCAAAGAGCTCAACTTTGATTTCAAAATTGTCGGTGAGAAGCGGTTGTTTGATATCAGCTCGTTAGATGAATGGAGGGCCCAGGCATATGAGAATGCCAAGTTGTTCAAGGAAAAGGTTAAGAGATGGCACGACAAACGAATACAGAAACGAGAGTTCAATGTAGGTGATTATGTCTTGCTATACAATTCTCGTTTGAGATTCTTTGCAGGCAAGCTTCTCTCTAAATGGGAAGGTCGCTATGTTATCGAGAAAGTATATCGTTCCGGTGCCATCAAAATCAATAACACGGAAGGAAATTTTCCTAGAGTGGTAAATGGGCAAAGAATCAAGCATTACATCTCTGGTACTCCCATAAATGTTGAGACCAATATCATCAATGTCATAACTCTAGAGGAGTACATAAGGGATGTTTATCAGCCTGTTTCAGACCCTGAAAACGAAGAGGTATCTGTTTCGGTAAGAAATTGGACTCCGATGCTTTTCCAATAGGAAATTTCCTCCGTTTTGGAATTTTTGGAAAATTAGAGAAATAAAAAGCAGTCCGGAGAGCGCGCGAGGCGGCCACAAGGCCTGCCACCGCCCCTACCCCCTGGTGGCGGAGGGCAAGCTTGTGGGCACCTCGTGTGCCTTACGGACTCCGTTTTCTTGCGGAGCACTCCTTCTGGTCCAGAAAAAATCAATATATACTCGCCCGAAGGTTTTGATCTCCGTATCGCGCAGGTTTCCTCTGTTTTCGTTTCGAGTTTGTTTCTGCCGCAGATCTAGGGCAAGATGTCTTCTCAGGATTCAGAGGTGGGGAGCTATGTGGCTGATTACCTTGCTAACCCCAAGGTCTATGGGGACTTGGAACCATATGGTTGGACCACTGATGAGGAAGAGGACTATGAGCCCAAAGGGAAGGAAGAAACGAGTTCCGATGAAGAGGAGGCTCCTCTACCTCAACTTGCAAACACCCATGTCGAGTTCAAGAAGTCAAACCTCCCCAACTCCAGGAGGAAGCCTAAGACCATATTTATCCCCTCTCGTTTATTGCAGGAGAGTAAGAAGGAGCTTTGCCATAGAGTGTTGAAACTTGAGGAGGAAAATGACGATCTAAGGGAGCAGAACTTTTTGCTCAAGTTGAAATTAGACAAGCTCAAGACTACTCCGACAACTCCACCACCATCACCACCAAAGGAAGACAACTAAGCATTGGTATGGGCAATCCCCTTGGCTTCTGCCAAGCTTGGGGGAGTTGCCCTAGTACCGTATCACCTTTATATCTTTTGCGTTTACCTTTGTTTTAGTTCTTCCCTTTTTAGTTTTTATTTCTTCTCTTAGAGGAATAAGTCTTTAGTGTTTAGTTTGAGTCTTTTGCTTTTGTCTCTCCCCCGATGTATTCGAGCTTACGAGCTATATAATAAAGAGTATTTAGTCAAGGGCTTTGCTTTGTGCCATGATCTATAGTATGAAAAGAACGATAGCATGAAAGATCATGAGACGATCTTATGGAAAGTGATAGCATCACATATGACACGTATGATGATTGAAACTTGTTGAGAATAAATCAACATAGACGTCAGTCATTGTTGCAATTAATAAGAAGTAATAAGGAAAGAGAGGTTCACATATAAATATATCATCTTAGACACTTTTTACAATTGTGAGCACTCACCAAACTATTACATGCTTAGGAGTAGATGTTGGACAAGGAAGACAACATAATGAATTGTGTTTGCTTGGTTCCAGACAATGTTATATGATTAGAGATCCCTTAGCATGTGACGATTTCTTCCAACTCATATTAGCCAAAACTCCCACACCAAGTAGAGATACTACTTGTGCATCCATAAACCTCCAAACCAGTTTTGCCATGAGAGTCCACCATACCTACCTATGGATTGAATAAGATCCTTCAAGTAAGTTGTCATCGGTGGAAGCAATAAAAATTGCTCTCTAATATGTATGATCTATTAGTGTGTGGAAAATAAGCTTTGTACGAACCTGTGATGAGGAAGATTTAAAAGCGACAGACTGCATAATAAAGTTCTTTATCACAGGAGGCAATATAAAGTGACGTTCCTCCGCACTAAGAGGACACGCATTCAAACCTCAAAAGCGCATGACAACCTCTGCTTCCCTCTGCGAAGGGCCTATCTTGTACCTTTACTTTTTGCCCTTGTAAGAGTCATGGTGATCTTCACCAATTCCCTATTTTTGCCTTTGTCTTGGCTATCGTCACATGCTTGGGAAAGATCTATATTCATATATCAACTTGGAGTTGAGTACTTATGCTTTATTATTGTTGACTTTACCCTTGAGGTGAATCGTTGGGAGGCAAAAAATATAAGCCCCTATCTTTCTCTGTGTCCAGCTGAAACTTTGACACCATGAGTACCACGTGAGTTGTAACAATTGTGGAAAACAAAGAGATGATTGAGTATGTGGGTTTGCCTTACAAGCTCTTATTTGACTCTTTCTGATGTTGTGATAAATTGCAATTGCTTCAATGACTTTGGACTGTTGTTGGTTACTTCTCGGTAAGGTTTTTGCTTCATGCTTTGCTTTGTGAAGGAATTGTTACTTTCCCATAAGAATATATATGATGTATTGATGTCCTATGTGTGATCATGATGCCCTCATGTCCGTATTCTGTTTTATCGACACCTTCGTGCATAAACATGTGGACATGTTTATGGAACTTGGTTTTCGCTTGAGGACAAGCGAGGTCTAAGCTTGGGGGAGTTGATACGTCCATTTTGCATCATGCTTTCATGTTGATATTTATTGCTTTATGGGCTGTTATATTACTTTGTGGTACCATATTTATGCCTTTTCTCTATTATTTTGCAAGGTTTATTTGAAGAGGGAGAATTCAGGCAACTGGAATTCTGGACTGGAAAAGGAGCAAATCTTAGTCCACTATTATGCACATCTCCAAATGCCCTGAAAAGTTACGTGGATTTTTTTGGGATTATATAAAAAATACTGGGCGAAAGAAGTACCGGAGGGGGGCTGCCAGGGCGCCACAAGCCCTGCCACCGCCACCCCCCCGAGGTGGCAGAGTGGGGGCTTGTGGGCTCCCTGACGGCCCACTAGCCCCCCTCTTTTGCTATATGAAGGGTTTTGGTCCAGAAAAAATCAATAGGGAGCTTTTTCGTGGTTTCACCGCCGCCACGAGGCGGAACTTGAGCAGATCCAATCTAGAGCTCCGGCAGGACAACCCTGCCGGGGAAACTTCACTCCCGGAGGGGGAAATGGTCGCCATCGTCATCACCAACACTCCTCTCGCCGCAGGGGAGGCATTTTCATCAACATCTTCATCAGCACCATCTCCTCTCCAATCCCTAGTTCATCTCTTGTAATCAATCTCCGTCTCACGACTCCGATTGGTACTTGTAAGGTTACTAGTAGTGTTGATTACTCTTTGTAGTTGATGTTAGTTGGATTACTTGGTGGAAGAGTTGATGTTCAGATCCTTGATGCTATTCATTACACCTCTGATCATGATTATGATTATGTTTTGTGAGTAGTTATTTTTGTTCCTGAGGACATTGGATAAGTCATGTTAATAATAGTCATGTGAATTTGATATTCGTTCGGTATTTTGATATGATGTATTTTGTCTTTTCCTCTAGTGGTGTTATGTGAACGTCGACTACATAACACTTCACCATATTTGGGCCTAGAGGAAGGCATTGGGGAGTAGTAAGTAGATGATGGGTTGCTGGAGTGACAGAAGCTTAAACCCCAGTCTAGGCGTTGCTTCGTAAGGGGCTGATTTGGATCCGCTGGTTTAATGCTATGGTTAGACTTTGTCTTAATTTTTATTTTGTAGTTGCAGATGCTTGTGAGAGAGGTTAATCATAAGTGGGATGCTTGTCCAAGTAAGGGCAGTACCCAAGCGCCGGTCCACCCACATATCAAACTATCAAAGTAACGAACGCGAATAATATGAACATGATGAAACTAGCATGACAGAAATTCCCATGTGTCCTCGGGAGCATTTTTCCTCCCATAAGACTTTGTTCAGGCTTGTCCCTTCCTACAAAAGGGATTGGGCCACTCGCTGCACCATTGCTACTACTTGTTACTTGTCACTTTTTGCTTGCTACGTTTCACCTAACAACACCATGACTTGTTACCGCTACTTTCACTGCTTGCAGTTATTACCTTGCTGAAATCCGTTTATCAGAGCCTTCTGCTCCTCGTTGGGTTCAACACTCTTACTTATCGAAAGGACTACGATTGATCCTCTATACTTTTGGATCATCATACACCTCCTTCCTTTTTTTCCTTTTTCCTTTTATTTTTTCCTTTAGCCGAAATAGGTCATTTGGCTGCCCTCACTAGCCCACTAAGGGCTGGTGCGCCACCCATAAGCCTATTAGGTCCTCTCTAGGGTGAGTGGCTCCTCCCGGTAAAACCCCGGAACCCATTCGTCACTCCCGGTACTTTACCGGTAATGGACGAAATCTTTTCGGAATCCAAATGCAACATTCCTATATATCAATCTTTGTTTCCGGACCATTTCAGAAATCCCCTGTGACGTACGGGATCTCATCCGGTACTCCGAACAATATTCCATTACCAACATCAATAATTCAACTATACCGAAACGTCGCTGAACCTTAAGTGTGCAGACGTTGCGGGTTCGAGAACTATGTAGACATGACTGAGACACTCTCCGGTCAATATCCAATAGTGGGACCTGGATGCCCACATTGGATCCTACATATTCTACGAAGATCTTATGAGTTAAACCTCTTTGTCAAGGATTCAGTTAATCTCGTATAATGTTCCCTTTGTCCTTCGGTATGTTACTTGCCTGAGATTCGATCGTCGGTATCTCTATACCTATTTCAATCTCGTTACCGGCAAGTCTCTGTAGTCATTCCATAAGAGAAGGTCATGTGGCTCACACATTCACCACATTGCTTGCAAGGCTTGTTTGTGATTTTGTATTACCGAGTGGGCCCCGAGATACCTCTCCGTCAAACGGAGTGACAAATCCCAGTCTTGATCCATGCTAACTCAACGGACACCTTCAGAGATACCTGTAGAGCACCTTTATAGTCACCCAGTTACGTTGCGATATTTTCTATACACAAGGTATTCCTTCTGTGTCAGTGAGTTACATGATCTCGTAGTCATAGGAACGTATACTTGACATGTAGAAAACAATAGCAACAAAATAACACGATCACATGCTACGTTTATAGTTTGGGTCTTGTCGATCACATCATTCTCCTAATGATGTGATGCCGTTATCAACTGACAACACTTGTCCATGGCTAGGAAACCTTAACCATCTTTGATCAACGAGCTAGCCAACTAGAGGCTCACTAGGGACATTGTTTTATCTATATATCCACACATGCATTTGTGTTTCCATTCAATACAATTATAGCATGGATAATAAATGATTATATTGAAACATGAAATAGAATAATTATTATTTTATTATTGCCTCTAGGGCATATTTCCAACAGTCTCCAACTTGCACTAGAGTCGATAATCTAGCTTCACATCTCTATGTGATTTACAATCTAACGAATCTAACACCCATATAGTTCTGGTGTTGATCATGTTTTGCTCGTGGAATAGGCTTAGTCAGCGGATTTGTAACATTCAGATCCGTGTGCACTTTGCAAATATTTATGTCCTCCTCCTTGATGTAATCGCGGATGGCATTGAAGCGCCTCTTTATGTGTCTGGTCCTCAGGTGAAATCTTGGTTCCTTGGCTAGAGCAATGGCACTAGTGTTTTCACAAAACATATTTATTGGATCTAGTGCAATCGACACAACTCCAAGATCTGACATGAATTGCTTCATCCAGACACCCTCCTGAGCCGCCTCCGAGGCAGCTATGTACTCCGTTTCGCATGTAGAATCAGCTACGACGCTTTGCTTGGAACTACACTAGCTTACCGCACCCCATTGAGAATAAATATGTATCTAGTTTGAGACTTAGAGTCATTTGGATTAGTGTCGAAGCTTGCATCAACGTAACCCTTTACGATGAGCTCTTTGTCACCTGCATAAACGAGAAACATTTCCTTAGTCCTTTTCAGGTACTTCAGAATATTCTTTACCGCTGTCAAGTGTTCCACTCCTGGATTACTTTGAAACCCGCCTGTCATACTTATGGCAAGGCTGACATCTGGTCTTGTGCACAACATTGCATACATGATAGACCCTATGACTGAAGCATAGGGGACGACACTCATCGTTTCATTATCTTGTGCAGTTACTGGGCATTGAGTCTTACTCAACTTTATACCTTGTAACACAGGCAAGAACCCCTTCTTGGATTGTTCTATTTTGAACTTCTTCAAAATCTTATCAAGGTATGTGCTTTGTGAAAGTCCTATTAGGCATCTTGATCTATCTCTATGGATCTTAATGCCTAATATGTAAGCAGCTTCTCCGAGGTCCTTCATTGAAAAACTTTTATTCAAGTAATCCTTTACACTTCTCAAAAGTTCTGTATTGTTTCCAATCAGCAATATGTCATCCACATAAAATATTAGAAATGCTATAGAGCTCCCACTCACTTTCTTGTAAATACAAGCTTCTCCAAAAAAATGTATAAACCCGAACGCCTTGATCACCTCATGAAAGCGCTGATTCCAACTCCGAGATGCTTGCACCAGTCCATAAATGGATCGCTTGAGCTTGCATACTTTGTCAGCATTCTTTGGATCGACAAAACCTTCTGATTTCATCATATACAACTCTTCCTTAAGAAACCCGTTAAGGAACGTTATTTTGACATCCATTTGCCAAATTTCATAATCGAAAAATGCAGCTATTGCTAACATGATTCTGACAGACTTAAGCATCGCTACGGGTGAGAAAGTCTCATCGTAGTCAACTCCTTGAACTTGTGAAAAACCCTTAGCCACAAGTCGAGCTTTATAGACGGTTGCATTACCGTCAGCGACCGTCTTCTTCTTAAAGATCCATTTGTTCTGAATGGCCTTCAGCCTTCACGTAATACTTCCAAAGTCCATACTTTGTTTTCGTACATAGATCCTATCTCGGACTTCATGGCCTCTAACCATTTGTTGGAATCTGGGCCCACCATTGCTTCTCCATAGCTCATAGGCCCATTGTTGTCCAATAACAAGATCAATAAGACATGATTCCTGTACCACTTTGGAGCAGTACGTGCCCTTGTCGACCTACGAGGTCCGATAGGAACTTGATCTGAAGTTTCATGATCATCATCATTGGCTTCCTCTTCAACTAGTGTAGCTTCGACAGAAACTTCTTTCTGTCCTGCGCCACCATCTGGTTGAATCAAAGGATCTAAAACCTCATCAAGTTTTATTTTCCTCCCACTCAATTCTTTCGAGAAAAACTCTTTCTCAAGAAAATATCTATTCTTAGCAACAAACACTTTGCCCTCGGATGTGAGATGGAAGGTATACCCAACTATCTCTTTTGGGTAACCTATGAAGACACACTTTTCCGCTTTGGGTTCCAGCTTTTCAGGCTGAAGATTTTTGACATAAGCATCACATCCCCAAACTTTAAGAAACGACAACTTTGGCTTCTTGCCATACCACAGTTCATACAGTGTTGTCTCAACGGATTTTGATGGTTCCCTATTCAAAGTGAATGCAGCTGTCTCCAATGCGTAGCCCCAAAACGATAACAACAAATCGGTAAGAGACATCATAGAACGCATCATATCTAATAAAGTACGATTATGGCATTCGGACACACCATTACGCTGTGGTGTTCCAGGCGGTGTCAACTGTGAAACAATTCCACATTGTCTTAAGTGAGCACCAAACTTGTAACTCAGATACTCACCTCCTCGATCAGATCGTAGGAATTTGATCTTCTTGTTACGATGATTTTCAACTTCACTCTGAAATTGCTTGAACTTTTGCTTCATCAAGTAAATATAGCCATATCTACTCAAATCATCAGTGAAGGTGAGAAAATAACGATATCCACCGCGTGCCTCTATGCTCATCGGTCCGCACACATCAGTTTCTATGTTCTCCAACAAGTCACTTGCATGCTCCATTGTTCCAAAGAACGGAGTCTTAGTCATCTTGCCAATGAGACATGGTTCCCCTGTGTCAAGTGATTCAAAATCAAGTGACTCCAAATGTCCATCAGCATGGAGTTTCTTCATGCGTTTTACACCAATATGATCTAAGTGGCAGTGCCACAGGAAAGTGGCGCTATCATTACT
Organism: Hordeum vulgare subsp. vulgare; assembly: GCF_904849725.1. NCBI lineage: Eukaryota > Viridiplantae > Streptophyta > Magnoliopsida > Poales > Poaceae > Hordeum > Hordeum vulgare. Next base: position 203,591,072 of record NC_058519.1, on the reverse strand, counting down.
AACTATACATCTTTTGGTCTCAGTGTTATGGATATGAGTGTCATCGCTATCGACATTCAACATGAAGAAACCCCTCACATTGGGTGCATGACTTAAATGACTAACCATCTCACAATAAACAAGATCCAGATATAATGTTCATGCTCAACGCAGGTACTAAATGACAATTATTCAAGTTCATCACTAATATCGATGGTAACTAAAGTGAGATCGTGCCGACAACGACCGTATCAACCTTGGAACCATTTCCCACGCGCATCGTCACTTCATCCTTCGCCAGCCTTCAACAACATGTATATCAAATATACCTTGTTTGGCGTTGGCCGCCTTCTTATCGGCCATATACTTGGGGCAGTTTTGCTTCGAGTGACAAGTTCCCTTGCAATAATAACACTCATTTTTCGGCTTGGGTCCAGCCTTGGGTTTCTTCGGCGGAGGGGCAACAACTTTGCCACTCTTCTTGGAGTTACCCTTGTTTCCCTTGTCGTTTTCTTGAAACTGGTGGTCTTATTGACCATCAACACTATATGGTCTTTCTGGATTTCTGACTCTGCCACTTTCAGCATTGCAAACAACTCGGCGAGTGACTTATTCATCCCTTGCATGTTATAGTTCAACACGAAGCTCTTATAGCTAGGTGGTAGTGACTAAAGAACTCTGAGTGATAGCCTCTTGCGAGAGAGAAATCCCCAACTCAGCTAAACGGTTAGAGTACCCAGACATTCTGAGTATGCGTTCACTGACAGACCCGTTCTCCTCCATTTTGCAAGCATAGTACTTGTCAGAGGTTTCATACCTCTCGATCCGGGCATTCTTCTCAAAGATAAACTTCAACTCCTGGAATATCTCATATGCTCCATGATGTTCAAAACGTCTTTGAAGTCCCGGTTCTAAGCCATACAAAACTGCACATTGAACTAATGAGTAGTCATCCTTACGTGATTGCCAAGCGTGCAAAACGTCTTGGGTCGCCATATCGGGTGGTGCATCACCTAGCGCTGCATCAAGGACATATTGCTTTTGGGCAGCCGTGAGGAGAAACCTAATATTACGAGCCCAGTCAACAAAGTTGCTTCCATCATCTTTCATCTTAGCTTTCTCTAGGAACGCATTAAAATTCAGGGTTGCTATTACGCAAGCCATTGATCTACAACATAAAATTTTGCAAAGATTACTTAGACTATGTTCAAGACAATTGAGTTTAGCTAATCATGTTCCTATAAACTCCCACTCAAATTGACATCCCTCTAGTCATTCGAGTGTTGCATGATCTAAATTCACTAACTCAAGTCTGATCATCACGTGAGTTGAGTATAGTTTCAATGGTAAAAATCTCCATTCTGATCATATCAACTATATGATTAATGCTTGAAGTTTCAGTCCCTTGTGTTCCGAGGCCATGTCTGTACATGCTAGGCTTGTCAAGTTTAACCCGAGTGTTCTGCAAATGCAACTGTTTTGCACCCGTTGTATGTGAACGTAGATTCTATCACACCCGATCATCACGTGATGTCTTGAAACAATGAACTATCGCAACGGTGCATAGTCGGGGAGACACAATTTTATCTTGAAATTTTGGTGAGAGATCACCTTATAATGCTACCGTTGTCCTAAGCAAAATAATGTGCATAAAAGGATTAACATCACATGTAAATCATAAGTGACATGATATGGCCATGAACTTGTGCTTCTCGATCTCCATCACTAAAGCACCGACATGATCTCCACCCTCACCGGCGCCACACGATGATCTCCATCATCATGCTACCATCGAGGTTGTCGCGCTAACTATGTTGTTACTACTAAAGCTAGTACTGGTGATAAAGCAAAGTATCTCCAAGCGCAGAATAATTAAAGACAACCCTATGGCTCCTGCCGTTTGCCGCAGCATCGACGTGTAAGTCGATATTTAACTATTAGAACATGATCATCTCATACATCCAATATATCATATCATGTCATTGGCCATATCACATCACATGCATACCGTGCAAAAACAAGTTAGACGTCCTCTAATTGGCTGTTGCAAATTTTATGTGGCTGCTATGTGTATCTCGTATGATCGCATCTTACTTACGCAAAGCCACAACGGTGATATGAAAACTGCTACTTAATATTCTCCAACGACCGCCCCGGTCAAATCCGTTTCAACTAAAGCGGAAGAAACAGACACCCGCCAGTCATCTTTATGCAACAAGTTGCATGTTAGTCGATGAAACCGGTCTCTCGTAAGCGTACGAGTAATGTTGGTCTAGGCGCTTCAATCCAACAATATCGCTGAATCAAGAAAATACTAACGAGGACAACAAATTGAACATCACCACCCATAAACTATTTTGTGTTCTACTCAAGATATCATCTGCGCATGAACCTAGCTCTTGATGCCACTGTTGGGTAACGTAGCATGGGGAAAAAGAATTCCTACGCACACGCAAGACCTATCATGGTGATGCTCATCTACTAGAGGAGAGATCGGATCCACATACCCTTGTAGATCGCTAGGCTAGAAGCGTTAAGAAACACGGTTGATGTAGTCGAACGTCTTTGCGATCCGAATCACAAGCGTCCCACGAACTCCGTCCTGATCTAGTACCGAACGGATGGCACCTCCGCGTTCAGCACACGTATAACTCGATGAGGATCTCCGCCTTATTGATCCAGCAAGAGAGACGAAGAGGTAGCTGAATTATCCGACAACATGACGGTGTGGCGGTGATGGTGGTGGATCAACTCCGCCAGGGCTTCGTCGTGTCGTACCAAACTAGCTACGGGTTCTCATGAAGTGGTGGAGGGAGAGAGGGTTGCACTATGGCTTGGGGTGTAAAAAGCCTCTCAAACCTCCACTATATATTGGTGAAACCAGAGGGATGGTTGGCTTGCCTCCTACTCAAAGTAGGAGGGTTCGGCCGAGCCAAGGGGAGGAGTCCTCCTCCAATTCGGTTTGGTGGAGGACTCCCTCCCACTTCTCCACCTCCTTCCTTTTTTCCTTTTTCCTTTTATTTTTGCCTTCACCAGAAATAGGTTATTGGGCTGGCCTCACCAACCCACAAAGGGCTGGTGCGCCACCCATAGGCCTATTAGGTCTTTCATACATCTCCATCGCATCTACTTTTCCAAACTCTTTTTCCCTTGTTTTGGACTCTAATTTGCATGATTTGAATGGAACTAACCCGGACTAACGTTGTTTTCAGCAAAATTCCCATGGTGTTGTTTTTGCGCAGAAATAAAAGTTCTCGGAATGACCTGAAAATTTACGGAGAATTTTTGTGGAATATATAAAAAATACTAGCGCAAGAATCAACGGAGGAAGTGGAGCTATGAGCCCACAAGCCCACCAGGCGCGGGCCCCCCTAGCCGCGTGTGGCAGGCTTGTGGGGCCCACAACGCTCCACCGCCTCCAATCTCAGCTCTATTTAGCCTCTTTCGTACAGAAAAAAAATCAAAGAGAAGAGTTTATCGCGTTTTACGATACGGAGGCGCCGCCACCTCCTGTTCTTCCTCTGGAGGCAGATCTGGAGTCCGTTCTGGGCTCCGGAGAGGGGAAATCGTCGCCATCGTCATCATCAACCTTCCTTCATCGCCAATTCCATGATGCTCTTCACCATTCGTGAGTAATATCATCGTAGGCTTGCTGGACGGTGATGGGTTGGATGAGATCTATCATGTAATCGAGTTAGTTTTGACGGGGATTGATCCCTAGTATCCACTATGTTCTGAGATTGATGTTGCTACTACTTTGCCATGCTTAATGCTTGTCACTAGGGCTCGAGTGCCATGATTTGAGATCTGAACCTATTATGTTGTCGCCAATATATGTGTGTTCTTGATCCTATCTTGCAAGTTGTGGTCACCTACTATGTGTTATGACCCGGCAACCCCGGAGTGACAATAGCCGGAACCACTCCCGGAGATGACCATAGTATGAGGAGTTCATGTATTCACCAAGTGTTAATGCGTTGGTCCGGTTCTTTATTAAAAGGAGAACATTAATATCCCGTAGTTTCCATTAGAACCCCGCTGCCATGGGAGGGATGGACAATAGATGTCATGCAAGTTCTTTTCCCTAAGCACGTATAACTACATACGGAATACATGCCTACATTAGATTAACGAACTGGAGCTAGTAACTTATCTCTCCGTGTTATAACTGTTACATGATGAATAGCATCCGGCATAATCATCCATCACCGATTCAATGCCTACGAGTTTTTCCTACTGGTCCTTGCTACGTTACTCTGTTGCTACTGCTGTCACTGCTGCTACTGTTACTTTGCTGCTGCTGCTTTTACTCTGCTGCTACTGCCGTTACTTCGCCGCTACTGGTTACTGTTGCTACTGTTGATATCACACTACCTTGCTACTGATACTTTGATGCAGATACTAAATCTTTCAGGTGTGGTTGAACTGACAACTCAACTGCTAATACTTGAGAATATTCTTTGGCTTCCCCTTGAGTCGAATCAATAAATTTGGGTTGAATACTCTACCCTCGAAAACTGGTGCGATCCCCTATACTTGTGGGTTATCAAGACTATTTTCTGGCGCCGTTGTCGGGGAAGCATAGCTATATTCTCCGAGTCACTTGGGATTTACGTCTGCTGGTCACTATGAGAAATCCGAAAGATCCAAGAACTAAAGTCTTGCCCTCAACTACGAGGACAAGTAAGGAACTGCCATCTAGCTGTGCACTTGATTCACCTTCAGTTATGAGTAAGTTTGTGACACCACCTCCTGCTAGAAATCTTGATATGTTACCTGTGCTTGATGATGCTACTTCTGCTGCCCATGATGCTTATGATGATACTATGCTTGATACTGCTTTGCCTGATGATGCTATGCTTGATACTGCTTTGCCACTAGGTGCATTCCTTGATGCACAAATTGCTAGAGTTGCTGCTAGATGTGATGATACTTCTGAAACTGCCGATACTATTGAAGTAGAACCTGCTATTTTGTGCTAGAACTAGCTCTCCTAGATATGAATTGCCTGATATGCCTGAGTGTTATGTTATGGAGGGTGAGATAGTTGAGGTCTTTCTTGTGTGTAAGGATAGCTATGATGTTGAGAAATTACTGCGCAAGTGGAAAGAAAAATCTCTGAACGCTAGGATGAAATACGACCCGAAGTTTGCTACTTCGCCTATCTTTGTGACCGATGAGGATTATGAATTCTCTATCGACCCTGAGTTAATCACTCTGGTCGAATCTGATCCTTTTCACGGTAATGAGTCTGAAACGGTTGTAGCCAATCTTACCAAACTACACGATATAGCCACCCTATTCACTAATGAGGAAAAGATCCGCCACTACTATATCCTCAAGCTGTTTCCTTTCTCACTAAAGGATGACACTAAGACTTTGTTCACTTCTCTTACTCCTGGTTGTGTGCGTAGCCCCCAGCTGGTTCACTTCTCTGAGAAATATTTCCCTGTCCATAAGAAGCAAGCTGCCTTGCAGGAAATATATAACTTTGCGCAAGTTGAAGAAGAGAGTCTCCCACAAGCTTGGGGGAGGCTCGTCCAGCTACTGAATGCTTTGCCTGATCACCCTCTGGAGAAGAATGAAATACTTGATATCTTCTATAATGGATTAACCGATGCTTCTAGAGACCACCTAGATAGTTGTGCCGGTTGTGTTTTTAGGGAACGAACAGTAGAACAAGTTGAGATCCTACTAAACAATATCTTGTGCAATGAGAATGCTTGGACTATTCCCGAACCACCTCCGAAGCCAACTCCTAAGAAAAGAGGTATCCTATTCCTCAGTCCCGAAGATATGCAAGAATATAAGAAATCTATGAAAGAGAAAGGCATTAAATCTGAAGATGTCAAAAATCTACCACCTATCGAAGAGATCCATGGTCTTGATAACCCGATAGAGGTAGTAGAAGTAAATTCTCTTCGTAGATTCGATGAGAGTGATATTCCTTTTGATAAACCTGCTAGCTTATGCTTGGATGAATTTGATAACTTTGTTGCCAAACAACAGTGTTTCAATGATTATCTTAGCAAACAATTTAAAAGAATGCTCGTATGCTTAGTCATTTAAGTGCTTGTGTGGACAGAAATGTCAATGATCTTAAGATTTTGAGTAAACATGCTTCTATGATTACTACTCAAGTAGAACAAGTACTTAAAGCTCAGAATGACTTGCTCAATGAGTTGAATGACAATTCTGTCAGAGTCGTCACTAGAGGCAGTAGAATGACTCAGGAACCTTGGTATCATGATGCTCATCCTAGAAAGAAGAAGAAAGATGATAGGGATTTGCACGCTAGCGACCCTTTTGCTGCTACACCTGAGAGTCCAAACGATGTCTCTGTCTCTGATGCTAAAGCACAATCTAGTGATGAACATGAGCCTAATGATGATATCAATAGTGATGTTCATGATGATGCTCAACCTAGCAATGATAAGGATGTGGAGATTGAACCTGATCTTGATGACCCACAACATAAGAATAAGAGATACGATAAGAATGACTTTGCTGCTAGGAAGCACGGTAAAGAAAGGGAACCATGGGTTCAGAAACCCATGCCCTTTCCTCCCAAACCATCCAAGAAAAAAGATGATGAGGATTTTGAGCGATTTGTTGAAATGATTAGACCTGTCTTTCTGCAAATGCATTTGATGCTACTGCAACAAAAGATCTTCCAACGGCGCCAGAAACAAGCATGTTGACGGGAGACTATTCTGGTCTTGATACTCCTCAGCAACGGCACCAGGAATCCTTCTCCTACGACTACGCCTTTATGGACTTCCTTGGAAAATATGCAAAGGATTCCCCCGTGGCCTTGGAGCCTTGCATTGGTGTTCCCTCGAAGCGGAAAGGGTGATGTAGCACATCGGCGACAAGTATTTCCCTCAGTTTTGAGAACCAAGGTATCGAACCAGAGAAAGGATTGCGTCAAGTCACAAGTACCTGCACAAACACAAGAAGCTTGCACCCAACACTATGAAGGGGTTGTCAATCCCTTATGATTGTTTGCAAAGTGAGAACTGAAAGCAACAAAGAAAACAAAGCAAAGTAAAAGTGAAAGTGGAGACGATAGTTGTGAATAGACCCGGGGGCCGTAGTGTTCACTAGTGGCTTCTCTCATGAAAGCAAGTAGACGGTGGGTGAACGAATTACTGTCGAGCAATTGATAGAACCGCGCAAAGTCGTGACGTTATCTAAGGCAATGATTATATCTATAGGCATCCCGTCCAAAACAAGTAGACCGATACTTTCTGCATCTACTACTATTGCTCCACACGTCGACCGCTATCCAGCATGCATCTAGTGTATTAAGTCCAAAAGAACAGAGTAACACATTAAGCAAGATGTCATGATGTAGATGGAAAATCTCATATCTACGATAAAAGCCCATCTTGTTACCCTTGATGGCAACAACACGATGTGTGCCTTGCTGCCCCTTCTGTCACCGGGAAAGGTCACCACACGGTATGAACCCAAAACCAAGCACTTCTCCCATTTCAAGAATCATAGATCTACTTGGCCAAACAAAACCCAAGACTCGGAGAGACTTACAAGGATATCAAATCATGCATATAAGAAATCAGCAAAGACTCAAATATAATTCATAGATAATCTGATCACAAATCCACAATTCATCGGATCTCGACATACACACCGCCAAAGAGGATTACATCGGATAGATCTCCATGCAGATCATGGAGAACTTTGTATTGAAGATCCAAGAGAGAGAAGAAGCCATCTAGCTACTAACTACGGACCCGTAGGTCTGAAGTAGACCACTCACGAGTCATTGGAGAGGCGATGATGTTGATGTAGAAGCCCTCCAACTCCAAAGTCCCCTCCGGCAGGGCACCGGGAAGGGTCTCCAGATGAGATCTCGCGGAAACGGAAGCTTGCGGCGGCGGAAAAGTGTTTTCGTGGATGCCTGATTTTTTCTGGATTTTTAGGGAATTTATAGGTCAAAGAGCTAGGGCAGGGGAGCACCAGGGAGGCCACAAGCTTGGTTGCCGCGGCCCCCCCTGGCCGAGGCAACAGGGCTTGTGGGCCCCCTGCCTCGGCCCTCAAGTCTCCCGATCTTCTTTTGTTGTGGAAAAAATTATTTCGGGGATTTTATTCCGTTTGGACTCCATTCCAAAATCAGATCTGAAAAGAGTCAAAAACACAGAAAAACAGGAAGTGGAACTTGGCACCGGATTAATAAGTTAGTCCCAAAAAAGATATAAAAGGTAAACAAAACATGCAAAGTTGACAAGATAACAGCGTGAAACCATCAAAAATTATAGATACGTTTGAGACGTATCAAGCATCCCCAAGCTTAACTCCTGCTCGTCCTCGAGTAGGGAAGTGATAAAGAATGAATTTTTGATGCTTTCATGCTACCTAGCATATAGTTCCTTTGTAACTCCTCTTATGTGACGTGAATGTTCAGATCCATTAGATTCAAAACAATAGTTTGCTATTGACGTGGAGACAATAATACTTCAAGCAAACTAACAAGGTAATCATGAACTTTCGAAATAACAAGGCCAAAAGAAAGTTATCCCTACAAAATCATATAGTCTGGCTATGCTCTATCATCCTTGCACAACGAATATAAATCATGCACAACCCCGGTATTGGCCAAGTAATTGTTTTCACACCTTTACTTTCTCAAACTTTTTCAACTCTCACGCAATACATGAGCGTGAGCCATGGTTTAAGCACTATAAGTGGTGTGGAGTGTGGTCGAGGTTGCAAGACAAACAAGGAGAAGATAGTCACATTGACTAGGCATATCAATGAGCTATGGAGATGCTCATCAATAGATATCAACGTGAATGAGTGGGTATTGCCATACAAATGATGCACTAGAGCTAAGAGTATGTGAAAGCTCTTAAAGAAAACTAGTGGGTGTGCATCCAACTTGCTTGCTCACGAAGACCTAAGGGAATTTTGAGGAAGCCTATCATTGGAATATACAAGCCGAGTTATATAATGAAAATTTCCCACTAGCTATATGGTGGTGACAAAATGAGAGACTCTCAATCATGAAAATCATGGTGCTTAATATGCACAAGTGTGGAAGGATAGTAGGATTGTCCCTTCTCTCTTTTTCTCTCTTTTTTTTTGGTGGGCTCTTTGGCCTCTTTTTTTTGGTGGGCATCTTTGGCCTCTTTTATTTCCTCACATGGGACAATGATCCGTCAATGATGATCATCACACTTACAACTCAAATCTTAGAGCAATAATGACTCTATATGGAATGTGTTCGGTAGTGTACCGTGACAATGATCTAGCATGGCGTAGACATTAGTGGAAACATCATGCTAGGTATCTTACGATCAAGAAATGGCAATGTAGGAGTTGTGGTACATGTCATGGTGGTAGCTGCATGGCAATATATCTCGGAATAGCTTTGAAAAAGCCATAGTAGGTATGTATGGTGGCTGTTTTGAGGGAGGCTATTGGTGGGTTTTGTGCACCGGCGAAAGTTGCACGGTACTAAAGAAGATAATGATGTTGGCAGGTGAAAATGCATCTAAACCATGGACTCAACATTAGTCATGAAGAACTCATATACTTGTTGCAAAAGTTTTAGTAGTAATCGAAACAAAGCATTCAACGCATACTCGTAGGGGAAGGGTTGGTACGTATAAACCATCGCGCGATCTCGACCGCCACACTAAGGATGACAATCAATAGACTAATCATGCTCAGACTTCATCACATAGAGGTTCACCATACGTGAATTCTACGGGAATCACTAACTTCAACACAAGTATTTCTAGATCCACAACACCTCACTAATATAACTTCAATATTACCATAACCACAACTCAAAACTAATTGAGATGAATCAAACTTCTCTAACTACTCAATGCACATGAAGGTGGAAGTTTTCATATCCCTTTGGATAACTACCCTTTTTGAGACTACTATCAAAGCATAGATCAACTACCAAGCCACACACCGCTGTGCTCTAAAATATATAAGTGAAGCACATAGAGCAAAATCAACTAGCTCCAAAGATATAAGTGAAGCACATGTGAGCTGAATTGTCTAACCAAAGGATATAAGTGAAACTCGACAAAATTACGGTGAGTGCATGTCTCTATCTCTAGGTGTGAAGCAAGGATGATTGTGACACAACAAAAATAAAAGACTCCTACGATAAAAGACGCTCCAAGCAAAACGCATAACATGTGGTGAATAAAAATATAGCACCAAGTAACGTTACCGATGGATTGAAGACGAAAGAGGGGATGCCTTCCCAGGGCATCCCCAAGCTTAGGCTTTTACGGTATCCTTGAATCAACTTGGGGTGCCTTGGGAATCCCCAAGCTTGAGCTCTTGCCACTCTTTATATCTTTCTCCATAAGAACTTCACCCAAAACTTGAAAACTTCACAACACGAAACTTAAACAGAAACTCGTGATAACATTAGTATAAGAAAGCAAACCACCACTTCCTTAGGTACTGTAGCAAACTTAAATTCTACTTATGTTGATGTTGGGTTATTGTATTTTCAGTCTTCCATGGCTAATACCCCCCGATACTATCCATAGTTTCATCAAAATAAGCAACTAACTCAACAAAAACAGAATCTGTTAACACCAGACCAGTCTGTAGCAATCTGTATACTTCGTATACTTATGTTACTTCAAAAATTCTAAAACATTACGACAGTCTGAATAATTTTCGTAGAAATCAGCAGAAAAAAGAATCAACTCAAAATCTCTTACAGAACAAAAATGAAAATTCTTTTCGTGAGCAGAAAGTTTCTGTCTTTTCCAGCATGACCAAACGATCATCCCCAAGACTAATCATAACGGTTTTACTTGGCACAAACGCAAAAAGAAACACAAAAAACAGAATCATAACAGAATTATGAAAGTGTGGAAAACACAAAACAGAAAGAAAAAGGATAGATTCGTTGGGTTGCCTCCCAACAAGCGCTATTGTTTAACGCCCTTAGCTAGGCAAAAGGTGATGGAATCACGTATAGTCATCTTTGGTGCTCAAACCATAAGTAGCCCTCATCATAGATTCATAAGGAAATATTATTTTCTTTCTAGGAAAATGCTTCATGCCCTTCTTTAGGGGAAATTGAAATCTAATATTCCCTTCCTTCATATCGAAGATAGCACCAATAGTCCTTAGGGAAGGTCTACCAAGAATAATGGGACATGAAGGATTGCAATCTATGTCAAGTACAATGAAATCCACGGGTACATAGTTCTTATTTGCAACAATAAGAACATCATCGATCCTTCCCATGGGTTTCTTGATAGTAGAATCCGCAAGATGCAAATAAAGAGAACACTCTTCAATCTCATGAAAACCAAGAATATCACATAAAGACTTTGGAATCGCGGAACCACTAGCACCCAAATCACACAAAGCATTGCATTCATAGTTTTTGATTTTGATTTTGATAGTAGGTTCCCACTCATCATGAAGTTTTCTAGGTATAGAGACTTCTAATTCGAGCTTCTCTTCAAGAGATTTCATCATAGCATCTACGATATGTGCGCTAAAGGCTTTGCTTTGGCTATAAGCATGTGGAGAGTTTGCAATGGATTGCATCAAAGAAATGCATTCAAACAAGGAGCAACTATCATAATTGAATTCCTTGAAATCCAAAGTGGGAGTTTCATTACTACCCAAAATTTTGATTTCTTCTACTCCACTCTCCACACCTTTATCATCAAGATAGGTGGGCTCCGAATCATTGGGGCGTTTTTCAACCAAAGTGGTTTCATATCCAACCCCTTCATCAATAGGTTTGACACGAGAAAACAAAGATTCAAGAGGAGTCACACCAAGCACTTTAAGATCTTCGTGATTTGCATCACTAGAACACACCCTTTTAAACCATTCATGCCTAACGCGAATTTGGGCAGTTCATTCTTTGCTCTCATTCATGGAGACACGCATAGCTTTTAAAATTTCATCCAAGTTGACCTTGGGAGAAGCAGATCTAACTTTCCAAGCATCAATATCACAAGACATCCTATCAATGCTCTTAGCCAAATCGTCTATTTTGAGTAGTTTTTCCTCTATGGACGCATTGAAAATCTTTTGAGAGTTGATGAACTCTTTGATTTTACTCTCTAAATCAGAGGGTAATTTGTTGTGATTTCCATAAGTGTTGTTGTAGGAATTGCCATAATTGTTAGAGGAGTTACTAGGAAAAGGCCTAGGAACATAGTTTCCTCTAAAAGCATTGTTGTTGCCAAAATTGTTCCTACCAACAAAATAACGTCCGAACTAGCGTTGCTACTCTCAATCAAGGAAGATAGTGGCATGCCATTAGGATCTAAAGGAGCATTTCTAATAGCAACCAAATTCATCAACTCGTCCATCTTAGCACTAAGCGAGTTCATTTCTTCTATAGCGTGTACCTTTTTGCTAGCATGTGACCTTTCAGTGTGCCACTGAGAGTAGTTGGTCATGATACTGTCTAGGAGTTTTGTAGCGTCTCCTAACGTGATTTCCATGAACGTTCCACCTGAGGCGGAGTCCAAGATATTGCGAGAAGAAAAATTCAAACCAACGTAAAAGATTTGTATAATCATCCACAAAATCAAGCCATGAGCGGGACAATTTCTGATCATTAACTTCATCCTATCCCAAGATTGTGCAAGGTGTTCATGATCAAGTTGCCTGAAATTCATGATATCGTTACGTAGAGAGATAATCTTAGCCGGAGGAAAATACTTGGATATGTAAGCATCCTTGCACTTATCCCAAGAATCGATACTATTTTTAGGCAAAGAAGAAAACCAAGTTTTTGCGCGATCTCGCAACGACAAAGGAAAAAGCTTCAACTTAATCACGTCATTATCCACATCTCTTTTCTTTTGCATATCGCAAAGCTCAATGAAGGTATTGAGATGGCATGCGACATCTTCGCTAGGAAGGCCAGAGAATTGCTCTTTCATAACAAGATTCAGCAAGGCTGCGTTGATTTCATACGATTCCGCACTAGTGGCGGGAGCAATCGGAGTACTAATAAAATCATTATTATAAGTGCTCGAGAAGTCGCAAAGTTTGGTGTTTTCAGCCATGATGACTTCAACAAACAAACAAGCACACAAGCAAGCAAGAAAACCATTAAAGTAAAACGGCAAAGGCAAAAGAGAACAACAAAGGAGAAAGACAAAAAGGCAAATGAAAACGGCAAATGTGAAGTGGGGGAGAGGAAAACAAGAGGCAACTGGCAAAAAAGGTAAATGCAAGAGATGAGTTTGTGACACCTACTTGGATAGGTCTTGATCTCTCCTTCCCTGGCAACGGCGCCAGAAATACTTCTTCTACTGCATCAAAAGATCTTCCAACGGCGCCAGAAACAAGCGTGTTGACGGGAGACTATTCTTGTCTTGATACTCCTCAGCAACGGCACCAGGAATCCTTCTGCTACGGCTACGCCTTTAGGGACTTCCTTGGCAAATATCCAAAGGATTCCCCCGTGGCCTTGGAGCCTTGCTTTGGTGTTCCCTGAAAGCGGAAAGGGTGATGTAGCACTGCGGCGGTAAGTATTTCCCTCAATTTTGAGAACCAAGGTATCGAACCAGAGAAAGGATTGCATCAAGTCACAAGTACCTGCACAAACACAAAAAGCTTGCACCCAACGCTACAAAGGGGTTGTCAATCCCTTATAGATTGTTTGCAAACTGAGAACTGAAAGCAACAAATAAAACAAAGCAAAGTAAAAGTGAAAGTGGAGACGATAGTTCTGAATAGACCCGGGGGTCGTAGTGTTCACTAGTGGCTTCTCTCATGAAAGCAAGTAGACGCTGGGTGAACGAATTACTTTCGAGCAATTGATAGAACCGCGCAAAGTCATGACGTTATCTAAGGCAATGATTATATCTATAGGCATCACGTCCAAAACAAGTGGACTGATACTTTCTGCATCTACTACTATTACTCCACACGTCGACCGCTATCCAGCATGCATCTAGTGTATTAAGTCCAAAAGAACAGAGTAACGCCTTAAGCAAGATGACATGATGTAGATGGACAATCTCATATCTACGATAAAAGACCATCTTGTTACCCTTGATGGAAACAACATGATGTGTGCCTTGTTGCCCCTTCTGTCACTGGATAAGGTCACCTCACGGTATGAACCCAAAACCAAGCACTTCTCCCATTGCAAGAATCATAGATCTAGTTGGTGATACGTCTCAAGCATATCTATAATTTTTGATGGTTTCATGTTGTTATCTTGTCATCTTTGGATGTTTTATGTACCTTTTATATCTTTTTTGGGACTAACTTATTAATTCAGTGCCAAGTGCCAGTTCCTGTTTTTTCTGTGTTTTTGGCTCTTTTTAGATCTGATTTTGGAACGGAGTCCAAACGGAATAAAATCCCCGAAATGATTTTTTCCCAAACGGAAGAAGATCAGGGGGCCTGTGGGCCAAGCCAGGAGGGCTCCAGGGAGCCCAAAAGCCCCCACTCCTCCACCAGGGGGGAGGCGGCAGTGGCAGGGCTTGTGGCCTCCCTGAGCGCCCCTGACCTAGATCTTTGGCCTATATATTCCCTAAAATACGACAAAAAATCAGGGGAGCCTCGAAAATACTTTTCCGCCGCCTCAAGCTTCTGTTTCTGCGAGATCTCATCTGGAGACCCTTCCTGGCACCCTGCCGGAGGGGACTTTGGAGTTGGAGGGCTTCTTCATCATCATCATCGCCCCTCCGATGACTCGTGAGTAGTTCACTTCAGACCTACAGGTCCGTAGTTAGTAGCTAGATGGCTTCTTCTCTCTCTTCGATCTTCAATACAAAGTTCTCCATGATCTTCATGGAGATCTATCCGATGTAATCTTCTTTGGCGTTGTGTTTGTTGAGATCCGATGAACAGTGGATTTGTGATCGGATTATCTATGATATATATTTGAGTCTTTGCTGATTTCTTATATGCATGATTTGATATCCTTGTAAGTCTCTCCGAGTCTTGGGTTTTGTTTGGCCAACTAGATCTATGATTCTTGCAATGGGAGAAGTGCTTGGTTTTGGGTTCTACCATGTGGTGACCTTTCCCAGTGACAGTAGGGGTAGCAAGGCATACATTAAGTAGTTGCCATCAAGGGTAACAAGGTGGGCTCTGTCATTGATATGAGATTGTCCATCTACATCATGTCATCTTGCTTAAGGCGTTACTCTATTCTTTTGGACTTAATACACTAGATGCATGCTGGATAGCGGTCGACGTGTGGAGTAATAGTAGTAGATGCAGACAGTATCGGTCTACTTGTTTTGGACGTGATGCCTATATATATAATCATTGCCATAGATATCGTCACGACTTTGCGCGGTTCTGTCAATTGCTCGACAGTAATTTGTTCACCCACCGTCTACTTGCTTCCATGAGAGAAGCCACTAGTAAACTCTAGGGCCCCCGGGTCTATTCACATATACCGTTTACACCTCTTCTTTTACTTTGCTTTGTTACTTTGTTGCTTTCAGTTCTCACTTGGCAAACAATCTATAAGGGATTGACAACCCCTTCATAGCGTTGGGAGCAAGTTCTTTGTGTTTGTGCAGGATCTTGTGATACTCCTCCACTGGATTGATACCTTGGTTCTCAAACAGAGGGAAATACTTACCACCGCTGTGCTACATCACCCTTTCCGCTTCGAGGGAACACCAATGAAAGGCTCCATAGCTATAGTAGAAGGATTCCTGGTGCTGTCGACACGACTATTCCTGTCGCCGTTGCCGGGGAAGCACAACTGACATCAGTTGGCCAAATAAAACCCAAGACTCGGAGAGACTTACAAGGATATCAAATCATGCATATAAGAAATCAGAAAAGACTCAAATACAATTCATAGATAATCTGATCACAAATCCACAATTCATCGGATCTCGACAAACACACCGCCAAAGAGGATTACATCAGATAGATCTCCAGGAAGATCAAGGAGAACTTTTTATTGAAGATCCAAGAGAGAGAAGAAGCCATCTAGCTACTAACTACGAACCCGTAGGTCTGAAGTAGACTACTCACGAGTCATTGGAGAGGCGATGATGTTGATGTAGAAGCCCTCCAACTCCAATGTCCCCTCCGACAGGGCACCGGGAAGGGTCTCCAGATGAGATCTCGCGGAAACGGAAGCTTGCGGCGGCGGAAAAGTGTTTTCGTGGATGCCCTGATTTTTTCTGGATTTTAAGGGAATTTATAGGCCAAAGAGCTAGGGCAGGGGAGCGCCAGGGAGGCCACCAGCTTGGTTGCCGCGGGCCCCCCTGGCTGCGGCAACATGGCTTGTGGGCTCCCTATGGGCCCCCTGCCTTGGCCCTCAAGTCTCCCGATCTTCTTCCGTTCTGGAAAAATTTATTTCGGGGATTTTATTTCGTTTGGACTCCGTTCCAAAATCAGATCTGAAAAGAGTCGAAAACATAGAAAAACAGGAACTGGCACTTGGCACTGGATTAATAAGTTAGTCCCAAAAAAGATATTAAAGGTAAGCAGAACATCCAAAGTTGACAAGATAATAGCGTGAAACCATCAAAAATTATAGATACGTTTGAGATGTATCATTTGATAGATATGCTCAAAATGTCTCCGTATGCTAAGTACATGAAGGATATTGTGACTAATAAGAGGAGGATACCTGAGGTTAAGATTTCCACCATGCTCGCTAATTATACCTTCAAGGGTGGAACTCCTTAGAAACTAGGTCATCCCGGAGTGCCCACTATACCTTGCTCCATTAAAGGAAACTACGTTAGAACTGCTTTATGCGACCTTGGAGCCGTTGTTAGTGTTATGCCTCTCTCTCTTTATCGTAGACTTGAACTGGATAAGTTGACACCCACTAAAATCTCTCTGCAAATGGCCGACAAATCAACTGCTTTCCCTATCGGCATTTGCGAGGATGTGCCTGTTGTGGTTGCTAACGTCACTATCTTAACGGACTTTGTTATCCTGGATATTCCCGAGGACGATGCCATGGCGGTCATCCTTGGAAGACCCTTTTTAAACACTGCAGGTGCCATTATAGATTGCAACAAAGGCAACGTCACTTTCCATGTCAACGGTAATGAGCATATAGTGCACTTTCCGAAGAAACAATATCGAGTACATTGCATCAATGCTATAAAAAAAAACTTCATCGATTCTTATTGGGAGCTTTGAATGCCCTATTCCTCGTGTTAAGATGAAGTATGATTTGCTTGTTGGGGAGATTCACATCCCCATTGAGGTAACCTAGTGACTATTAAAAAATTCTCCGTTCTCTTTTGCTATTCGAAAAAGTTTGTCAAGGAGACTTGATCAACCTCATTGACGAATTTCTTTCGATGACCACGGGATGGATGAATCGAGGAGCCACAAACCTCTGTTCCAAGCTTTCATCTTCGGTTGCTTAGAAGAAAAATGATAGATTTAGTTTAGTTTTCCCTGTTTTCTGTTTTAGCGTTCCGTAGAAAAGTACCCCGAAAATAGAAGTTCTTCGAACGTCCTGAAAATCAAGTATGATTTTTTCTGGAATTTTTGAAAAATAATGAGACGAAGAGCTAGTCAGGGGGCTGCACCAGTGGGCCACAAGCAAGAGAGGTCCATGTCTTGCGATTCAGGAGCCCGATCCTTACCAACCGAGGAACGCACATGTACAACCATGTGAATGGCCTTCTGACGAATTCATGATTGAGGAAGGTTTCAAAGACGAGTTTGATACACTTGTTCACAACGTCAGACTCGAAGAATTCATCTCCGATAAATGTGAACAGTATGTTGCTCTCACTGCCTCTTTTGTTCTTAGATTCAAATTTTCAGTTGGCCGTGACACATCCGTACTATTTGATCTCTATGACAAATCATATACCATGGATTTAGAGGATTTCAATAGAATTTGCAAGATACCTGTTCGGGGTAGTCTCAATGATCCTCCTAAATCTTCAGTTAGAGATTCTTTTCTCTAGTATAACTGTTGGAGAAACTAGAGATATTACACAGGCTACCATGGGGAGCATTCATTTTCCTGCCTTGCACTATATTGCCCTCTTCATAGGCAGATGCATTAATGGCAAGATTGAGCATTGTCACCTCTGCGCACCCGACCTTAGTATTCTTAAGAGCGCAGTAACGGGTGTTAGAAGTTTCATCATGGGAGCTATAATAGCAAGGAGGCTGAATAATAATGGTAATGAAGGGGATTTATTTGGTGGGATCTATGCCACTCGCATAGCAAATTTTCTTGGAGTACCCATCCGCGAAGGAGATCCCCCGCTCCATACAGCTTTCCTTGATCGCACCGCTTTGACACACTATCAGTTCCTTGAGAGGGATGATGAATCCATCCTATACCGGTTAATATTTAACCGACAGCATGTTTTCCATATTACCCTTTCTGCTCCTGCCTTCTTTGAGTTTCAGGTAAAACGGAGATATTACATAACCAGAGGAGAGGCAGAGGAGTATGAGAGGGAGTCAAAGGTTGCTCGTCTCTGTGAGGCAGCTATTCAGGCAGTGGCTGCAGCGCTCCCGTACAACCCTCATTATGATTTTGGGTATCGCCCGGACCATCCATGGGAGTAGACCAACTTAGTCGAAAAGCCTAAGCTTGGGGGAGTACGTGTTTCTCACCCACTTTATATTCTTGCTTATGCTTTCACTTTGATTAGTCGGTGTTCACACTTTGCCACTGTATCATCCATGCTAATTTATTTTCTTTTTCTCGTTTTCTTTTCGTGTGTTTGTCTAGTTTGAGAAAACCCAACAAGATTTTCTTTTTCTTCTTTTTCTTGTTGGGAGCTTTCCCGTGTAAATAGTTTTCTTTTTCTTTGGGTCAAGGTAAAAGACTATGGTTACAATGTTTAGTGGCTCTCGCATGCATATCTGTTTATCTGTCAAAGAGCCATATTACTTTGTCTTCTCCTTTGTGTTTGCCTGCAAATTCCCGCTTTAGTCCAATGCACGAGCACTCTTATTATTGTTCACATCATTCGGTCGTGCAAGTGAAAGGCAATAATGATGATATATGATGAAGTGACTGAGCCTGGAAAAGCTAGTATGAACTCGATCTATTTTGTTTTTGTAAATATGACTAGCTAAATCGTTCCTGATTCAGCTTTGTTGTGAGAGAAACATGTTTGCAATGACGACTTAGAGATCATAGTTTCTGATGCCATGCTTAATTAGCTAGGAGCTTATAATGGTTTGCCTTGGATGCCAACATGAATTTTGAGATGACTATGATGTATTATGATAGGATAGTATCCTGCTTTGAATGATTCAAGTGACTTGACTTGGCGCATGTTCACGCATGTAGTTGAAACAAAATCAACATAGCCTCTATGATATTCATGTTCAGGGTGATTTATGTCCTACTCATGCTTGCACTCATTGTTGGTTAATCTCAATGCATTTTGATGACTATTGTCGCTTTCTAGTTGGTCGCTTCCTAGTCTTTTGCTAGCCTTCACTTGTACTAAGCGGGAATACTGCTTGTGCATCCACCTCCATAAACCCAAATTTGTTCCATATGAGTCCACCATACCTACCTATATGCGGTATCTACCTGGCGTTCCAAGTAAATTTGCATGTGCCACTCTCTAAACCTTCAAGAAATAATCTGTTTTGCATGCCCGAACCGCTCATGACAAGGGGTATTAGTATCTTCCATGCTATGCATGTTATCCTCGATATGTGTTTATTCACTATCATTCACGAGAAAGGGGCCGGTAATTGGAATGCCCAGGTCCATGCTCAAATCAAAAAGATAATTACAAACAAAACTCCCCCAGGATTGATGTTGGTATGGACGGCACCCGAGTATTCGGCTAGTCGTGGAGTGTGATTGATTGGTGGTGGGGGAGTCAAAACCTTACTTTTCTGTTTGGGAACCGCCTATAGCATGTGTAGCGTGGAAGATGGTGAGAACTCTTGGTCATTGCTTTGACAATGAAAGCATGCCACCCATAATTATTATCTCTGTTTTCAAAGATTGAGCTCTGGCACCTCTGCAAATCAATGCTTCCCTCTGCGAAGGGCCTGTCTATTTATGTTTATGTTGAGTCCTCCTCTTATTATAAAAGCACTAATTAGAGAGCACCTCTGTCATTTTTATGCTTTTCTTTTAATTGTGATTGAGTATGACTATGACTGGATCTTCTTTGCCATGACTTACAATGTTTAGTCAGCCCTTGGTCTTTGAAGGTACTCTGCATTTATGGTTTGTGGTCTCAGAATGAGCTAGCGAGATACCATCTGTTCATACCGCTTCATGATTGTTCTGATTGAAGTGTTGACATTTGAAACTTATTATTATCTGCTCACTAGTTGATTTTGCCATTGATATGAGTTTACAGTGAGACCTAGATGTCATTTGCTTATGTGGTTTGCTTGTGATCTTGTTGAAATTCTGGATATGAGTTAGACATAGTTGCAACAACAAGATCAAACAGAGTTTGTAAAAGTTTTTCTTTTGTCTCTTTCAGTTTGTCAACTTAATTGCTTGAGGACAAGCAAGGTTTTAAGCTTGGGGGAGTTGATACATCTCCATCGTATCTACTTTTCCAAACTCTTTTGCCCTTATTTTGGACTCTAATTTGCATGATTTGAATGGAACTAACCCGGACTAACGCTGTTTTCAGCAGACTTGCCATGGTGTTGTTCTCGGAATGACGTGAAAATTTACGGAGAATTTTTGTGGAATATAATAAAAAACTGGCGCAAGAATCATTGGAGGAAGTGGAGCTGTGAGCCCACAAGCCCACCAGGCGCCCCCCCCTTGGCCGCGCATGGCAGGCTAGTGGGGCCCACAACGCTCCACCGCCTCCAATCTCAGCTCTATTTAGCCTCTTTCGTCTAGAAAAAAAATCAAAGAGAAGAGTTCATCGCGTTTTACGATACGGAGGCGCCGCCACCTCGTGTTCTTCCTCTCGAGGGTAGATCTGGAGTCTGTTCTGGGCTCTGGAGAGGGGAAATCATCGCCATCGTCATCATCAACCTTCCTTCATCGCTAGTTCCATGATGCTCTTCACCGTTCGTGAGTAATCTCATCGTAGGCTTCCTGGACGGGGATGGGTTGGATGAGATCTATCATGTAATCGAGTTAGTTTTGACGGGGATTGATCCCTAGTATCCTCTATGTTCTGAGATTGATGTTGCTACTACTTTTCCATGCTTAATGCTTGTCACTAGAGCCCGAGTGCCATGATTTCAGATCTGAACCTATTATGTTGTCGCCAATATATGTGTGTGCTTGATCCGATCTTGCAAGTTGTAGTCACCTACTATGTGTTATGACCCAGCAACACCGGAGTGACAATAGGCGGAACCACTCCCGGAGATGACCATAGTATGAGGAGTTCATGTATTCACCAAGTGTTAATGCATTGGTCCGGTTCTTTATTAAAAGGAGAACCTTAATATCCCGTAGTTTCCATTAGGACCCAGCTGCCACGGGAGGGATGGACAATAGATGTCATGCAAGTTCTTTTCCCTAAGCACGTATGACTACATACGGAATACATGCCCACATTAGATTGACGAACTGGAGCTTGTTACTTATCTCTCTGTGTTATAACTCTTACATGATGAATAGCATCCGACATAATCATCCATCACCGATCCAATGCCTACGAGTTTTCCTACTGGTCCTTGCTACGTTACTCTGCTGCTACTGCTGTCACTTCTGCTACTGTTACTTTGCTGCTGCTGCTGTTACTCTCCTGATACTGCTGTTACTTTGCTGCTACTGGTTACTGTTGCTACTATTGCTATCACACTACCTTTCTACTAATACTTTGCTGCAGATACTAAATCTTTCAGGTGTGGTTGAATTGACAACTCAACTGCTATTACTTGAGAATATTCTTTGGCTTCCCCTTGAGTCGAATCAATAAATTTGGGCTGAATACTCTACCGTAGAAAACTGTTGCGATCCCCTATACTTGTGGGTTATCAGTCTTCTCCCAGGTGAGTGGCCGCTCCCGGTAAAACCCCGGAACCCATTCGTCACTCCCGGTACTTTACCAGTAATGCCCGAAATCTTTTCGGAAGCCAAATGCAACATTCCTATATATCAATCTTCGTTTCCGGACCATTCCGGATACCCTCGTGACATTCGGGATCTCATCCGGGACTCCGAACAACATTTGGTTACCAACATCAATAACTCAACTATACCAAAACGTCACTGAACCTTAAGTGTGCAGACCCTGCGGGTTCGTGAACTATGTAGACATGACCGAGACACTCTCCGGACAATATACAATAGCGGGACTTGGATGCCCATATTGGATCCTACATATTCTACGAAGATATTATCGGTTGAACCTCTATGTCAAGGATTTAGTTAATCCCGTATAATATTCCCTTTGTCCTTTGGTATGTTACTTGCCTGAGATTCGGTCGTCAGTATCTGTATACCTATTTTAATCTCATTCCCGAAAAGTCTCTTTACTCGTTACGTAATACAAGATACCGTGGCTATCTCTTTAGTCACATTGCTTGCAAGGCTTGTTTGTGATGTTGTATTACTGAGTGGGCCCCGAGATACCTCTCCGTCATACGGAGTGACAAATCCCAGTCTTGATCCGTGCTAACTCAATGGACACCTTCGGAGATACCTCTAGAGCACCTTTATAGTCACCCAATTACGTTGCAACATTTTGTACACACAAGGTCTTCCTCCGGTGTCAGTCAGTTCCATGATCTCATGGTCATAGGGACGTATAGTTGACTTGCAGAAAACAATAGCAACAAAATAACGCGATCACATGCGACATTTATAGTTTGGGTCTTGTCCATCGCATTATTCTCCTAATGATGTGACACCGTTATCAACTGACAACACATTTCCATGACGAGGAAACCTTAACCATCTTTGATCAACGAGCTAGTCAACTAGAGGCTCACTAGGGACATTGTTTTGTCTATATATCCACACATGCATTTGTGTTTCAATTCAATACAATTATAACATGGATAATAAACGATTATCTTGAAACATGAAATATAATAATAACTATTTTATTATTGCCTCTAGGCGTATTTCCAACAGTAGACAATATCTATTCATGTAGGAATAGACCCCATCCGTTTTATCCTTAATAGCAACGATACATGCGTGACACCTCTCTTTCTGTCACTTAGATTGAGCACCACAAGATCGTACACATCACAAAGCACCTCTTCTCATTGCAAGACAAACGATCAAGTTGGTCACACAAAAACCAAGGATCAGAGAAGAAATACGAGGCTAAAATAACTAAGCATGAATATAATTTCATAGATCTGATCATAAACTCACAATTCATTGAATCCCAACAAACACACCGCAATAGAAAGAGTTACATCAAATAGATCTCCAAGAGACCATTGTATTGAGAAGGAAAACAAGAGAGAAAGCCATCTAGCTACCGACTACAGACACGTAGTTCTGATATGAACTACTCACGCATCATTGGAGGAGAACCAATGAGGATGAAAAACTCCTCCACGCAGTTCTGATATGAACTACTCACGCATCATTGGAACGGGCTCTAGATTGGATTTCGTGGATTTTGGAACTTGCGGCGGCTGAAATGATTTTTCGTCGACTCCTTTAAGGTTTCTGGAATATTGAGGTATTTATAGAGCTTAGAGGTGATGGCACAGGCGCCCGAGGAGGTACCAGGCCACGCCAGGGGCCCTCTATAACACCCAAGATGCGATGTTATCCTTATTTTGGCACGAGGGCCTCGACAAGGATAGAAGCGCATCTCGTCGTTTCTCAAGAATGGATATCGTAAAAAGTACATGTACTGTCGGGGGGATAACCCCGGGGTAGGCTCATCAAGCCTGCTTCTTCATTTCCGGCCCAAAGGGCATGAACATATACAATTTCCTAAGGCCCAAGTCTTCTGGCCGGCTAGGCTGCGCCTACCGGCTAGACGACGAGGCAGCCATCTCTCTGGCCGGCCAAGCAATCCCTGCCGGCTAGGAACGAGGCGGCCGCGCCCAGGCCGGCTGGCCAAGCAGGCTAGCCGACCAGGGATCACAAGTCACATCAGATCGTAGGTCAGGATGAGACCTTACGATTAAAGGTAGCTACGCGTCAGGAAAGGTACTGGATCGGGGCGTCCGGCAGGTACGAGCGTCGGCGGCGACGCCGCTGACCTACCCCGGCTCTGATCCATCACCTAGCATAATGTTGGACCGTCGCACTCCCACTCCATTACTGCACTCGGCGTGGGGAACAGTGGAGGCGGTCGTACTACCTTCCATGACGAATCTCGCTGGACGACGCTCGACGTACAGCGCGTGCACGACGTCAACCTTACGCGAGAGCTTCATTGGCCAGCCGGCAGGTCCCACTGCCAATCGAGACGATGGAGCCGGCGGGCCCCTCAAGCGACAAGACAAAACTCAAGTGGGCCCGTGGCCAGCCGGCGAGGCTGCCAGCCGGGTCCCACACTTTGTACCGTTTATCCGTATTGTAGGCCGGCGGGTTCGTCTATAAAACCCCCCGGTCGCCCTCCATGCAGGGGGGCGATCATACCACGAACGAACAACACTACACACTCACCAACCACATAGAGAGAGGCAGAGACGAGCCGGCTACTCCCCTCTTCCTCCTCCCAACACAGCTCCAGGAGCAACTCTGTACTCTTTTCATACACATCAAACACTCCGGCAGGACTAGGGGTCTTATCTCTACGGAGAGCCCTGAACATGGGTACATCGTGCGTTCCATGCGTGTACCAACCTCGTTCCCAGCGCCCTCCTTTGTCCCTTCGGTTCTCACCGACTTTAGCCTACCTATGGCATATGTTGTGAGTATTCACTGACATTTGGCGCCCACCATGGGGCTGATCGCGGCATGGGCTGGCTTTACGCGCTGGGCTGGGCCCCGCACCTACACCACCGGATGCATCGCGTCCGGATTAGCTTACATGCCCGTGGAGCCCTCTTTCGACGAGGCAACACCGATGATGATCAACGTCCCCGTCCTCCATGCGGATTCGGACAAAGATTCTAATGATGAGGCGCTTCCTAACGTCGTCTCGCTGCTATGGAGAACCTCACGTTCTCTTCAGCGACCTACGTCTCAACGACGGTCCGAGCTACTTCGGCGAGGACTTTGACGTTGAGGCACTCTCCGCCAGCTTTTGTAGGCTCTCTATCGCTGAGACGCGTGTCCATGACGTATATCCCAGCCACGTCCTCGTCTTCGACGGCCCTCCGCCGTCGGTGGGGTTCTTCACCCCATACCACGTTGCTGCCGTTTCCAACGTCGTGGAGGTGATGGTTATCGGCGCTGGCACCAGTGCGGCTCATGGCAAAGCGTCAGCAGACACTGATGAGCCTGCTGTTGCCACCGCAGATACTCTTCGGGACACCATCGCCGGCCTGAAGACACCCATCGCTGCTTCCGCAAACCCTACTAACGCCCGGGCCTCACTTGAGGAGGCTCGCAAGCGTATCTTGGAGGAGGGCATCGCTGTCGCCTCGGCAAAGCGTCGGATGGAGGCCACGCATCACGAGTATAACTCCGCATACGGCGTCACTCCGATTTCCGAGGCCCCTAGCTGGCTTGGATCGGTCCGCAGCCGCAGCCGGTTCATTGCCGAAGTCCTAGGTGGCAACCTGCCCACCTACGAGACCCCTACAGCCAACATGCGAGCAGCGCAGGCGGCCATGGAAGAGATGGGAAGCCTGGAAAGCGAGGAGCGCGCTTTCCAGGAGAAGCGGGTCAAGGATCTCCTTGACGCCGCCAACCAGAAACACACTCGGCTTGACCCCGGTCAAGCCCAGTCAGACTCTCCAGGACCCAACCCCGGAGCACGCCGCAACCCTAGCGCTCGGCATCATGCGGAAGGATCTTCCTCGCATCGCCCCTCCGGCCGGAGGGGCAAGGGAAGTCAAGACCGGCACTCCCAGCGCCAGAGCGAGCACACTTCGGGCATGCATCGCGGAGGCGACGAGGGCGATTCGGAGTGTGAGATTCTTCACCCGCAAAGAACTCATGTCTCTGGTTCGCGAGGCGCCTCTCCTCTCGCCACGCGGATTGGCGCTCACACTTCCCAGGATGATCGGGACGCCCGCCGGCGTCTCATCGTCCTGGCCTAGTCAACCCTCCTAGAGGAAGATGGTCCCATCGGTCCGGCCTGCTTCGGCCCCGGATCCGAGGGGAGCCGTTCCCCCGAGGTTTCACCTTGCCTCGGGACAGGCCCAAATACAACGGCACGGCCAAGACGGAGGACTGGCTGATTGACTACACCACGGCCGTCGGCATTGCCAGGGGCAACAAGCGTGTAGCGGTCCGCTACGTGCCGCTCATGTTGGCCAGCTCGGCTCGGACTTGGCTTATCAGCCTTCCGACCGACAGCGTCAACTCCTGGGTGGACTTCGAGGAGGCGTTCGTCCGCAACTTCACTGGCACCTACAAGCGCCCTGGCCGGCCCCGCGAGCTGGCCATGTGCGTCCAGAAGCCCGACGAACCCCTTCGCGACTATGTAACCCGGTGGACCGAGCTCCGCAACTCCTGCGAGGGGGTGCATGAGGTACAAGCCATCCAGTACTTATTCGACGGTTGCCGAGACGGCACCCTCCTCAAGCACAAGCTTATGTGCTCCGAGCCCACCTCTCTGGCGGTGCTCATGGCCAAGGCGGACAAAAATGCCACGGCCGACTCGGCGATGTGCGTCAAGGTGACCGCCTCGGACAAGGCTGTCCCTACGTCGGCTACTCTCAAGCCGGCTGGGGACAACCGAGGCGGCCAGAACAACAATAAGCGCAAGGCGGATCAGATGGTTTTGCGCTCCAACAACAAGTTGGTAGCCAGCATAGAGGGCGAGACGTCGGCTCCTCAAGCCGGGCCTCCGCGGGAGCGTTCCAACAGGAACAACACCAATTGGCTGCCCAGGCAGTCCTTCGAGCAACTGCTCGATGCCCCCTGCAGGATACATTATGGGGCGCAGCCGTCCACCCATACCCTTCAACAGTGCAGCTTTGCGCGCCGGCTGTCGCAAGGGGATGGCCTGCCGGCTATCCCAGGTGCGCAGGAGGCACCACGTGCACTGGCTCCTGGTCCTGCCCCGGCTCCGCGGCCGCCTCGCGACGGCGGCCACCTCCATGACGACTACCCACATCAAGACGGAGCATTCGTCGTCTTCACCAGTGAAGGCGACGACAAGCACAACCTGCGCCAGAGGCGGCGCGAGGTGAATGCCATGGTTCCCCCGGTTCCCCAGTACATGCATTGGTCAGACAAACCAATTACATGGAGCTGGGTGGACCATCCTGCGGTGCTACCCAACCCGGGGTCATACGCGCTTGTCCTCGACCCCACGTTCGCCTCCAAGAGGCTCACCTGCCGATTCTCCCGGGTGTTGGTCGATGGCGGCAGCAGCATCACCATCCTCTACCTCGACACTCTCCTCAAGCTCGGGCTCAAGGAGACGGACGTCCTGCCGACCAGTACTGTCTTCCATGGCATTGTGCCTGGGCAGTCCTGCTCGCCCATTGGTAAGATCCAGCTGGACGTCCTCTTCGGCGACAAAGCTCACATCCGCCGAGAGTCCATATGGTTCGAGGTAGTGGACCTCAGCAGCCTGTATCACGCGCTGATGGGAAGACCGGCTCTGGCCAAATTTATGGCCATACCGCACTACACCTACATAAAGATGAAGATGTCGGGTCCCAAGGGCATCATCACTGTTGCTGGCGACTACAAGAAGTCGCTCGAGTGTGCCCAAGATAGCAGCCGCCTCACCGACGCCTTGGTGATTGCTGAGGAGAAGCGGCAGATCGACCGGCTCGTGGCCCAGGCTACTCAGCAGCCGGCGATTCCTTCTCATCCGTCCCAGTCGGCCGGCGATGGCTCTTTCAAGCCGTCTAAAGAGACCAAGCAGGTCCCACTCGACCCTGCCAACCCCAAGCAGTGCGTCACCATCGGGGCTGGCCTCAGCCCCAAATAGGAAGGCGAGCTCGTCGACTTCCTCCGTGAGGATCGGGACATCTTTGCATGGTCCCCAAAGGACATGCCGGGTGTTCTGAGGAAGTACGCCGAGCATAAACTTCAAGTGCGACCGGATGCAAAGCCGGTGAAACAACCTTTGCGCCGCTTCGCCGAGGGTAAGCGACGCACAATCGGAGAAGAGATCACCCGACTCCTTGCAGCCGGCTTCATCATGGAGGTTTTCCACCCGGACTGGCTGGCTAACCCAGTCCTGGTGCTGAAGAAGAACAACACCTGGCAAATGTGTATCGACTACACTAGCCTGAATAAGGCCTGTCTGAAAGACCCTTTCGCGTTGCCTAGGATAGATCAAGTGATCGACTCCATTGCAGGCTGCGAATTGCTGTCGTTTCTAGATGCTTATTCCGGCTACCATCAAATCAAGTTGGATCCAGCTGATCGCCTGAAGACCTCCTTCATCACGCCCTTCGGGGCCTACTGCTACACCACCATGACGTTCGGTCTGAAGAACGCAGGTGCGACGTTCCAACGCTGCATGGAGCAGTGCCTACTGCCACAGATCGGCAGAAACATCCACGTCTATGTGGATGACATCGTCGTCAAGACGAAGCAGCACTTCAGCATCCTTGATGACTTGCGGGAGACGTTCGCCAACCTGCGTGAGTACAAGATCCGGCTCAACCCGGAGAACTGCGTTATTGGGGTTCCAGGCGGCAAACTCTTGGGGTTCTTCGTGTCCGCCCACGGCATCGAGGCGAACCCCGAGAAGATCGGCACCATCGAGCAGATGTTGCGTCCGACTCGAATCCTTGACGTCCAGAAGTTCGCTGACTGCCTGGCGTCCGTTAGCCGGTTTGTCAACCGGCTTGGCGCGAAGGCCCTTCCACTCTACCAGCTCATGAAGAAGACAACGAAGTTCGAGTGGAACGACCAGGCAGACGAAGCATTCCGCGACCTCAAGCGGGTCATCTTGATCCTGCCAATCCTGGCAGCGCCGTTGGAAAGGGAACCCATACTCATATACATTGCAGCGACCACTCGCGTGGTTAGCATAGTGCTGGTAGTTCAACGCAAGGAGGAGGGTAAGGCACTGCTAGTGCAGAGCCCTGTCTACAACCTTAGCGAGGTCTTGTCCGCCTCCAAGCAGAACTACCTGCATTACCAAAAAATATGTTATGGTGTTTACCTTGCTGCAAAGAAGTTGAAGCAATCCTGCCAAGAGCATGCCATCACTGTGGTAAGCACTGCTCCACTTTCAGAGATCATGGGCAACCGTGATGCCACGGGCAGGATTGCCAAATGGTCCATCGCCGTGGCGGACCATGATATTCTGTACGAGCCTCGCACCGCCGTCAAATCTCAGGTGGTGGCCGACTTCTTAGTCGACTGGACCGAGACCCAGTTTGAGCCACCGCCTCCAGACTCCACGCATTGGCGGATGCACTTCGACGGCTCGAAGATGCGGACAGGACTGGGAGCCGGCATCGTCTTGACGTCTCCGAAAGGGGACCAGCTCAAGTATGCTCTCCAGATCCACTTCCCCGCCTCCAACAATGTCGCCGAGTACGAAGCACTTGCTCACGGCCTCCGGCTCGCCAAGGAGATTGGCATCCGGCGGCTCATTTGCTTCGACGATTCTAACATGGTGGTACAGCAAGTCTCTGGCGAATGGGACGTCAGGGACGCCTACATGGCAAGCTACCGCTTCGTCATCCAGCAGCTCAGCGGCCCCTTCAAGGGATGTGAGTTCCACCACGTTCCCAGGGCAGAAAATGAGGCGGCTGATACACTGGCAAGGATCGGCTCCACGAGACAGGCTATTCCAGCCGATGTCTCCCTCGAGCAACTCCATAAGCCGTCTATCAGGCCGCCTCCCGAGTCGGCATCGATCTTCGTGTCGGCTGACTCTGCGGTGCAAGCGCCGTCGGCTCCACCAGCTACGCCGGCCGCAGCTCCTATGCCGGCTACGCTGGCTGTGACGACTCCAATAGTGGCAGCGGCCGAGTCCACGGTGCAAACGCCGTCGGCTCCACCAACTACGCCGGCTACAGTTCCTATGCCGGCTACGTTGGCCGCGCCGACTCCAATAGCAGCACCGGCTACAACAACAACTCTGGCTCCACCTTGTCTTGAATCCTGTCGTCTCGACACCCAGTGGGTGGACGTCATGGAGGTAGACGGCGAGCCAACTGCCACAGCAACACCAGAGACACCTTGTCTCGAGTCCAGGACTGCGGCTCCATCAAGCTCGGGGGCTGCAGAAGCCCCTAACAGTCAGGTAGAGGCGGGGCGACCCTTGTGTCGGCTCCGTTGTGGGCTCAAGCTATCCTGGCCTTACTCCTTCACAGCGAGCTTCCTCAGGACGAGGCGGAGGCGAGGCAGATCCAGCGCAGGTCTGCAGCCTACGCCATCATCAATCGCGAGCTGGTGCGGCGTACCGTGACTGGCGTGTTCCAACGCTACATCGAATCTGAAAAGGGACATGAGATCCTCAGAGACATTCACCAGAGGGAGTGCAGGCATCATGCCGCCTCTAGAACCCTGGTGGCCAAGGCGTTCCGCCATGGATTCTACTGGCCCACAGCCCTCGAGGAGGCCGTGGATCTGGTCGACAAATGTGAAGGCTGCCAATTCTTCAGTGCAAAGAGCCATATGCCGCCTTCGGCCCTCAAAACCATCCCCCTGTCATGGCGGTTCGCCGTCTGGGGACTGGACATGGTAGGGCCCTTCAAGACGGCTCGTGGTGGAATGACCCACCTCTTTGTAGCCGTCGACAAGTTCACCAAGTGGATTGAAGCCAGACCTATCAAGAAGCTTGACGGCCCCATGGTCGTCAAGTTCATCACACACATCTCTGTTCGATATGGCGTTACCCACAGCATCATCACCGACAACGGCACCAACTTCGCCAAAGGCGCTCTGGCGCCCTACTGTTCCAAGGTAGGCATCCGGCTCGATTTGGCGTGAGTGGCAGATCCCCAGTCGAATGGCCAAGCGGAGATGGCCAATGGCCTGATTCTGGCCGGCATCAAGCCAAGACTGGTGGCACCACTGGTCAGATCGGCCGGCTGCTGGATTGAAGAACTCCCGGCTGTGTTATGGAGCCTCCGCACCACGCCGAACCGGTCGAAAGGCTTCACTCCGTTCTTTCTTGTATACGGGCCGAGGCTATTATTCCCACGGATATCGAGCTCGACTCGCCTTGGGTCACCCTATACACAGAAATGGAGGCGAAGGAGGCAAGAGAAGACGGTGTGGACCTCCTCGAAGAAGCAAGGGACTTGGCCTTGAGTCGGACGGCCATCTATCAACAGAAGCTGAGATATTACCACAGCAAAAAGATCAAGGCTCTCTCTTTCAGAAAGGGAGACTTGGTCCTCAGAAGAATCCAGCGCACTGTCGGCCAGCACAAGATCTCATCCCCATGGGAGGGACCCTTCATCATCAGTAGGGCGTTGCACAACAATGCTTACTACTTGATCAATGCCCAAAAGCCCAGGAAGCGCAAGAGGGACGACTCCGGCCAGGAGACGGAACGTCCATGGAACGCGGCGCTGCTTCGCCCGTTCTATTGCTAGAAGGCAAGTATCAAACAAGGGAAAGAGCATGCATATGTATCTTTCTCCCTCTTCAGGGATGCAATAAAAAGAGCATGCCTCATGTTTCTTTTTATTAAGAGTTTTCACTCCGTCTACGCCCTTTGCCAGCTTCAATAAGCTCGGGGGCTACACCGCGTACGCCTCTTGCTGGCTTCATCAAGCTCGGGGGCTACGTAGCGGATGCCCCTTGCTGATTTTAACAAGCTCGGGGGCTCGCTAGCCGCTCGGACGCCTTCCCTATATTATAGGAGAACACATAGTGTAAGCCGACCGATCCCTGGTCACCTTGTACGAGCTTGCAGACTGGCTCCGACCGTCTGGCTTGCGAGGTGACGCCAGGTCAGGCCGGATGCATGCAAAGTTCAACTACAAAAGGGTCGCCGGCTCGATCATATTTACGATCTCATTCAAGCCGGCCTCTGTTGGTTTATGTCTTAATCTTTAAATCTTGATGGCTTCCAAAAATCTAACTATTGTGTTCTAAGGTCAGAAACCTCGACCCAGCCATAGACCGGCTCCCGGCTGTCGGGCTGGCGGGGTGGAAGCTTGGGAATACAAGGATTGGAGAAAAAGGAGTCAACAAGGAATCAAAAGATAAAGATGTAAAACAACATGCATGGCAATACGAATATAATGCTGAATACATACATTCAAAAAAGCATTGGCCCACGGACCACGTTCATTACATCCCTCACGGGGTGGAACAAAACAAAAAGGACACCGACTACGGGGCTGCGGCCTCATCGGTCGCCCCGGCCGCTACTCCTGAAGTGGTGGCTTCACCATCCCCGGTTGCTCCCGAGGCGGTTGCGCCGTCTCCATCGCGAGGGCTCACGGCTCCATCATCACCGGAGTCAGCGTACCCCGCACTGCTGGAGGCGACAGTAGACTCCACAGCGTGGGCCGCCTTGCCGGAGCTGCCATCGGGGTCATAGGGCTGAAGGCCGTGCAGATCTTCAGGGATCACACCGCCATATTTACCCCGCTCCAAAACAAAATCGTCCCAAGCGGCGTACTCGGCGATGCCGTTGGCCCTCACACGCAGCGCCTCCTCCACGCCCTGCAGCTCCGCCTCCGAGCCGTCACGCTTAGCAACGAGTTTGCCCAAGTCCAGGTTTCGATACCAGGACTTGGCCAAGCGCAGGGCCATGTAGGCTCCAGCGCGCGCAGCAGAGGCGCGCCAGGCATCCAGGTGTTCCCCGCCAGCTGCAAGCCAGCGGGCGAGTCGGCTCATTGATGCCGGCTCCACGCCCTCCGACCATAGAGCTGCCAACATCGATGAGCCTGCAACCTGGAGCTGAGCCACAGACTTGCCCGGGGAGTGCAGGCGGGCCCGAAGGCCCACCCCGATCTCCTCAATACTCCAGCCGGAGGTAGTATCTACCTCCTGCCCAGCCGCGCGGCACTCCTCACGGCTCACCTCAACGGCAGTGTCGGCTGCAACCTGGATCGTAGGGAAGAGACCTGAGATAGCAAAGCCAGGGCACAAGGGCGCAGTGAGAAGAGGAGACGGCCAAAAAGCTAAAGACAAAGCAAAGGAGAGAGACTCACGATGGAAGGCGCCATCGGTCTCATGGGCGCTCTCGAGGACCTCGAGCTCCCGCACCTTGCTTGCATGAGTAAGGCGGGTAACCTCCTCGTGGAGAGCCGCCGCTGACTCCAAGGCCTTGGTCAGCTACGATTGCTTCTGGACAAGGGCCTCCTCCTTCTCGCTCAAGGCGGCGTCCTTGAGGGTCATCTCCTTGAGATGAAGCGATGCAAGGCGGTCCACGTCAGCAGAGTAGGAGGCCTCCTTCTCCTGCAGCGTGCCGCGCAGCTGATCCAGCTCGACCCGACTGGCCGCCTCGAGCTCCTTCTTCTCCGTCTGGAGAAGGGCCAGATGCTCCTGGAGCCGGTTGCCGGCACCAGGCAGAGCATCCCGCTCCGTGGCAACTTCGCCCAGCCGGAGTTCGAGCTCGGCGATCTGGCCATCAGCTGCCAGGTGCTGATTTCGCAGCTCATTATAGGCCTACGCCTGAGCGTCATAAAGCTCCTGCCAAAAAGCAAAAAAGAAGCAAGATTAAGATTCGGCCTGATTAAAACTTAACCAGCCCGATTCTCGGGGCCTACACCCAGTGGGTGCGGTAGCGTGCCCTCACTAAACAAGCAAAACAAGGAAAATAATCTCTAAGAGATTCGGACCGGCCGACGATCGGCCGGCCCGATTCTCGGGGGCTACACCCAGTGGGTGCGCTGTCGCGCCCCGACTGACGTAAAAGAGGAGAAATTTAAAACCCAAAGAGGAGGCACCTACCTGCGTGTAGGCCTCCAGGCGCTCCATATCGCTGCACACCACGCGGGCCGACTGCTCCACCTTGGACCGGCCACTGGTAAACAACGACACCACCTCCGGGACGTCGGTGAGCGCGGTGCCGGCGGGTAGTCGCAGGCGCGCCAGGTTGGCCACCCGCCATGTCTTCATGGGCCGGCTCCCGACCCGGTCTCCATCTCCCGGCGCGACTGGGCCGTGGTGGGGAACGACGATGGTGCCGGCTCCAGGTGCCTGCTCGGCAGCCGGCTCCGCCATCTTCCCGGCCGGCGCTGCCTCCTCCATGGGAGGTAGATGGGCCGCATTCGGCGCATCCATGGCCACCCCTGGCGCTTCAGGGGGCGCGTCCGGCACGTTCAGGATCAGCTCCGACGCATTGGGCGCCGCCTCGGCCCTAGGGGAGTCAGGGATCGTCTCCAGATCCACCGGCGTCGAGGTATCCGGCTCGGAGGGCTGGGCCCCCTCGGCCCTCAGGGCGTGCCTTGAAGCCGCCTCGCTAGCTGGCTCCTCCACGCGAGCATGCGTGGAGGGGTCATGTCTAGCCTTCGCACGCTTCTCCTCCGGCTTCTCGGTCCGGCTGGGGCGAAACTAGCCCACGACCGTCTTCCCCACGGCCATGTCCCACCGGCGCTTGGACTGCGTCTCAAGCTCCCTCTTGGCAGCATCAGCTGCTGCCCAGCCAGCCCGCTCTGCTGCGGAGGCGGTGTCTTCCTCCACATCCTCCGCCTCCCTGTCAAGCGAAGATTCAAGGAACGAAGCTTCCCACAAAATAAGCAAGGAAAGGGGGGAGAGAATCTTACCCCGCGACCATAGGCACCGGCCTCTGGCCGGCCCTGCGGCGCTTCTTGATGCCACCGGCCCGTGCTCCAGCGGCAGGACCGGGCGCCGGCCGCTTGGGAGCCGGCTTGGATGCTGTGGCACCCTTGCCCTTCCTCCCGGCCGCCTTGTTGACGACGGTTGGTCCGGCCCTTTGACGCCGGCCGCGCGTTAATGGCGGGCTGGTGACCTCCTCCACCCCATCAGAGTCCTCCTCGAAGGCTGCACCAGAGAAGAATGATGGAGTACCGCCGTCATCCATCCAGTCTGCGATGGAGGGCCGTGGGTACTCACCAGACGGCTCTGTCCCCTCCGACTCCAGGGGGTTCTCCGAGCCCACGGATGAGTCCGAGCGGGATTCAATCATGCCCTTGTCCTCAATCTCCGAGGCGTCGGACATATCCACGTCGGGAGTAGGCGGACGGAGGGATCCCTGCACACTCTCGAACAACTACGAAAAGGGATTCGATCGCCAGCTCAGCAAGATGGCCGGCTACAAGACAAACAACGAAAAAACGAAGAGGCCGCTTACCATTGGAGGCGGACGGGACCTGTTGAAGGGGGTCATCCCCCACGACCACTCCCCGCCGTCGTCCATGCGGGCGGTGGAGATCAAGTTCACCCTGCGCGCTACCACGATGGGGGTGAGCCTCTTGGTGGACAACCTGCAGGGATCATGCCGGCCGCTCATCTGGCAAACCAGATGTGGCCGCCTTTGCAGCGGCAGGATCCGGCGGGTCACCATAGTGGTGAGAAGGTCACGGCCGAGGAGGCCGGCCTTCTCCAAGGTCTCGAGGTGGGCACAGATCAGCGCAACCTCGGGAATCGGCTTGGGGGTCTTCGCCGCCCAGTTCAACCGCGTCGGCGGGTCGATGTTGAACGGGGGAATGTTGAGGGCGTCCAGGGCGGGGTCGGCGTTCTTCACGTAGAAGAAGCCCTTCTGCCACTGCGTGATGGATTCCTGCAGTGGCATCTGGGGGAAGCACGACTTCGAGCGGTGATGCACCAGCGCGGCTCCGCACGGCGTCATCGGGCGCGGTCCCTTGAGCTTCTCCACCTCGGACTTCTCCATTGCGATGGATTGCTGCTTGAAAAAGAACAAGTTGCGCCACAGATCGACGCGGGGCTCGATCCCCACAAAGCCCACGCACAGGATCACGAAGGCCGACACCTGCAGTATGGCGTTCGGCACCAGGTGATGCGGCTGCAGGCCAAAGAAGCGAAGGCACTCGGAGAAGAAGGCGTTGGCCGGAAGCCCTAAGCCCCGGTAGAAATGTTCGATGAAGACCACGACCTCTCCCACGGCAGGTGTGGGAGCGGTCTCGGCGCCAGGGAGTCGCACCAGCACCTAGGAGGCTGGGGGCAGCAGCCGGTGATGACGAAGCGCCTCGATGTGCTCTTCGCCAACCTCGCTGCCCAGCCAGGCTCCCTGCGACGATGCCTTCTGCGACGAAGACCTTTTTGAGGAAGAGCCTCCGACCATGGCTGCGGGCGGCTGAAACTCAAAGGGGTTGGTGGCTTTGCGGCGACGAAGGCAAGGAAGACGAAGAAGACGAGCTCTTTCTCTCTCGGCACAGGGAGGAAGAGAGCATGGATGCGGGGCGAGAAGGGGGGCGAATGGCCTCCTCGGAACCCCCGCATTCCATTTAAACCCCCACGAAGCATCGTGGGGAGGGGATCTGGTGCGTGCGGGACCCCCACCAGCCCCGTGCATTACGGGCGGTTACGCTTCCCTAAGCCCAACCGTCGCGGAGTAAATCCACAGAGTATCTCTCGCGCCGAGGCTGAGGGGGCCTCGTGGCGGGACCCAAGGCCCAAGCCCGGTCCCATCACCA
This sequence comes from Hordeum vulgare subsp. vulgare, assembly GCF_904849725.1. Classification (NCBI taxonomy): domain Eukaryota; kingdom Viridiplantae; phylum Streptophyta; class Magnoliopsida; order Poales; family Poaceae; genus Hordeum; species Hordeum vulgare. The sequence continues at coordinate 203,554,634 of NC_058519.1, read as the reverse complement.
ATAATCACCATCATTACGTCAGGCGGGGCCTGACACGTGGCGATCTCTGGGCGACCTACGACGAAGCCGAGGTGTCGTTTCGAAGCCAGCCGGTTTCGGAGCCGGCGTTCCTCGTCACGAATAGCCGCGAAAATACCAAGACAAATGAGCAAGCCGGTGAGGCCGACCGCCCGCAGGTGGCAGGCCTCTCCAGCTTCGGGGACTACTGTCAGGGGGATAACCCCGGGCTAGGCTCATCAAGCCTGCTTCTTCATTTCTGGTCCAAAGGACATGAACATATACAGTCTCCTAAGGCCCAAGTCTTCTGGTCGGCTAGGCTGCGCCTACCGGCTAGAGGACGAGGCGGCCATCTCTCTAGCCGGCCACGCAATCCCTACCGGCTAGAGTCGAGGCGGTTACCTCTTCTAGGCCAGCCTGGTCCAACCAGCCGGCTAGGAACGAGGCGGCCATGCCCAGGCCGGCTGGCCAAGCAGGCTAGCCGGCCGGGGATCACAAGTCACATCAGATCGTAGGTCAGGATGTGACCTTACGATTAGAGGTAGCTACGCGTCAGCAAAGGTACTGGATCGGGGCGTCCGGCAGGTACGAGCGTCGGCGGCCACGCCGCTGACCTACCCGGCTCTGATCCATCACCTAGCATAGTGTTGGACCATCACACTCCCACTCCATTACTGCACTCAGCGTGGGGAACAATGGAGGAGGTCGTACTACCTACCCATGACGAATCTCGCTGGACGACGCTCGACGTACAACGCGTGCTCGGCGTCAACCTTACGCGAGAGCTTCATTGGCCAGCCGGCGGGTCCCACTGCCAATCGAGACCATGCAGCCGGCGGGCCCCTCAAGCGACAAGACAAGACTTTAGTGGGCCCCTAGCCAGCCGACGATGTTGCCAGCCGGGTCCCACACTTGTACCCTTTATCCATATTGTAGGCCGGCCGGTTCGTCTATAAAACCCCCCGGTCGCCCTCCATGCAGGGGGGATCATTCCACGGACGAACAATACTACACACTCACCAACCACATAGAGAGAGGCAGAGACGAGCCGGCTGCTCCCCTTTTCCTCCTCCCAACACAGCTCCAGGAGCAATTCTGTACTCTGTTCATACACATCAAACACTCCGGTAGGTCTTATCTCTATGGAGAGCCCTAAACCTGGGTACATCGTGCGTTCCTTGGGTGTACCAACCTCGTTCCCAGCGCCCTCCTTTGTCCATTCGGTTCTCACCGACTTTAGCCTACCTATGGCATAAGTTGTGAGTATTCACCGACATGTACATAAGGGATGAGTATATGGAATTGGCTTACACTCGCCACAAGATACAACAAGATCCGATCAATACAATAACATATTCAATCACCATGTAGAAGACCAAGGTCCGACTACGGACGAAAAGAAACGATAAAAGAACGGCGTCCATCCTTGCTATCCCAGGCTACCGACCTGGAACCCATCCTAGATCGACGATGAAGAAGAAGAAACTTCAAATAGAACAATCATCGCGCTTACGTCAAAGTAACTCGTTACCTGTACCTGCAACTATTGTTGTAGTAATCTGTGAGCCACAGGGACTCAACAATCTCATTTCCAAGGTATCAAGACTAGCAAAGCTTAATGGGTGAGGTATGGTTCCGTGGTGAGGCTGCAGCAAGTGACTAGGCATTTATTTGAGTAGCTAACTTACGAGTACAAGAATAAAGAGGGGGTGATCTACGCATAGCGGACGTGATCTAATGATTATGAAATGAGTGATCCTGGACACCTACTTACATCAGACATAACCCCACTATGTCCTCTTCCGGACGCAGAACTCACGAGAAGAGACATTCGCGGTTACGCACACAGTTGGCAAGTTTTAATTAAATTTACTTTAAGTTATCTAGAACCGGATGTTAAACAAGTTTCCAAGTTGTCCACATAACCGCGGCCATGGCTTTCCGAAAGATTTAACCCTACATGGGTGCTCCAACTAGTCCATCACAAACTACCACATGCTGCGCCGGAATGACCTCGATCAGGGAAAGCCCGTGATCTCCTCGGGTTCCTATTGGTAAATCTCAGCCTCGAGATATCTCAAAGTATCCTCGGAATCCCTCGCACAAGACGCTCGAGAAAGGTAAAACAGTCCAGCAAGGCCGCCAAGCGTGTGGACGATCCCAATAGGAGCCGCGTATCTCGTTCTCAGGACACAACGGATGATCGAAGCGTACAGTGGCCTGATAGAAATCTCCCAACTTGCCCCGGGTTGGCCCCGCACAGTGCTCTGTTTAAGACCAGCACCATCAGCATTGGCCCTCCCTGTATCATGTTGAATTACTCCTCGGGTTCACGACGCCCTATGTTTTTCAGTATTATTATGTTGGGTAAATATAGTACCAATGTTGGGCCTTGCCAGACGAGTTTTATCCCAAAACGAAAATCTTGAGGGTCCTCATAACAACCCCAAGCATGTTAGGAGCGCTCATTTATGGAACATAACACCGGTTGCCAAAACTAAGGCGGCAAAGATGGAAGAAAACACCAGGCTAGAAAGCCAAGTCTTCCACCATTTACCAAGTATATAGGTCGGTGCATTAAATTAAATAGCAATTATATGGTGATATAGCAAGGAACCCATGTTTCACATGGGAGCAACTGCACCTGCAACTAGCAATGCTATCAAAAGGCTGAGCAAGCGGTAACATAGTCAAAGAGTGGTTTGCTGGGTTGTGGAAAAGGTTAGAGGTTTTCATGGCAATGTTGGGAGGCTGACATTTAAGTGGTAAGCAGCGAGACATATTGAAAGAAACGAGACAACTAGCATGGCATTAATAGTAATGGTATCTAGGTAAATGGTCATCTTGCCTATGATCCCGCTTGGAAGAAAATGAATCCGTGAAGCAGGCAAACCGACGTAATCGAATGGATCCTCGCATTCCGACACGCTTGCGGCACTCTACCGAGAAGAAACAAACCGGAATAAAAATCAACACACGATAACACCACCGCAAATGCATGATATTATGCACAACACATATGATGCATGATCGGTTTAATTGTGCAAGGCATGGCATGGCAATTCACAACAATCAAACACTACACATTAAGTGAAGCTCAATATGCAACGAGTTGCATATTGACGAAACTCCACATTCAAATTATTTAGTTCACTCCCATTTAGGTACACGGCAATATTAAATGTTGTTTAAACATGGCAATAGGCGAGGCACACTAAACTACCTATCTAGGCATTTTAAATAAGGTCGGAAATGACATATAGCATTTTCAAAACGATCCAATGTGTTAACTTCGAATTTGTCCAGATCTGTCCTAAACATATTTTATGTTTGTTAAACGGACAAAATAAAGTGGAGCGCGTGAAACAATACGTCATTCTAATCGATTTACATATATAGCTCATCTCCAACGAAGTTAGGGCCTAAGAGATACGAGCAACACAAGATCAAATGACATGGATGCAACATGCGTGCAAAAGAAAAATAAATACAAAGGATGAAATTAGAAGAGAGGCCGTCGGGATGGATTCGGTCCTATAAAAACCATACGTGCAACCGAGACAATCAAAATAAATAAAAATGCAGGGTGAACTGGATTCGAACCCACGAACTCGAGGGTGCTAGCGCTGCTCACTAGTCAGCTGGGCTACGAAGAAACTATGACAAAGGGGGTTTGCAAGATATGAATCTATGTAAGCAGTCAACCTGAACCAATATCATAACAAACAGGCAAGACACGTCGGTTTTGAGGATATGGGGGTTAACCACTGCGCTTGTGCGGTACTTGTGGGACAACTACGAGCGTTAGTTTCTTTGAACCGAATCAAAGGCAAAGCCTTGATTAAAAACAAACGCATGGGATCTCACGTTCGCTCGTGCAGACAAAGTACGGCAAGCGGCAGAAGCTGCATGCAGGGAGGCAGTCTCCGACGAGGCTGGGGATTGAAGGGACCCTCAGATCAAGGCCAACGGGGTGAGCAACTGGAGGCCGCGTTGGAGAACTTGGTGCTCAGGCTGCAGCCGTCCATGGTGCTGCGTCAGTACATTGAGGAAGAAGTGAGGCAGAGGAGTCACGAGAAGAAAAAAATGGAGGATCAGCAGGGGTACATCTTACCGCGAGAGAGCATCACATGGCACGCTGCAACGATGGTTGCAGTTCTTCTTGGCGCCATGGCTGCGGCATTTGGGACCTCCTGTCCACGGAGAGGCGTGCCTGGGGCGACTGCTCCGGTGGCCATGGGGCAACGCGGCTCCAGCATGGCTCCGAAACGGGAGGATCCGTTCAGTCAGCATCGGATCGAAGCAACGACGGCGCGGACGGACTTCAGGAATGGAGCTGCTACAAGGTCCATGGCGGGGGCTCGGCTCAGGGTCCTGCTCAGGGCCAAGAGACACAAAGAAAGGGGATTACGGGAGAGAAAGGAGGCGACCACATGGAAGGAGAAGAGGAGGCGTTGGGCATGGGGTCTACCCGGGTGGTTGCCGACGACGGCTGCGGGCTGCTGGACGCGTCCACTGGGGCATAGGAGGATTGAGGTTGGCTGGCTGTGCATGGCTTGCGCTGGTTGGTCGGGAGGAGATCCCGAGGGAGACGGTGGCAGCTGCGCTGCGGGAATTGAGGGAGGAATGAATGGCACATCCTAGGTCTAGGGTTTCGTCTCATATTTATAGCACGTGGACTGGTAGGGCCATCTGTCCCTACGATTGAAATGCGACCGTCGAGAAATATAGGCTAGGGTGTGTGCACCGTGCAGAGGGGCTAGTGATAGAAGATAGGAAAAACAGGCAACCCAGCGACAAAATTTAAAATACCAAATCGTCTAGCAATTGACTGGCTATAGTGCTGCTATAGGTTTAACGGTTCGGGTATCAAACAAACTCCGACTGCGATAAAATTTGGCAGGATGCCTTCCTACACTACAATAAGACCGCACGCCAAGTTTCAACCCAATCCGAGAAAATTTTATACACACCTTTAAAAATAATATTTTAATGGTGCCGTGGGCGCGTGCGTTGTGGTTGGTTTCAAAATGGCCAACAAGGAAAATGGAGAGAACTGGCAACTACGAACGAATGCAAGTTTGAAAACTAGCGACAACAGAGTGCCAATGCAATGCGGATGATGTGAATGATGCGACAAACAAATAAATCACACGATGACAAAGGAATAAAAGGGGAATCTTCTAGAGCATCGGTTCCGGGTTGTTACAACTCTCCTACACTAACAAGAGATCTCGCCCAGAGATCTAAGAATGAAAGGGGAAAACGAAGAGAAAGCAAGAGGTAAAAACTTAGTTGCTTCTTTGACAAACGAGTGAAACCAGCGATCCTTGAGGTATGCAAAGAGGCTGAAGAATGACATGAAGAGCAAGCAAGAATTCAAACAAAATTTCAGGAGTACTTCGGTAAGAAATTGAGGTAAAAAATTGATAAGATGGAAAGATGTTGACAAGATTCACCACAAACCAACTAAATTGTTAAAAGAGGAAAGAACATGATCTTGACAACCCGAGATGATTGATATAAAAAGAGCAACATCACAACATCTCCGGAACAAGAGAATAGAAACTAGAGCATTGGAAAGAAAAAATGAAGAAGAAAATGACACATTCTACCACAACTGAACTAGAAGAGCACCCTTAGAAAGAAGAATTGAACGGAGTTGTTGGAAAACCACAATGAAAAGAACAAGCTTGTAGAGGACTTATGAGAACCATCTCAAATAATGAGGTGACAACCAAACATTAACGGGAACAATGATTGCTTGGAAGCAAAAATATATTCAGAACTTCTTCACCAAGAGGATACATTGAGAACTTGGATCAATGATAATCACCATAATAGCTACAATCCTTAGAAATTTTTTTAGGTAAAATCTAAACCAAGATAGCTCAATGAAGAAATCATGGGTTGAAAATATCTCATGGTCAAAGAATTGGTGGATTTAAATATCTCATTCCTGAAATAAATTCTCTTGGAGACTCCTCCACTAACAAGAACGCTATAACACCACCTCAAAGGATAAAGAAGGAATAATTGCACTTTGAAATGCAAGACAAAGAATACTTGAGGTACTCCAACAAGAATCTTGAAGAACCCATTGAGAAAGAATTACAACCTTGAAGAACCACCATGACGAACCTCTTGGAGAACACCGGAATGAAAGGATGATAGAAAGGAATTTAAGGTAGAAAACAATAAGATTAAAGCCATGCAAGATTTAGATGAAGCTTCACGAAGAGATACATGAGAAAACTTGGAAGTCTAGAAAAGAAAAGACAGGAAGACTCGGGATAAAGAATTTGATATCATGAACAACTCGGGAAGAAGGATTGAAATCACCTTGATGAACAAGAGTAAGAAGTATCTTATGCTTATCCTTCATCAAGTTTAAATTGATGACAAGCAACGGATTTAGCACACCACTTATTCTTCTTGAAAAAAAGATTGAAGAGAGAGATAGATAAGGCACACACTAAAAAAGTCTTGAAGGAACCACCGATAAGAATTCACAAACGACTGAGGATAATACAAATGAACTCGGCTCAATGAGGACAAAGATAGCATGATTCGATTTGAGAACACTCAAACAAGCCACCGGTAAGAATTTTGAACGAATGGGGACACCAATAATGAATTAAGATACATGAGAACGAAGAGATCATGATCAACCCGAAGAACTGAGAACATACGGGGATATTAGAAATGAATGGAAAACATGAGAATGAAGAGATCTCGAGCCTCCTAACAGAAAATTTCAATGAGGCACCAGAATAATTGAGATACGAATGAAGAGACAACAATTGAGAAGAATTTGAGATTGAAAGCTGAAAGCTGAGAACGAAGAAATCTTCTGAAATGATGGCCTTTGGAGGATCAAGAAAAAAAAACAATTCTGAAATGCACCGAATAGATATGGAAGGAATTACTCATCAGTGGAAAGAATTGAGAATATAACACGAAGTTGAGATAACAATCTTCAAAAGAATGGACAAAGATTTGAGAGAAACACTCATTCGGTCTTCAAGCTCAGAATTTTGCGAAGAACACCACCAAAAATTCCCGAGACATTCCGAAATAAAGAATATGAAAAGGTTGATGCAATGATGAAAATAATAAATTTAAAATGATGTTGGAGAATGAATATGACTGATGAAAATCATACTTACATCATATATGAAAAGAGCTTGAGATCTCTGATGACCCACAAGTATAGGGGATCAATCATAGTCCTTTCGATAAGTAAGAGTGTCGAACCCAACGAGGCGCAGAAGGCTCTGATAAATAGTTTTCAGCAAGGTAATAACTGCAAGCACTGAAAGTAGCGGTAACAAGTGATGGTGTAGTGAGGTGAAACGTAGCAAGCGAAAAGTGACAAGTAACAAGTAGTAGCAATGGTGCATCAAGTGTCCCAATCCCTTTTGTAGGAAGGGACAAGCCTGAACAAAGTCTTATAGGAGGAAAAACGCTCCCGAGGACACACGGGAATTTCTGTCATGCTAGTTTCATCATGTTCATGTGATTCACGTTCGTTACTTTGATAGTTTGATATGTGGGTGGACCGGCGCTTGGGTACTGCCCTTACTTGGACAAGCATCCCACTTATTATTAACCCCTCTCGCAAGCATCCGCAGCTATGAAAGAAGAATTAAGACAATGTCTAACCATAGCATTAAACTAGTGGATCCAAATCAGCCCCTTATGAAGCAACACATAGACTGGGGTTTAAGCTTCTGTCACTCCAGCAACCCATCATCTACTTACTACTCCCCAATGCCTTCCTCTAGGCCCAAATATGGTGAAGTATTATGTAGTCGACGTTCACATAACATCACTAGAGGAAAAGACAACATACAACATATCAAATTACCGAACGAATACCAAATTCACATGACTATGATTAACATGACTTATCCCATGTCCTCAGGAACAAAAGTAACTACTCACAAAGCATAACCACAATCATGATCAGAGGTGTAATGAATAGCATCAAGGATCTGAACATAAACTCTTCCACCAAGTAATCCAACTAGCATCAACTACAAAGAGTAATCAACACTACTAGCAACCTTACAAGTACCAATTAGAGTCGCGAGACGGAGATTGGTTACAAGAGATGAACTAGGGATTGGAGAGGAGATGGTGCTGATGAAGATGTTGATGAAGATTCCTCCCCTCCGACGAGAGGAGTGTTGGTGATGACGATGGCGACGATTTCCCCATCCGGGAGGGAAATTTCCCTAGCAGGACCGTCCTGCCGGAGCTCTAGATTGGATCTGGTCAAGTTCCGCCTTGTGGCGGTGGCAAAACCACGAAAAATCTCCCCCTTGATTTTTTCTGGAACGAAACCCTTCATATAGCAAAAGAGGGGGGCCAGTGGGCCGTCAGGGAGCCCACAAGCCCTGTAGCCGCCACCAGGGGGGTGGCGGCTACCAGGCTTGTGGCGCCCTGGTAGCTCCCATCTGGTACTTCTTTCGCCAAGTATTTTTTATATATTCCCAAAAAATTCCACGTAAGTTTTCAGGGTATTTGGAGTTGTGCAGAATAGAGGTCTCAGATTTGCTCCTTTTCCAGTCCAGAATTCCAGCTGCCTGAATTCTCCCTCTTCAAATAAACCTTACAAAATAAGAGAGAAAAGGCATAAATATGGTACCACAAAGTAATATAACAGCCCATAAAGCAATAAATACCAACATAAAAGCATGATGCAAAATGGACGTATCAACTCCCCCAAGCTCAGACCTCGCTTGTCCTCAAGCGAAAACCAAGTTCCATAAACATGTCCACATGTTTAGGGACGAAGGTGTCAATAAAACATAATACGGACATGAGGGCATCATGATCACACATAGAACATCAATACATCATAAAGATTCTTATGGGAAAGTAACAATTCCTTCACAAAGCAAAGTATGAAGCAAAAAACCTTACCGAGAAGTAACCAACAACAGTCCAAAGTCATTGAAACAATTGCAATTTATCATAACATCACAAAGATCAAATAAGAGCTTGTAAGGCAAACCCACACACTCAATCATCTCTTTTATTTTCCACAATTGTTACAACTCACGTGGTACTCATGGTGTCAAAGTTTCAGCTGGACACACACGAAGATAGGGGCTTATAGTTTTGCCTCCTAACTATTTACCTCAAGGGTAAAGTTAACAATAATAAAGCATAAGTACTCAACTCAAAGTTGATATATGAATATAGATCTTTCCCAAGCATGTGACGGTTGCCAAGACAAAGGCAAAAATAGGGAATTGGTGAAGATCACCATGACTCTTACAAGGGCAAAAAGTAAAGGTACAAGATAGGCCCTTCGCAGAGGGAAGCAGAGGTTGTCATGCGCTTTTGAGGTTTGAATGCGTGTCCTCTTAGTGCGGAGGAACGTCACTTTATATTGCCTCCTGTGATAAAGAACTTTATTATGCAGTCTATCGCTTTTATGTCTTCGTCATCACAGGTTCGTACAAATCTTATTTTCCACAAACTAACAGATCATACATATTAGAGAGCAATTTTTATTGCTTGCACGGATGACAACTTACTTGAAGGATCTTATTCAATCCATAGGTAGGTATGGTGGACTCTCATGGCAAAACTGGGTTGAAGATTTATGGATGGACAAGTAGTATCTCTACTTGGTGCGGGAGTTTTGGCTAATATGAGGTGGAAGCAATCGTCACATGCTAAGGGATCTCTAATCATATAACATTGTTTGGAACCAAGAAAACACAATTCATTATGTTGTCTTCCTTGTCCAACATCTAATTCTAAGCATGTAATAGTTTGGTGAGTGCTCATGATTGTAAAAAGTGTCTAAGATGATATATTTTTATGTGAACCTCTCTTTCCTTATTACTTCTTATTAATTGCAACAATGACTGAGTTCTATGTCGATTTATTCTCAACAAGTTTCAATCATCATATGTGTCATATGTGAAGCTATCACTCTCCATAAGATCATCTCATGATCTTTCATGCTATCGTTCTTTTCATACTTTTGATCAAGACACAAGGCAAAGCCCTTGACTACGATACTCTTTATTATATAGCTTGCAAGCTCGAATACATTGGGGGAGAGACAAGGCAAAAGACTCAAACTAAACACTAAAGACTTATTCCTCTAAGAGAAGAAATAAAAACTGAAAAGGAAAGAACTAAAACAAAGTTAAAAGCAAAAGATATAAAGGTGATACGATACTAGGGCAACTCCCGCAAGCTTGGCAAAAGCCAAGGGGATTGCCCATACCAATGCTTAGTTGTCTTCCTTTGGTTGTGATGGTGGTGGAGTTGTTGAAGAAGTCTTGAGCTTGTCTAATTTCCACTTGAGCAAAAAGTTCTGCTCCCTGAGATCGTCATTTTCCTCCTCAAGCTTCAACACTCTATGGCAAAGTTCCTGCTTACTCTCCTGCAAGAAAAGAGAAGGGATAAACAAGGTCTTAGGCTTCTTCCTTTGGTTGGGTAGGCTTGACTTCTTGAACTCCACATGGGTGTTTGAAGGTTGAGGTAAAGGAGCCTCCTCTTCATCGGAACTCGTTTGTTCTTTCCCCTTGGGCTCATAGTCCTCTTCCTCGTGAGTGGTCCAGCCATATGGTTCCAAGTCCCCATTAGTGCTAGAGTTAGCATGATCATCGGCCACGTAGATCTCTTCTTCTGAATCTTGAGAAGACATCTTGACCTAAATTTGCGGCAGACAACAAGCTCGAAACGAAATAGAGGAAAACTGCACGATACGGAGATCAAAACCTTCGGGAGTATATATAATGATTTTTTCTGGACCAGAAGGAGTGCTCCGCAAGAAAACGGAGTCCGGGAGGCACACGAGGTGCCCACAAGCCCTCTAGCCGCCACCAGGGGGTAGGTGGCGGCTACCAAGCTTGTGGCTTCCTCGTACGCTCTCCAGACTGCTTTTTATTTTTCTAATTTTCCAAAAATTCCAAAATGGATGAAATTTCCTATTGGAAAAGCTTCGGAGTCCAATTACTTACCGAAACAGATACCTCTTCGTTTTCAGGGTCTGAAACAGGCTGATAAACATCCCTTATGTGCTCCTCTGGAGTTATGATATTGATGATATTGGTCTCAACATTTATGGGAGTACCGGAGATATAATGCTTGATTCTTTGCCCATTTACCACTCTAGGAAAATTTCCTTCCATGTTATTGATTTTGATAGCACCGGAACGATATACTTCCTCGATAACGTAAGGACCTTCCCATTTAGAGAGAAGCTTGCCTGCGAAGAATCTTAAGCGAGAATTGTATAGGAGGACATAATCACCTACATTGAACTCTCGTTTTTTGTATTCGTTTATCGTGCCATCTCTTAACCTTCTCCTTGAACAACTTGGCATTCTCATATGCCTGGGCCCTGCATTCATCTAATGAGCTGATATCAAACAACCGCTTCTCACCGGCAAGTTTGAAATCAAAGTTGAGCTCTTTGATTGCCCAATAAGCTTTGTGTTCTAGCTCAAGAGGTAAACGACAGGCCTTACCGTAAACCATTTTATACGACGACATGCCCATGGGATTCTTATAAGCAGTCCTATAAGCCCATAGTGCATCGTCAAGTTTACTAGACCAATTCTTTTGAGATCTATTGACAGTCTTTTGTAGGATCAATTTGATCTCCCTATTACTCAACTCCACTTGACCACTAGACCGAGGATGATAAGGTGATGCAACTCTATGGTTGACATCATACTTAGCGAGCATCTTGCGGAAAACACCATGAATGAAGTGTGAACCGCCATTAGTCATCAAATATCTAGGGACTCCAAATCTTGGAAAAATGACTTCTTTAAGCATCTTAATAGAGGTGTGGTGATCAGCATTTTTAGTGGGGATAGCTTCTACCCACTTAGTGACGTAATCCACATCAACTAAGATGTGAGTGTACCCATTGGAACTCGGGAAGGGTCCCATATAATCAAAGCCCCAGACATCAAATGGTTCAATGACAAGTGAATAGTTCATAGGCATTTCTTGACGTTTGCTGATGTTCCCTATCCTTTCGCATTCGTCACAAAACAAGACAAACTTACGGGCATCCTTGAAGAGAGTGGGCCAATAGAAACATGATTGCAATACCTTATGAGCAGTTCTATCTCGAGCGTGGTGTCCTCCGTAGGTTATGGAATGACACTTCTGCAGGATCTGTCCCTATTCATGTTCAGGCACACAACATCTAATAACACCATCTACTCCTTCCGTACAAAGGTGAGGATCATCCCAAAAGTAGTGTCTCAAATCAAAGAAGAATTTCTTCTTTTGCTGATAGGTGAAACTGGGTGGTATGTATTTGGCTACGATATAATTTGCGTAATCAGCATACCACGGTGCACTATGTGAAGTGCGGATGACATTAAGTTGCTCATCAGGAAAGCTGTCATCAATAGGTCGTGGGTCATCAAGGACATTCTCTAGCCTGGACAAGTTATCTGCTACAGGGTTATCAACACCCTTTCGGTCAACAACGTGCAAATCAAATTCCTGTAGCAGGAGAACCCAGCTGATCAGCCTAGGCTTAGCGTCCTTCTTCTCCATAAGGTACTTAATAGCAGCATGATCAGAGTGAATAGTGACTTTGGAGTCAACTATATAAGATATGAACTTTTCACATGCAAACACGACTGCTAAAAAGTCCTTCTCCGTAGTGGCGTAGTTTCTTTGGGCACTGTCTAGAGTCTTACTAGCGTAGTGAATAGCATTCAACTTCTTGTCAACTCTTTGTCCTAGAACAACACCAACAACATAATCTATAGCGTCGCACATGATTTCAAAGGGCAAGTTCCAGTCAGGTGGTTGAATAATACGTGCGGTTATCAAAGCCTTCTTAAGTATTTCGAAAGCTTCCTCGCAATCCTCATCAAAAACAAAAGGAATATCCTTCTGCAAGAGGTTGGTAAGAGGCCTAGAAATCTTAGAGAAGTCTTTAATGAACCTTCTATAGAAACCAACATGACCTAGGAAACTTCGTATACCTCTGATATCTGTAGGGCAAGGCATTTTCTCAATTGCATCAACCTTAGCCTTATCAACTTCAATGCCTCTTTCAGAGATTTTGTGTCCTAAGACGATGCCTTCATTAACAATAAAGTGGCACTTCTCCCAATTCAGGACGAGGTTGGTATCTTTGCATCTGTGTAAGACTCGATCAAGGTTGCTGAGGCAATCATCAAAGGAAGACCCGTAAACGGACAAGTCATCCATGAAAACCTCGACAATCTTTTCACAAAAGTAAGAGAATGTAGCCATCATACATCTTTGAAAGGTGGCAGGTGCATTGCATAAGCCAAAAGGCATACGTCTATAAGCAAAGGTACCGAAGGGGCAGGTGAAAGTGGTTTTCTCCTGATCAGATTGTGCAACAGGTATTTGCGAGAAACCTGAATAACTGTCTAGAAAGCAGAAGTGTGTGTGTTTGGATAGCCTTTCTAGCATTTGGTCGATAAACGGCAAAGGATAATGGTCTTTCCTGGTTGCCTTGTTCAGTTTCCGGAAGTCTATCACCATCCTATAGCCAGTAATAATCCTTTGTGGGATTAATTCTTTCTTATCATTAGGAACGACAGTGATACCTCCCTTCTTAGGTACGCAATGTACTGGACTTACCCAATCACTATGAGCAACAGGATAAATGATTCCTTCTTCCAGAAGCTTTAATATTTCTTTTCTAACGACCTGTTTCATCTTAGGATTTAATCTCCTTTGATGATCAGCAACTGGTTTAGAATCAGGATCGGATTTAATCTTGTGCCGACATAGAGTGGGACTAATACCCTTAAGATCATCAAGAGTATATCCAATAGCAGCACGGTGCTTCCTCAGAGTTTTAAGTAACTTCTTCTCTTCGTGCTCTGAGAGGAGAGCACTAATAATAACAGGATATATCTCCTTCTCATCAAGATAGGCATACTTAAGAGTGTCAGGCAACTGTTTAAGCTCGAACACAGGATCACCCTTTGGTGGGGGAGGATCCCCAAGCAGTTAAACAGGCAGATTATTCTTGAGAATAGGATATTGTTCTAAGACAATTTTATCTATCTCATCTCTTTCCTCCATATGCATATCATTTTCATGCTCAAGCAAATATTGATCTAAGGGATCCGTAGGAGGTACGGCAATAGAGGCAAGAGCAATGATTTCATCCCTACCAGACGACTCTTTTTCAAGGGGTTGTCTTCCAAACTTGGAGAAGTTAAATTCATGAGACACACCCTCGAAAGTAATTGTGGGAGTCTGCTTAATGCAATCATGTGAGCATTGACAGTGTTGAGAAAGGGTCTACCGATTATGATGGGGCAAAAGCTATCTTGTGCAGTACCAAGGACGAGGAAATGAGTAGGATACTTCGTCTTACCACACAGGACTTCTATGTCTCTCACAATTACCAGAGGGTAGATAGTGTCTCTATTAGCTAGCGTAATAGTGACATCAATGGGTTCTAGCTCAGCAGGTGCAATCTCATCTTTGATTTCATCATATACGGAACGGGGTATTGCACTAACACTAGATCCCATATCACATAAACCATGGTAACAGTGATCTCCTATCTTGACAGAAACAACGAGCAGGCCAACTACAGGTCCGTATTTGTCTTTCGCGTGAGGTTTAGCAATTCTAGCGGAGTCCTCACAGAATTTGATAACATGCCCATCTATGTTTTCAGCTAAGAGATCTTTGATAATAGCAACACTAGGTTCAACTCTAATCTCCTTAGGGGGTGCAAGTGGTCTAATGTAACCCCTACGTATCACAGTTGGAGCTTTAGAATAATCCTTTTTCCTAGCCGGGTAAGGTGGTTTCTCAGCGTAGGCACAAGGAACAAGAGGATCACTGAAAGCAATGACTTTCTCCTCAACTAGATTGGTTTTGACTATGTTGATTTCTATAGAAGGATGATACTTAAACCACTTCTTTTGGGAAGATCAACATGAGCAGCAAAAGATTCACATAGAGAAGCTACTATCTCAGAGTCAATTCCATAATTAGCGCTAAAATCTCTAGAAGTGTTTGCCTCAACAAAAGATTTAACGCTATCAAACTGGAAATTCATACCTGACTCCTTACCTTCCTCCAGCTCCCAATCTTCAGAGTTACATTTGATTATTTCCAATCAATTCCACTTGTGGTCAGTATCCTTCTTCATAAAAGAACTGGTACAAGAAGTGTCAAGCATGGTACGATCTTCATGAGAAAGCCGAGCATAAAAGTTTTGAGTGATAATTTCTCTCAAGAGCTCATGATTGGGGCATGAATATAGCATTGATTTAAGCCTCCCCCAAGCTTGAGCTATGCTTTCCCTGTCACGAGGCCAAAATTTATAAATATAATTCGGATCACGATGTACTAAATGCATAGGATAGAACTTTTGATGAAATTCCAATTTCAACCGATTGTAGTCCCATGATCTAGTATCATCACATAGCCTATACCATGTCAACGCCTTATCTTTCAAAGATAAAGGAAAGACTTTCTTCTTTACCTCATCCTCAGGCAAACCTGCAAGCTTAAATAAACCACAAACTTCATCTACATAGATCAGATGCAAGTCTGGATGTGAAGATCCATCTCCTGTAAAAGGATTAGCCAGCAGTTTCTCAAGCATACCCGAAGGAATTTCATAAAAGATATTTTAAGTAGGTACCTCAAGTTGAGGAACATCTCCTCGTGCTTCCGTTCGTGGTGAAGATACCCCGAACAAACTGCTCGAAGGAACAGTTTCCATAGTGACAAGTGACAATAAATTTCAGCACAATATATAAATGTTTCCTTACCAAATTCCACTTACCAAAGGCGCTTTACCTCCCCGGCAACGGCGCCAGAAAAGAGTCTTGATGACCCACAAGTATAGGGGATCAATCGTAGTCCTTTCGGTAAGTAAGAGTGTCGAACACAACGAGGAGCAGAAGGCTCTGATAAACGGTTTTCAGCAAGGTAATAACTGCAAGCACTGAAAGTAGCGGTAACAAGTGATGATGTAGTGAGGTGAAACGTAGCAAGCGAAAAGTGACAAGTAACAAGTAGTAGCAATGGTACAGCAAGTGTCCCAATCCCTTTTGTAGGAAGGGACAAGCCTGAACAAAGTCTTATAGGAGGAAAAACGCTCCCGAGGACACACGGGAATTTCTGTCATGCTAGTTTCATCATGTTCATGTGATTCGCGTTTGTTACTTTGATAGTTTGATATGTGGGTGGACCGGCGCTTGGGTACTGCCCTTACTTGGACAAGCATCCCACTTATGATTAACCCCTCTCTCAAGCATCCGCAACTACGAAAGAAGAATTAAGACAACGTCTAACCATGGCATTAAACTAGTGGATCCAAATCAGCCCCTTACGAAGCAACGCATAGACTGGGGTTTAAGCTTCTGTCACTCCAGCAACCCATCATCTAATTACTACTCCCCAATGCCTTCCTCTAGGATGAAATATGGTGAAGTGTTATGTAGTCGACGTTCACATAACACCACTAGAGGAAAAGACAACATACAGCATATCAAAATACCGAACGAATACCAAATTCACATGACTATTATTAACATGACTTATCCCATGTCCCCAGGAACAAAAGTAACTACTCACAAAGCATAATCATAATCATGATCAGAGGTGTAATGAATAGCATCAACGATCTGAACATAAACTCTTCCACCAAGTAATCCAACTAGCATCAACTACAAAGAGTAATCAACACTACTAGCAACCTTACAAGTACCAATAGGATTCGCGAGACGGAGATTGGTTACAAGAGATGAACTAGGGATTGGAGAGGAGATGGTGCTGATGAAGATGTTGATGAAGATGCCTCCCCTCTGACGAGAGGAGTGTTGGTGATGACGATGGCGACGATTTCCCCCACCGGGAGGGAAGTTTCCCCAGCAGGATCGTCCTGCCGGAGCTCTAGATTGGATCTGGTCAAGTTCCGCCTCGTGGCAGCGGCGAAACCACGAAAAAGCTGCCCTTGATTTTTTTCTGGAACGAAATCCTTCATATAGCAAAAGAGGGGGGCCAGTGGGCCGTCACGGAGCCCACAAGCCCTGTAGCCGCCACCAGGGGGTGGCAGTTACCACGCTTGTGGCGCCCTGGTAGATCCCCTCTGGTACTTCTTTCACCCAGTATTTTTTAGATATTCCCAAAAAATTCCACGTAAATTTTCAGGGCATTTGGAGTTGTGCAGAATAGAGGACTCAGATTTGCTCCTTTTCTAGTCCAGAATTCCAGCTGCCTGAATTCTCCCTCTTCAAATAAACCTTGCAAAATAAGAGAGAAAAGGCATATATATGGTACCACAAAGTAATATAACAGCCCATAAAGCAATAAATATCAACATGAAAGCATGATGCAAAATGGACGTATCAATCTCCGGAAAAGATTAGAAGAGCCAGGTAAGATCCTGGGAAGAGCCTATGTGTTATGGCCCACTCAAAAGAAAATACCGTTGAATGGATTGCTCATAAATAGAAATATTGCGCCGGTATAAATTAAAACTTGATGAGGTGAAAACATCGAAATAATTGAAAGGACTGAAAACAAGAAACTTCTGAGATATCTTTAGCACTCCGGATAGAATAGAGAGATGAATAAACAAGAGAGACTTGATTAAGAATTTCAAACACTAAAATCATTGAACGAATGAAAAGGATATGATGAGCACCAAAATCTAGAATTAAATCCACCGGAGAAGAAAACAAGAATGAAGAATGATGAACTAGAAACTCTCGAAAATCTTCAGAATGAATCACCGGATACGACAAGGAAGAAAAGATAGCGGAAGCATCACCTAAAAAGAAAGGCAGATGGATGATAATTGAATCATTGATGAAAAAGGGGAGGGGGAAGGGTAAAACAAAGACAACTTGGGACAGATGAGACGAACTCCAGAAAGAAATGAGAGACTCATATTGCAAATCTTGGTGAAGATTGAATTAACTTGCAGAGAAGCACTCCGTTTGGAAAAGAATTGACATGACAACTCCGGTTGAAAAGAATTGATGAGACAATTTGATTGGGAAAAACAATTAGCATTCCCATAGAAATATGAGTTCACCACTTGACATCGAAGCAACTCGAATTACCATACCCCAACAAAACAAAGGATGAGGCTTGAAAAATAAGACACGACAAATTCATGACAGAGATTCTGTTCGATATTTTCGTGGTAAGGTTCGCACGGGATCGATTGTACATTGGATTATCATATTGAAATGACGCTCGAATATGCTCCCTAGGCATAGCGAGCTACAAGCTAGGCTTGACGAAGCATACTGATGACATATATCAAGACTGTCCTTTGTAAAAATGACCATGAACAAATGCTTCCACTAGATGTCGAACTCCAACCTCACATCATGCATCTGTTGGAAGATTATCCTATAGGTAACTAATTGAATTCCCACCTCAGAACTTCCCAAATTATCTGGTCATGCAATCCGTTCCATGGATACAAGGAGTAAAATCCATCACTCAACTCCTAGCAATAACACTACCCGTCCAGTGTATCACATCCATCAACACATAACCAGAGATCTCGAAAACTCATCTATCTCAGATCCTCGAAAACATAACGATACTAAGTATGGCAGTACCCCCGAACTCTCTACACGAGTACTTCTGATGTCGGTCTTATCTCCCCACTACTAGTATTGAAGAAATTTCGAACATCCTCCGTCCCGAGATACTAAGAAATGTGAATGATAACGATGTTCTCAAGAATGCCCTGGAGCTTAACTCCCCGGAAGAAATCAAGTTAGACAGGAGGCACCAAGGCAGAACTCCGTCACACTGACATCATATAGATTCTAAAAATATGTGCGTGATCTTAAAAAAATTGAGTGGGAAGAGGAGTAGAATTAAAATTCTTACGTCGAGATTTCTCACCAGAGCATAGAAGAGGAGAAAAAAGAATCCTACTCTCCAATATATAACTAGACTCAAAGTAGTTTTTTCACTAGACTCGACTCGGCCAAGTTCGATCAATCAAGGGGCTCCTAGGTCGGTACTGCTCTCTACCAACATGTAACTCCCAAGATGCGATCCTATCCTTATTTTGGCACGAGGGCCTCGACAGATATAGAAGCGCATCTCGTTGTTTCGCAAGAATGTATATCGTTACAAGTACATGTACAATAGAGATGAGTATATGGATTTGGCTTGTGCTCCCCACAAGCTACAACAAGATCACATAAATACAATAACATATTCGATCACCATGTAGAAGAGCAGGGTCCGACTAAGGACGAAAAAAAAGAACGACGACCATCCTTGGTATCCCAGGCTGCCGGCCTGGAACCCATCCTAGATCGGCGATGAAGAAGAAGAAAAAACTTCAAATAGAACAATCAACACGCTCACGTTGAAGTAACTCTTTACATGTACCTGCAATTGTTTTTGTATTAATGTGTGAGCCACACGGACTCAACATGTACCTGCAATTGTTTTTGTATTAATAGTTAAGTGGTGAGGCTGCAACAAGCGACTAAGCATTTATTTGAGTGGCTAACTTACGAGTACAAAAATATAGAGAGGGTGATCTATGCATAGCGGACGTGATGTAATGATGATCAAATGTATGATCCTGAACACCTACTTACGTCAGACATAACCCCACCATGTCCTCTTCCAAATGCAGAACTCACGAGAAGAGACAATCACGGTAACGCACACAGCTGGCAAGTTTTAATTAAGTTTACTTTAAGTTATCTAGAACCAGATGTTAAACAAGTTTCCAAGTTTGCCACATAACCGCGGGTACGGCTTTCCAAAAGATTTAACCCTGCATGGATGCTCCAACTATTCCATCACAAACTACCACATGCTGCGCCGAAACGACCTCGATCAAGGAAAGCCCGAGATCTCCTCGGGTTCCTATTGGAAAACCTCAACCTCGAGATAGCCAAAAGTATCCTCAGAATCCCTTGCACAAGATGCTCGAGAAAGGTAAAACAAATCCAGCAAGGCATCCCGACGTGTCGACGGTCCCGATAGGAGCCGCATATCTCGTTCTCAGGACACGACGGATGAGGGACGCATACAGTGGCCTGATAGAAATCTCCTGAGTTGCCCCGGGTTGGCCCCGCACAGTGCTCTGTTTAGGACCAGCACCATGCTACTGTGTCAACAGACCTTCCCTGGCAACGGCGCCAGGAATCCTTCTGCTACGGGCTACGCCTATAGGGACTTCCTTGGCAAATATGCAACGATTTCCCCGCGGCCTTGGAGCCTTGCGTTGGTGTTCCCTTGAAGAGGAAAGGGTGATGTAGCACAGCAGCGGTAAGTATTTCCCTCAGTTTGAGAACCAAGCTATCGATCCAATAGGAGGATCGCCTCAAGTCACAAGTACCTGCACAAACACAAAGAGCTTGCACCCAACGCTATGAAGGGGTTGTCAATCCCTTATAGATTGTTTGCAAAGTGAGAACTGAAAGCAAATAGTAAACAAAGCAAAGTAAAAGTGAAAGTGGAGACGATAGTTGTGAATAGACCCGGGGGTCGTAGTGTTCACTAGTGGCTTCTCTCATGAAAGCAAGTAGACGGTGGGTGAACGAATTACTGTCGAGCAATTGATAGAACCACGCAAAGTCATGACATTATCTAAGGCAATGATCATATCTATAGGCATCACGTCAAAAACAAGTAGACCGATACTTTCTGCATCTACTACTATTACTCCACACGTCGACCGCTATCCAGCATGCATCTAGTATATTAAGTTCAAAAAAACAGAGTAACGCCTTAAGCAAGATGACATGATGTAGATGGAAAATGTCAAATTTATGATGAAAGCCCATCTTGTTACCCTTGATGGCAACAACATGATGCATGCCTTGCTGCCCCTTCTATCACTGGGAAAGGTCACCGCACGGTATAAACCCAAAACCAAGCAATTCTCCCATTGCAAGAATCATAGATCTAGTTGGCCAAACAAAACCCATGACTCGGAGAGACTTACAAGGATATCAAATCATACATATAAGAAATCAGCAAAGACTAAAATATAATTCATAGATAATCTGATCACAAATCCACAATTCATCGGATCTCGACAAACACACCGGCAAAGAGGATTACATCGGATAGATCTCCATGAAGATCATGGAGAACTTTGTATTGAAGATCCAAGAGAGAGAAGAAGCCATCTAGCTACTAACTACGGACCCGTAGTTCTGAAGTGGACTACTCACGAGTCATTGGAGAGGCGATGATGTTG
Source organism: Hordeum vulgare subsp. vulgare (assembly GCF_904849725.1). Lineage (NCBI taxonomy): Eukaryota > Viridiplantae > Streptophyta > Magnoliopsida > Poales > Poaceae > Hordeum > Hordeum vulgare. The sequence goes on along the minus strand of NC_058519.1, from coordinate 203,533,417 downwards.
ATGTAGAAGCCCTCCAACTCCAAAGTCCCCTCCGACAGGGCACCGGGAAGGGTCTCCAGATGAGATCTCGCGGAAACAAAAGCTTGCGGCGGCGGAAAAGTGTTTTCGTGGATGCCCTGATTTTTTCTGGAATTTTAGGGAATTTATAGGCCAATGAGCTAGGGCAGGGGAGCGCTAGGGAGGCCACAAGCCTGGTTGTCGCGGGCCCCCTGGCCGCGGCAACAGGGCTTGTGGGCTCCCTGTGGGCCCCCTGCCTTGGCCCTCAAGTCCCCCGATCTTCTTCTGTTCTGGAAAAAATTATTTCGGGGATTTTATTCCGTTTGGACTCCGTTCCAAAATCAGATCTGAAAAGAGTCAAAAACACAGAATAAACGGGAACTGGCACTTGGCACTGAATTAATAAGTTAGTCCCAAAAAAGATATAAAAGGTATATAAAACATCCAAGTTGACAAGATAACAACGTGAAACCATCAAAAATTATAGATACGTTTGAGACGTATCAAGCATCCCCAAGCTTAACTCATGCTCTTCCTCGAGTGGGGAAGTGATAAAGAATGAATTTTTGATGCTTTCATGCTACCTAGCATAGATATCCTTTGTAACTACTCTTATGTGACGTGAATGTTCAGATCCATTAGATTCAAAACAATAGTTTGCTATTGACGTGGACACAATAATACTTCAAGCAAACTAGCAAGGCAATCATGAACTTTCAAAATAACAAGGCCAAAAGAAAGTTATCCCTACAAAATCATATAGTCTAGCTATGCTCTATCATCCTTGCACAACGAATTTAAATCATGCACAACCTCGGTATTGGCCAAGTAATTGTTTTCACACCTTTACTTTCTCAAACCTTTTCAACTCTCACGCAATACATGAGCGTGAGACATGGTTTTAGCACTATAAGTGGAATGGAGTGTGGTGGAGGTTGCAAGGCAAACAAGGAAAAGATGGTCACATTGACTAGGCATATCAACGAGCTATGGAGATGCTCATCAATAGATATCAACATGAATGAGTAGGGATTGCCATACAAATGATGCACTGGAGCTAAGAGTATGTGAAAGCTCTTAAAGAAAACTAGTGGGTGTGCATCCAACTTGCTTGCTCACAAAGACGTAAGGCAAATTTGAGGAAGCCTATCATTGGAATATACAAGCCAAGTTATATAATGAAAATTTCCCACTAGCTATATGGTGGTGACAAAACGAGAGACTCTCAATCATGAAGATCATGGTGCTTAATAAGCACAAGTGTGGAAAGATAGTAGCACTGTCCCTTCTGTCTTTTTCTCTCATTTTTTTGTGGGCTCTTTGGCCTCTTTTATTATTATTATTTTGGTGGGCATCTTTGGCCTCTTTTTGTAAATGGGCTTCGCTGGCCTCTTTTATTTCCAATGGGACAATGCTCCATCAATGATGATATCACACTTACAACTCAAAACTTAGAGCAATGATGACTCTATATGGAATGCCTTCGGTAGTGTACCGTGACAATGATCTAGCAGGGCATAGACATTAATGGAAACATCATGCTAGCTATCTTACGATCATGCAATGGCAATGTAGAAGCTGTGGCACATGTCATGGTGGTAGTTGCATGGCAATATATCTCGGAATGGCTTTGAAAAAGCCATAGTAGGTAGGTATGGTGGCTGTTTTGAGGGAGGCTATATTGTGGGTTTTGTGCACGGGCGAAAGTTGCATGGCACTAAAGAAGATAGTGATGGTGGAAGGTGAAAGTGCGTCTAAACCATGGACTCAACATTAGTCATGAAGAACTCATATACCTGTTGCAAAAGTTTTAGTAGTAATCGAAACAAACCATTCAACGCATACTCCTAGGGGAAGGGTTGGTAGGTATAAGGCATCGCACGATCCCGACCGCCACACAAAGGATGACAATCAATAGACTAATCATGCTCAGACTTCATCACATAGCGGTTCACCATACGTGCATGCCACGGGAATCACTAACTTCAACACAAGTATTTCTAGATCCACAAGACCTTACTAGTATAACTTCAATATTACCACAACCACAACTCAAAACTAATTGAGATGAATCAAACTTCTCTAACTACTCAATGCACATGAAGGTGGAAGTTTTCATATCCCTTTGGATAACTACCCCTTTTGAGACTACTTTCATAGCATATATCAACTACCAAGCCACACGCTTCCGTGCTCTAAAAGATATAAGTGAAGCACATAGAGCAAAATCAACTAGCTCAAAAGATATAAGTGAAGCACATGTGAGCTGAATTGTCTAACCAAAGGATATAAGTGAAGCTCGAAAAAATCACGGTGAGTGCATGTCTCTCTCTCTAGGTGTGAAGCAAGGAAGATTGTGACACAACAAAAATAAAAAAATCCTACGATACAAGACGCTCCAAGCAAAACACATAACATGTGGTGAATAAAAATATAGCCCCATGTAACGTTACCGATGGATTGAAGACGAAAGAGGGGATGCCTTCCTGGGGCATCCCCAAGCTTAGGCTTTTACGAAATCCTTGAATCAACTTGGTGTGCCTTGGGCATACCCAAGCTTGAGCTCTTGCCACTCTTTATCTTTTTGTCCATAAGAACTTCACCCAAAACTTGCAAAGTTCACAACACGAAACTTAAACAGAAAGTCGTGATAACATTAGTATAAGAAAGCAAACCACCACTTCCTTAGGTACTGTAGCGAACTTAAATTCTACTTATGTTGATGTTGGGTTTATGTATTTTCAATCTTCCATGCCTAATATCCCCCGATACTATCCATAGTTTCATCAAAATAAGCAACCAACTCAACAAAAACAGAATCTGTTAACAGCAGACTAACCTGTAGCAATCTGTATACTTCGTATACTTCTGGTACTTCAACAATTCTGAAAACTTACGACAGTCTGAAGAATTTGCATAGCACTCAGCAGCAAAAAGAATAAACTCAAAAGCTCTTACAGAAAATAAATGAAAATTCTTTTCATGAGCAGAAAGTTTCTGTCTTTTCCAGCATGACCAAACAATCATCCCCAAGACTAATCATAACGGTTTTGCTTGGCGCAAACGCAAAAAGAAACACCAAAAACACAATCATAACAGAATTATGAAAGTGTGGAAATCACAAAACAGAAAGAAAAATGATAGATTCATTGGGTTGCCTCCCAACAAGCGCTATTGTTTAACGCCCTTAGCTAGGCATTCAATGAAGCCCTCACAAAAGACAAGAATTGAAGCACAACGAGGGCATCCTAAAGCATGTGAAAATCACATCTAAGTCTAACATACTTCCTATGCATAGGAATTTTATAGGAAAACAAATTGTCAAGACAACCAATAGCTGCCATATGCAAGGAAGAAGAAAGAGACAATAGCAATCTCCACATAACGAGAGGTAATTTGGTAACATGAAAGTTTCTACCACAATATTTTCCTCTCTCATAGCATTTACATGTGGGATCATAATCAAATTCAACAAAATAGCTATCACAAAGGATATTCTTTTCATGATCCACATGCATGCAAAGTTTACGCTCTTAAAAAATACTGGGATTGTCGTCAACTAAAGTCATGAGTTCTCCAATCCCACTTTCAATATTGTTGCAAATATCATAATCATCATGAGGCTTGAACAAATTTTCAAGATCATAATAAATATCATCACCCCAATCATGATTATTGCAACAAGTAGGGGAATAGCGAAACTAGCATCCCCAAGCTTACGGTTTTGCATATTTATAGCATGATTTTCACTAATAGGATCTATAGGGATTTCCTTGGAAAATATGCAAAGGATTTCCCCACGGCCTTGGAGCCTTGTGTTGGTGTTCCCTTGAAGAGGAAAGGGTGATGTAGCACAGCAGCGGTAAGTATTTCCCTCAGTTTGAGAACCAAGGTATCGATCCAGTAGGAGGATCGCGTCAAGTGACAAGTACCTGCACAAACACAAAGAGCTTGCACCCAACACTATGAAGGGGTTTTCAATCCCTTATAGATTGTTTGCAAAGTGAGAACTGAAAGCAAAAAGTAAACAAAGCAAAGTAAAAGTGAAAGTGGAGACGATAGTTGTGAATAGACCCGGGGGTCGTAGTATTCACTAGTGGCTTCTCTCATGAAAGCAAGTATACGGTGGGTGAACGAATTACTGTCAAGCAATTGATAGAACCACGTAAAGTCATGACGTTATCTAAGGCAATGATCATACCTATAGGCATCACGTCCAAAACAAGTAGACCGATACTTTCTGCATCTACTACTATTACTCCACACGTCGACCACTATCCAGCATGCATCTAGTGTATTAAGTTCAAAAGAACAGAGTAACGCCTTAAGCAAGATGACATGATGTAGATGGAAAATCTCAAATTTATGATGAAAGCCCATCTTGTTACCCTTGATGGCAACAACACGATACGTGCCTTGCTGCCCCTTGTGTCACTGGGAAGGTCACCGCACGGTATGAACCCAAAACCAAGCACTTTTCCCATTGCAAGAATCATAGATCTAGTTGGCCAAACAAAACCCAAGACTCGGGGAGACTTACAAGGATATCAAATCATGCATATAAGAAATCAGCATAGACTCAAATATAATTCATAGATACTCTGATCACAAATCCACAATTCATCAGATCTCGACAAACACACTGGCAAAGAGGATTACATCGGACAGATCTCCATGAAGATCATCGAGAACTTTGTATTGAAGATCCAAGAGAGAGAAGAAGTCATCTAGCTACTAACTACAGACCCGTAGGTCTGAAGTGGACTACTCACGAGTCATTGGAGAGGCGATGATGTTGATGTAGAAGCCCTCCAACTCCAAAGTCCCCTCCGGCAGGGCACCTGGAAGGGTCTCCAGATGAGATCTCGCGGAAATGGAAGCTTGCGGCGGCGGAAAAGTGTTGCCCTGATTTTTTTCTGGGATTTTAGGGAATTTATAGGCTAAAGAGCTAGGGCAGGGGAGCGCCAGGGAGGCCACAAGCCTAGTTGCCGCGGCCCCCCTAGCCGCAACAACAGGGCTTGTGGGCTCCCTGTGGGCCCCCTGCCTTGGCCCTCAAGTCCCCCGATCCTCTTCTGTTCTGGAAAAATTTATTTCGGGGATTTTATTTCGTTTGGACTCCGTTCCAAAATCAGATCTGAAAAGAGTCAAAAACACAGAAAAAACAGGAACTGGCACTTGGCACTGAATTAATAAGTTAGTCCCAAAAAAGATATATAAGGTATATAAAACATCCAAAGTTGACAAGATAACAGCGTGAAACCATCAAAAATTATAGATACGTCTCAGACGTATCACACCATCAGCACTGGCCCTCCCTGTATTATGTTGAATTACTCCTCGGGTTCATGACGCCCTATGTTTTAGTATTATTATGTTGGGCAAATATAGTACCAATATTGGGCCTTGCCAGGCGAGTTTTATCTCAAAACGAAAATCTAGGGGGTCCCCATAACAACCCCAAGCATGTTAGGAGCGCTCATTTCTGGAACATAATACCAGTAGCCGAAACTAAGGCGGCAAAGATGGAACAAAACACCAGGCTTGAAATCCAACCCTTCCACCTTTTACCAAGTATATATGTGCACTAAATTAAATAGCAATTATATGGTGATATAATAAGGAACCCATGTTTCACATGGAAGCAACTGCACCTACAACTAGCAACGCTATCAAAATGCTGAGCAAGTGGTAACATAGCCAAACAGGGGTTTGCTGGGTTGTGGAAAAGGTTAGAGGTTTTCATGCCAATTTTGGGAGGCTAACATTTAAGTGTTAGGCAGCGAGACATATCAAAAGAAACGAGACAACTAGCATGCAATTGATTGTAATGGTATCTAGGGAAATGATCATCTTGCCTCTAAACCCGCTTGGAAGAAGAACGAATCCGTGAAGCAGGTGAACCGATGTAGTCGAACGGATCGTCACATTCCGACATGCTTGTGGAACTCTATCGAGAAGAAACAAACCGGAACAACAATCAACACACGATAACACCACCACAAATGCGTGATATGATGCACAACACATATGATGCATGATATCTTTAATTATGCAAGGCATGGCATGGCAATTCACGACAATCAAACACTACACATTAAGCGAAGCTCAATATGCAACGAGTTGCATATTGATGAAATTCCACATTCGAAATATTTATTTCACTCCCGCTTAGGTACACGGCAATATTAGATGTTGATTAAACATGGCAAGAGGTGAAGCACAATAAACTATCTATCTAGGCATTGTAAATGAGGTCGGAAACGACATATAACTTTTTCGTAACGATCCCATGTGTTAAACAATCAAAATAAAGTGGAGCGTGTGAAACTACACGCCAGTCTAATCGATTTACATATATAGCTCATCCCCAACGGAGTTACGGCCTAAGAGATACGAGCAAGACAAGATCAAATGACATGTATGCAACATGCATGCAAAAGAAAAATAAATACAAAGGGTGAAAATAAAAAGAAAGGCCATGGGGATGTGATCCGTGGACCTCCTAGATGTTAGCTCAATGGGACAACAAACTGCACTAAAGTAGACATGCGAAACTGGTGGATTCGATCCTATAAAAACCATACGTGCAACCGAGACAATCAAAACAAATAAAAATGCGGGGTGCACTAGATTTGAACCCAGGACCTCGCGGGTGCTAGCGCTGCTCACTAGCCAGCTGGGCTACCAAACAACTATGACAAAGGGGGTTTGCATGATATGAATCTATGTAAGGAGTCAACCAAAACCAAAATCATAACAAACAGGCAAAATAAACCCATCGGTTTTGAGGCTTTGGGCGCTAACCACTGCGCTGCTGCGGTACTTGTGGCACAACTACGAGCGTTAGTTTATTTGAACCAAATCAAAGTCAAAGCCTTGATTCAAAACAAATGCACAAGGATCTCACCCGCGTTAGTGCACACAGGCACGGCGAGCGGCAGGAGTTGCAGGTAGGGAGGCGGTCTCCGAGGAGGCTTGGGGTCAAAGGGACCCTCAGATTCAGGCCGACGGGGCGAGTAACTTGAGGCAACGTTGGAGGACTTGGTGCTCGGGCTGCAGTCATCCATAGTGCTGCATCAGGATGTTGAGGGAGAAGTGAGGCAGGGGTTTAATGAGAAGAAGAAGAAAAATAGAGGAGCAGCACGGGTACATCTCACCATGAGAGAGCATCCCACGACACGTCGCGACGACGGTTGCAGTTCCTCTTGGCGCCATGGCTGCAACGTGTGGGACCTCCTGTCCATGGCAGAGGCGACCTAGGGGCGACTGCTCCGGTGGCCATGGTGCTACGCGGTTCCGACAGGGCTCCAAAATGGGTAGATCCATTCAGTCAGCGTCAGATCCGAGCAAGAACGGCGCGAACGAACCTCAGGTATGGAGCTGCTACATGGTCAATGGCGCGGGATCAGCTCGGGGTTCCTGCTCGGGGCCAAGAGACACAGAGAAAGGGGATTACGAGAGAGAGATAGGAGTAGAACATGATGACCCACAAGTATAGGGTATCTATCGTAGTCCTTTCGATAAGTAAGAGTGTCAAACCAAACGAGGAGCAGAAGAAAATGACAAGCGGTTTTTAGTAAGGTATTCTCCGCAAGCACTAAATTTATCGGTAACAGATAGTTTTGTGATATGGTAATTTGTAAAGGGTAGCAAGAAACAAATGTAACAAAAGTGCAGCAAGCTAGCCCAATCCTTTTTGTAGCAAAGGACAAGCGTGGACAAACACTTATATAAATCAAAGCTCTCCTAAGGACACATGGGAATTTCTGTCAAGCTAGTTTTCATCATGCTCATATGATTCGCGTTCGTTACTTTGATAATTTGATATGTGGGTGGACCGGTGCTTGGGTGCTGCCCTTACTTGGACAAACCTCCCACTTATGATTAACCTCTCTCGCAAGAATCCGCAACTATGAAAGAAGAATTAAGATAAATCTAACCATAGCATGAAACATACGGATCCAAATCAACCCCTTACGAAGCAACACATAAACTAGGGTTTAAGCTTCTGTCACTCTAGCAACCCATCATCTGCTTATTACTTCCCAATGCCTTCCCCTAGGCCCAAATAATGGTGAAGTGTCATGTAGTCGACGTTCACATGACACCACTAGAGGAGACACAACATACATCTCATCAAAATATCAAAGGAATGCCAAATTCACATGATTACTTATAGCAAGACTTATCCCATGTCCTCGGGAACAAACGTAATTACTCACAAAGTATATTTATGTTCATAATCGAAGGAGTATTAATAATCATTAAGGATCTGAACATATAATCTTCTACCAAGCAAACCAACTAGCATCAACTACAAGGAGTAATCAACACTACTAGCAACCCCCAGGTACCAATTTGAGGTTTAAGACAAATATCGGATACAAGAGATGAACTAGGGTTTGGAGAGGAGATGGTCCTGATGAATATGTTTATGGAGATTGACCCCCTCTCGATGAGAGGATCGTTGGTGATGACGATGGCTTTGATTTCCCCCTCCGTGAGGGAAGTTTCCCCGGTAGAATAGCTCCGCCGGAGCTCTAGATTGGTTCTGCCGAAGTTCTTCCTCGAGACGGCGGCGCTTCGCCCCGAAAGTTCTGATCTAATTTTTTTCAGGTCAAAACCCTTCATATAGCAGAAGATGGGCACCGGATGCCTCCCACGGGGCCCACAAGGCTGCAGGGCGCGCCGAGGGGGTAGGTCGCGCCCCCTGGCTTGTGGCCACCTGGTGGGTCCCGTGATGTATTTCTTTTGTCTAATATTTTTTGTTTATTCCAAAATAATTCTCTGTAAGTTTTCAGGTCTTTTGGAGTTGTGCAGAATAGGTCTCTCATATTTGCTCCTTTTTCGGTCCAGAATTCCAGCTGCCAGCATTCTCCTTCTTCATGTAAACCTTGAAAAATAAGAGAGAAAAGGCATAAGTATAGTAGTATAATGTGTATTAACAGTCCATAATGCAATCAATATCGATATAAAAGCATGATGCAAAATGGACGTATCAGAACATACGGAAGGAGAAGAGGAGGCGCTGGGCATGGGGTCGACCTAAGTGGTTGCCGACGGTAGCTGCGGGCTGCTGGATGCGTCCGCTCGGGCATAGGAGGATTGAGGTTGCTGGTTGTGCATGGATTGCGCTGGTTGGTCCGGAGGAGATCCCGAGGGAGACAGTGGTGGCGACGCCGCGGGAATTGAGGGAGGAACGGATAGGACATCCTAGCTCTAGGGTTTCGTCTCATATTTATAGCACGTGGATCCGGTAGGGGCATCTGTCCCTACGATTGAAATCCGACGACCGAGAATTATTGGCTAGGGTGTGTGCACTATGCACAGAGGCTAGGCATAGAAGAGAGGGAAACGGGCAACCCGGGGACATAATTCAAAATACATAATCATGTGACAATTGACCGGCTATAGTGCCGCTATAGGTTTAACAGTTTGGGTATCAAACAAACTCCGATTGCAACGAAATTTGGCACGCGGCCTTCCTACACTATAATAATACCGCACGCCAAGTTTCAACCCAATCCGAGAAAGTTTTATACACGCCTTTAAAAACAATATTTTAACGATGTCGTGGGCGCGTGCATGTGTGGTTGGTCTCAAAATGGCCAAGGACGAAAACGGAGAGAACTGTCAACTACGAACGAATGCAAGTTTGAAAACAAGCGGCGACGGAGTGCCGATGCAATGCGGATGATTGATACGTCTCCAACGTATCTATAATTTTTGATTGGTCCATGCTATTGTATTATATGTTTTGGATGTTTTATATGCATTTATATGTTGTTTTATACTATTATTGGGACTAACCTATTAATCTAGAGCCTGGTGCCAGTTTCTGTATTTCCACGTTTTTGAATATTCCAGATAAGGAATATTAAAGGAGTCCAAACGGAATAAAATATCAGAAAGATTTTTCTTGGACCAGAAGACACGCAACAGACTTGGAGTAGGGGGCAAGGTAGTTGCCGGGAGACCACATGCCTGCAGGGTGCGCCCTCGGGGGGTGGCCGCGCCCCCGTGGCTTATGGGCCCCCTGCAGGTCTCCTAACACTAATTCTTGGCCTATAAAATCCCAAATATTCCAGAAATGCAGAAAGGAGCCACGTAAATACTTTTATGCTGCCGGGAGCCTCTGTTCCCGAGAGATCCAATCTGGGAGCCTTTTCTGGTAATCTGCCGGAGAGGGAATTGATCATGGAGGGCATCTACATCAACTCCGTTGCCCCTCCAACGATGTGTGAGTAGTTCACCACAGACCTACGGGTCCATAGCTAGTAGCTAGATGTCTTCTTTTCTCTCTTTGATCTTCAATACCATGTTCTTCCTGAGCTTCATGGAGATCTATCCAATGTAATACATTTTGTGGTGTGTTTGTCGAGTTCCGATGAATTGTGAGTTTATGTTCAGATTATCCAAGAATATCATTTGAGTCTCTTCTCAATTCTTATATGCATGATTTCATATCTTTGCAAGTGTCTTCAAATTATTTGTTTGGTTTGGCCAACTAGATTGGTAATTCCTGCAACGGGAGAAGTGCTTAATTTTGGGTTCAATCTTGCGGTGTCCTCACCCAGTGACAGTAGGGGTAGCGAAGCACGTATTGTATTGTTGCCATCAAGGGTAAAAAGATGGGGTTTTCATCATATTGCTTGAGTTTATCCGTGTACATCATGTCATCTTACTTAATGTGTTACTATGTTGTTCATGAACTTAATACTCTAAAGGCATGCAAGACTCGGTCGGTGTGTGGAGTAATAGTAATAGATGCAGAATCGTTTCGTTCTACTTGATATGGACGTGATGCTTATATGCATAATCATTAACTTGGATACCTTCATAATTATTTGCTTTTCTATCAATTGCTCGATAGTAATTTTTTCACCCATCATATTATTTTCCTTCATGAGAGAAGCCTCTAGTGAAACCTATGGCCCCCGGGTCTATTTTCCATATCATATTTTCAGATCTATAAAACAAAAATACCAAAAATACTTTGCTGCAATTTATTTACTTTTGTTTTACTTTCATATCTATCAATATTTTATATCTATCTCTATCAGATCTCATCCTTGCAAATAACTATGAAGGGATTGACAACCCCTTTATAGCGTTGGGTGCAAGTGTTTGATTATTTGTGTAGGTACTACTATTGGAGTCTCGCTTGTTCCTCCTACTGGATTGATACCTTGTTTCTCAATAAACTGAGGGAAATACTTATCTACTTCGTTGCATCACCCGTTCCTGTTCAAGGGGAAACCAACACAAGCTCAAGAGGTAGCAAGAAGGAATTCTGGCCCCATTGCCGGGGAGGATACATAGCAAGATTACCAAGTACCCATCACAAACTCATCTCTTGCATTTACTTTATTTGCCATTTACCTCTCACTTCCTCTCCCCCACTTCTAAAAAGATTTTCGGAAAATACCAAAAATATTTACCTTTTAATTCGTCCTTTTTCCGTTCATCTTTTTGTTTGCTTGCTTGTGTGATAGATATATTCGTTACCACCATGTCTAAATCTAGGGAGGTTTACATTGAAAATTATAGTAATAATATTGAAGAGAATTCCCATAGAGAACCTACTATCATTCATACAAAAAAACTCCGCATAGGTAGTGGCAATATCATTAGAAAAGGTGTTATTAGATATTTCTTTACTTGTGCTAGTACGCTACCTACTTTAGTAGGGTCTATCTTCAATAAAAATAATAGTCTTGCGGACGCCATAACACTTCTAATACTTGAACTTGAGAGACAATTTATTCATATGCATCCTTGCATACAAAGGATTTTCCTTAAGTTCTCTAATATTCAGCTTAGTTCCGTGAAGTGTGCCACCACTATATTTTTAGCCCACGAGTTTAGATTCTTTATGAAAGAGGCTAATGAAATTTTTTCTCATTATAAAATTAATGGTGGATGTCCCCCCATTGAGGAGATCCTTTTTCATGAGGAAGTAATAATGAGATTGTAGTCTCCAGATTATGTGGCTTATAATGAAAAATTGAAAAAAAGGTTGCCATTGAGGTTTTGGTTGATAAGATTTATGAACTCAATGATGATTTTTTTATACAAAGTAATGGATTAGAGTTCATACTACGAGATAAACTTATGACCTTCCGCCAAAGGAAAGCCTACAATGATGAATTGATCATAAACTATGGAGGGCCGAAGGAGGAACCTATTCCTCCTGCACTTGATCTTAATGATCCTTATCCTATTAAATTTAGCCCTTTTGATTACTTTGGCTTGCCAAAAAGGAAACTTGCTGCTGAAAGAAGGGAGTATGAGAAGAGTATTGCTAATCTCCCTTACTATTATGACAATACTTAGATCTATTGGATTATACCTAGCTAGGGGCGTTACACAATAGCGCTTGTTGGGAGGCAACCCACTTTTATTTGTTTTGCTTTTGTTTTTGTTTCTTTTTTTGTGTGCTTCACATATTATTACCTCTGTAAAAATTGTGTTTTACTTTTTTAATTAGTGTTTGAGCCAAGTAAGACCTTTAGGATGATATATGGTGCTTGCAAGTTGATTTTGCTAAAAAACAAAAACTTTCGCTTTCAGTCCAGGAATTTTATAAATTCAATAGAACGTGATTTTGATCTGAATTTTTGAAAAAGATTTTTTTACAAATTCTTCCTAATATTTCAGAGTTTTTGGAGTTACATAAGTATTGGAAGTAAACAGATTGCTACACACTATTCTGTTTTTGACAGATTATGTTTTCTTTGTGTTGTTTGCTTATTTTGATGAATCTATGGGTTGTATCGGGGCGTATGAACCAAGGAGAAGTTAGAATACAGTAAATATTATATCAATATAAATAAATAATGAGTTCACAACAGTACATAAGTGGCGATTTATCTTTCCTATACTAACGGATCTCATGAGTTTTCTGTTGAGTTTTGTCTTTTGTGTTGTGAAGTTTTCAAGTTTTGGGTAATGATTTGGTGGACTATGGAATAAGGAGTGGCAAGAGCCTAAGCTTGGGGATTCCCAAGGTGCCCCACGCCATATTCAAGGATACCAAAGAGCCTAAGCTTGGGGATGTCGCGGAAGGCATCCCCTCTTTCGTCTTCAATCCATCGGTAAATTTACTTGATGCTATACTTTTATTCACCACATGATATGTGTTTTGCTTGGAGCGTCTTGTACGATATGAGTCTTTACTTTTTAGTTTCCCACAATCATCCTTGCTGCACACATATTTTGAGAAAGAGAGACACACTGAATCGTGAATTTATTAGAATACTCTTTATTCTTCACTTATATCTTTTGAGCTAGGCAATGTTGCTCTAGTACTTCACCTATATCTTTTAGAGCACGACGGTGTTGTGGAATTATTAAACTCTTGTACTTCACTTATATTATTTTGAGAGTTCTTTAAACAGCATGATAATTGGTTTAGGTTATGAATTTAGTCCTAATATAATAGGCATCCACGAGGGATATAATAAAAACTTGCATATTAAATGCATTGAATATGATGAGAAGTTTTATTCCTTGCATATAGTTTTGAGATGTGAGGATGGTGATATGAGAGTCATGCTAGTAAGTAATTGTGAATTAGTAAAAATACTTGTGTTGAAGCTTGTGATTCCCGTAGCATGCACGTATGGTGAACCGTTATGTGATGAAGTCAGAGCATGACTTGTTTAATGATTGTCAACCTTTGTGTGGAGGTCGGGATCTCGTGATGGTTAACTCCTACCAACCCTTCTACTAGGAGCATGCGTCTTATGCTTTCCTTCGATAACCAATAGGCTTTTGCAATAAGTATGTGATTTCTTTATGACTAATGTTGAGTTCATGGATTATACGCACTCTCACCCTTCCACCTTTGCTAGCCTCTCTAGTACCGCACAACTTTTGCCGGTACATTAAACCCACCTTCCTCAAAATAGACATCATATACTTTCCTCAAAACAGCCACCATACCTACCTATTATCACATTTTCATAGACAATCCGAGATATATTGCAATGCAACACTACCGTCCCATTTTTTATGACACGCACCATCACTTCCATATTGCTTGTCATACTTGGTTCTATCTATCGAGTTGTAATCTTTTCAGTTGTAAGTAAATAAAAGTGTGATGATTTTGCATTATTAGAGCATTGTCCCGTTTAAGAAAAAAGGATGATGAAAGCTATGATTCCCTCACAAGTTGGAATGAGTCTCCGAACTTTACAAAAAAAATTAAAGAGGCCAGCGAAGCCCACGAAAAAATAAAAGAGGCCATTGAAGCCCATTCAAAAAAAGAGAAAAATAAGAAAAAGAAAAATAAAAATGAGAGAAAGAGAGAAGGGACAATGCTACTACCTTTTTCCACACTTGTGCTTCAAAATAGCACCATATTCTTCATAGAGAGTCTCCTATATTGTCACTTTCATATAACTATTGGTACACATCTTTTGCACAACCACTTAGTTGTGTTTTTGAGCTTTCATACACTTATAGCTCTAGTGCATCTGTTGCATGGAAATCCCTACTCACTCACATTAATATATATTGATGGGCATTGCTACCTCTTGAGATTGCATGGCTTTTCCCTTGAAGAGGAAAGGGTGATGCAGCTGTCGGGACGCCGATCCTAAGTCATAGGAATCCAGCCTGTAACACATCGCATCTCTTTGCGGTCTCACGCACGGTTATCCCCACGGCTGGAGCCTTACCTTAGCCGGGACCGTTTGCGCCTTTTGACTCGCGTATGCGATTGTGTCGCTAGCAATCTAGTGAAAGAGAACCCGGATCGACATGTCTAGTCATAAACCAAAGCGGCAGTTCCGCACAGGGAAAGGCATACATGACCCAGCAAAGCAGGTGTCGGTCATCAACGAATGCAGAGGAGTCGTAGCAAGCTACAAGGACTCCATTACATCGCGTGACATTTCCCAGAGGGGACAGACACAACAGCTAAGAAGGACACATGCCGGTCAACCAATGTGTCCGGAGCAGTAGCGAACTACCATGGCTCACTGGATCACAAAGGGGCATTTCCCTATAAGGAATGCTACTAAAGCCTACGGCTAGGTAATCGAACCCCATACATATCAAGTACAACATACGTACGCATGGCATACTGATATGTATAGACACATAGATGGCATCACAACATAACCATAAACATATAAGCTTTATTTAAAAGGCTCGGAAGAGCCTCACACATAATATTACACAGTAGGGGTCTCATGACCCATCATAACAGTCATTCAAGTTACAAGCCATCGGAAGTAGATAAACTGTATGAGTACAGACAGATGAAACTAGAAGGCACATGGCCTGACTATACTACAGACCCACCCTAGGGCCAGATCGTAGCTCGGATACCAGCTACTCGTCGTCATCGATGTCTAGGAAGAACCCTCCATTAGGGTCATTAACAACCTCTGCAACAAATTATTAAGCAAACATGAGTAAAAGAGTAATCAGCAAGACTTTAGGATAACTATCTACTCATGCAATGTATCAATAAGGAATTGTGGGGTTTCATGCCGAAAGCCAGCATTTGACTCGTGGCTAGACAACTTGCATTTTTAAATAATTTTGACAACTTGATTTCTCGCACACGAGTCCACTAACACCACAACAATACTCCATCGTAGAATCATTCCGTCTCCATACGGAAATGCCGTCCACGACACTCACGCTTATCTTGACAATTTATGAGTAGCCATTAAGATTATCTATGAACAACATATGTCTCGAAGTAGTCCATATCCACGGACGCGGCTATTCGAATAGATCATAACCCTGCAGGGGTGTACTTCTTCACACATGCTCTCGCCACTTATCGCCATGTGCACATCATGCACCTCGGCAACCTTCAAGCGGAAGCCCAGCGAGGGAGTCGGCCACGACCGTTAACCACACTAATACTTAGTCCAGGTCTATCGCCTATCTGAGGGTAACCCGCACGGAAGTCCGGCCGAGGTTTTTGCCACGGCCCCAAACGATGTGCACAGGGTTCCCAAGCCCACCATCCGGGTGCCACTTGGTACACCGTGCATCTGCCTACTGCATCACAGCCCACCTCTCAGGTCAGCGCTATGCACGGCCTCCAGCATGACTATAAACACACCAGAAACTACTTGCAACTCCTGGACCGAGTACTAAGCGATTAATAAGTCGAGCGGGGTCATATTTCAGGGCCCAGCATGTGGTAGTATCTCATCTTGGATTACATACACGGAACTCAGTTCCTAAGGACGGTTCCAATGAAACAACCCGCCATGTACTCCTACGTAGCCTTTCACCGGTACCTTTACCAAATCAGGTTCAACACACAAACTTTACTTACTGAACACATTCTCACAATTCTGTTCATCTCCCAGATGACAGACCATACACAACTCTAAGCATAGAATGCATAGCAGGATATGGCACATCATGGCTCAAGCATCTACCAGGTATGCTAGGTTGCAAGGTTCAGCTATTTACTGTGCCAAAGACAGGTCATGCATAGGAAGTGGGTTCAGCTAACGTGGCAAAAGAATTTGAAGCATTTGATCCTAATGCAATAAGTTAGTGCAGGAGCGAGAACTTGGGATTTATCGGGATGATCAAAATGGTTGCTTGCCTTGTGCTCAGAGGAGGGACAATATCCATCAGTCGGATATTCGGTAGAATCCGGAGGAGCGGAGCCTACCGAAAGAAATGACAACAATCAATAACAATCATATGCAACAAAATGATGCATGAGCATGGCATGGGGATGCAAGGTGGTATGCTAATGTAGCTATCATTTATTAGGTTTGTAGTTGATTTGAATCAGATTCTAATATCACTTCAAACGAGGTATTCTCGAATACCATTTTAATTGATTCGACCTGATGCTCAGATCAACTTGTTTTTAACATGCATGGGAATGATATGTTAAGTTGCTGGTAGTGACTGAACAATGTTTGATCATAGCATTTGAAGTGGAATTCAAATGATTTTCAAATTCCAACTCCAAAGCATTTATTTAATTTAACCTATTCATTATTCTACATGTTTGGTCCAGTAACATTTTCAAACATGTTTGAAAATGACATATTCAGATTCCTTGGATTTTTCTGATACTTTTTCGTGTATAAGATATTTTCATTGGAGTTACAGATTAATTTCTATGATTTTTAGAAGTTTTGGACATTTTCTGGAATTCTTTCAAATCAGAAAATCCACTTATTGCGTCAGCATGGCATCAGCAGGTCCAAGAGGCCGTTGAAAGTCAAACCTGACCAGTGGGACCCACTAGTCAGTGACTCTGATCAGTTTTAGTTTAGATTTAAACTTAATTAGCTAATTAACCACACTGGACCCACATGTCAGTGTCTTATTAGTTTATTTAATTTTATTTTTGTTAACTAAATCATCCAGAGGTTGGCCCCACGCGTCAGTGGCTCAGGCCTGCTGAGATCCATCGGCGGTGAGGTCGTCCTCGCCGGCGATGAGCCTCCGGCGACCACCAAAACGACGGAGGGGCTCGGAAACGGCGCACAGGCGGCCAAACTCTGCGCGGAGTGCACCAGAGGAATGCCACGTCTCCTGCAGGTTCATTTTTGCACCTAGCCGGGGATGATCTGGCCGGAGATGACGCCGATGACGAGCTTGGCGGCGGCCAAAGCTCGGGCATCGTCGGGGTCATCGAAACAGAGGGAGCTACGCACGGGACTGAGCTCCTACGACATCTACGCGACACCCTGAAGCCACTGGTGGCCTCAGATGGACGAGTTGTTCACCGAAGGGCTACCGACGACGAGCTCCCGCGGCGGATCTCGTTGGGCTCCGGTGAAATCAGGGCTAGAGGAAGGGATCGAAGGGGGAAAGTTGGGGGAAAGCTGTGCGAGCTCGCGGGGAGTGCAGTGGTGGCGCTAGCTTTCTCGGGGACGGCCTGGAGAGGGAGAACGTCGGCGATGAACTTCGGTGACTTGAGGAAGAAGATGACCGCGTCTCGTCGATTCACTGCGTCTCGGCGTCGGGCTCGTGGCTAGCTAGCTTCAGGGAGCTGCGGCGGATCTATTGCGCGGCTCAGGAGGGAAAGAGGTAGGCTAGAACGACGACGAGCTCAAGCTCTGCTCGGGCTCCAATGGTGGCAGTGGGGAACGAAGCAGAGGGGGAGAATGAGGAGACAATGAGCTCGGGCACGTCTCAGGAGGGTTATCCCCTCGCGTGCCAGCGCGAAGCGGCGGCCAGGCAGACAGGGAGCTGCGTGGAGGCGCCAGATGTCGCAGCGGCCACCTCCTGCTCCTACTCGCAAGGAGGAAGACGACACGGGAGCTGGGCCTGGGCTGAGGTGAGCGACACGCAAGTCTTTCCTCATTTTTTCTGTTTTGTTTCTGTTTTGCTAACTATTTTGAGTTGCTATTTATTTCAGCTCCAAAATAGTTTATAAAAATATTTTGAACCCACCAGAATAATAGTTGGAATATTTCCAACCATTCCTGAAGTTTTCAACATTTTTGAAAACTTAAAGTTTTTGAATTCAAATTTAAACTTGAATCCAGTGATTTTTTACATTTAAATAAAATGCCAAAGGTGTTATGAAAATAGTTTTCTTCACTGCTTATTTGCTTTCAAGATTTATCAGAAAAGTTGAACTTTTCTTGAGGCCATTTTGGGTTCATTGATTTTAACAAGTTTGGAATTTCTTTTAAATTGAGAAGTGGCTAGGGTTTTTGAGTTTTACTTCACCACTTACTTTGATCTTGATGCAATTTCTTGGATGCAATGCAATGAAGATATGAGCACAATGCTAAACCTTGGTTAGGGTTTCGGGGATGTGACAACTCACCCCCACTCAAAAGAATCTCGTCCTGAGATTTAGAAGTCGTCAGGAATAACGCGGGATACTCAAGTCGGAGACGATCCTCTCTTTCCCATGTTGCCTCCTTTTCAGAATGATTCGACCATTGAACTTTAAGTAACTTGAGGTTTCGACGTCGAGTGGTACGCTCAGCTTGATCAAGAATACGCACAGGGAATTCTCGGTATGAAAGGTTATCTTGGAGATCAAGCGTTTCGTGGTCCACTTCACGGATAGGATCCGAAAAGCAATGCCTGAGTTGCGAGACGTGGAAGACATCATGAACCTCTGAAAGATGTGGAGGAAGTTCCAACTGGTAGGCAACTTCTCCTCGTTTGGCAAGAATGCGAAAAGGACCAATGTAACGAGGAGCCAACTTGCCCTTGATACCGAATCGATGGGTACCCTTCAAAGGTGTAACCCGAAGGTAAGCCTTCTCGTCAACTTCACAGGTCACAGCCTTATGATGACGATCATATTGGCTCTTTTGACGAGACTGGGCTGTTTTCAACTTTTCACGAATAATGCAAACCTGCTCTTCTGCATCCTGGATCATATCCGGGCCAAAGAGTTGCCTCTCTCCGGTTTCTGACCAATTAAGAGGTGTTCGACATCTTCGTCCATAGAGAACTTCAAAAGGGGCTTTGCCCAAGCTTGATTGATAACTATTGTTATAAGAAAATTCGGCGAATGGAAGGCACTTCTCCCAATTTATACCGAACGATATAACACAAGCTCGGAGCATATCTTCTACGATTTGATTCACTCTTTCTACTTGACCACTTGACTGTGGATGGAAAGCAGTGCTAAAAGATAAGTGAGTCCCCATAGCATTCTGAAAACTTCCCCAGAAGAGAGAAGTAAAGATACTCCCACGGTCTGAGTTAATCTCCAGGGGAAAACCATGAAGAGACACTATGCAAGAGATATATAACTCTGCTAGCCGGCTAGCTGTTATACTCTCACGAACTGGAAGAAAATGAGCTACTTTGGAGAGACGGTCAGTGACCACAAAGATAGCATTATTTCCTTTCCTGGTCTTGGGAAATCCGGTAATGAAATCCATACCGACTTTATCCCATTTCCATTCAGGAATAGCTAAAGGTTGAAGGGTGCCAGCAGGCCTTTGATGTTCTGCCTCAACTCGACGACTAACGTCGCAGTTAGCAACGAACTCAGCAATTTCTCTCTTCATCCTAGTCCACCAGAACCTCTGGCGTAGGTCCTGATACATCTTAGTACTATCGGGATGAATGATGAGAGGAGAATTATGAGCCTCCTTAAGGATTAACTACCTTAGATGTGGGTTCTTAGGAACCACTAGACGATTCTGGAATAACACAACACCTTGATCATTCATTGAGAATTCATTAGCGTTTCCGCTAATAATATTCTCCTTGATCCATGATATACCCTTATCACGCTTCTGGCCAGCTATAATTTGATCCTTAAGGTTATGCTTCGCCGCCAGGGTAGAAAGGAATCCTTGAGGAACAATATGAAGATTTAACTTCCGAAATTCCTCATAGAGATGTGGTTGACTTTGTTGTAGCATCAAATTGTTACAATAAGACTTACGACTTAGTGCATCAGCCATAACACTAGCCTTCCCCGGGGTGTAAGTTATCCCTAAGTCGTAATCCGAGATCAACTCAACCCACCGTCTTTGCCTGAGATTCAAATCCGGCTGGGTGAAGATATATTTCCGACTTTGGTGATCAGTGAATATTTCGCAACGATTACCCAAAAGGTAATGTCGCCAGGTTTTAAGTGCATGG
The DNA here is from genome assembly GCF_904849725.1 of Hordeum vulgare subsp. vulgare. NCBI lineage: Eukaryota > Viridiplantae > Streptophyta > Magnoliopsida > Poales > Poaceae > Hordeum > Hordeum vulgare. The sequence goes on along the minus strand of NC_058519.1, from coordinate 203,512,843 downwards.
AATACAGATGCAAGCTCAAGATCATGTGTGGGATAATAATCCTCATGGGGACGCAACTGTCGAGATGCGTATGCAATCACATGACGATCTTGCATGAGAATGCAACCTAATCCTTGTCGCGAGGCGTCGCAATAGATAACAAAGTCCTTAGGAAAATCTGGTGGTAGCAACACAGGTGCGGAAGTTAGGCGTCTTTTCAGTTCTTGAAAACTATGCTCACACTATGGTGTCCACTCAAACTTTTTATCCTTCTTGAGGAGTTCCGTTAGAGGCTTTGCAACCTTGGAGAAATTCTCGACAAAGCGGCGACAATAGCTCGCTAGACCAAGAAAACTCCTAACTTGCTTAACCGATTCAGGTTGAGTCCAATCAAGGACAGCTTGAACTCTCTCGGGATTGATAGCAATACCCTTACCAGAGATTATGTGACCTAGATAGGTCACTTCTGGTAACCAGAATTCACATTTTGAAAACTTGGCATAAAGGCGATGCTCTTGAAGTTTCATCAATACCAGCCTTAGATGCTCGGCATGTTCTTGTTCATTCTTCGAATAGATGAGAATATCATCGAGGCATACAACGACGAATTTATCCAAATACTCCATGAATATTGAATTCATCAAACGAGAGAAGGTGGCTGGGGCATTGGTTAAACCGAAGGACATGACGGTGTACTCGTATTGGCCATAACAAGTGACAAAAGCCGGTTTTGGAATGTCCTCGTTCTTGATCTTGATTTGATGGTATCCCAACCTCAAATCCATTTTGGAGAAGACTGAGGCTCCAGTGAGCTGATCATACAGGTCGTTGATCCTGGGGAGCGGATATTTGTTCTTTATGGTGACCAGATTAACTGGTCGGTAATCTACAACCATCCGATCCGTTCCATCCTTCTTCTTGACGAAGAGGACGGGACAAGCCCAGGGATAAGAGCTAGGATGAATGAAACCTTTATTCAAGGCCTCATCTAGTTGCTTCTTAAGTTCGGCTAGCTCCAGGGGTGCCATCTTATATGGTCTTCTGGCTATTGGAACGGCTCCCGGAACAAGATCTATCACGAACTCTACATCTCTGTCAGGTGGAATTCCTGGCAGTTCCTCTGGAAAACATCCGGAAAGTCCCGGACTACCGGAATGTCTTCAAGTTCCGGAAGAGGGTTGGCATTGAGGGAATAGAGTTGGCATTTGGCAACTCGAGTAGAGACATTGACTATCTCACCCGAGGGATGGGTAAGCTGAACATTTCTAGAATGAGTATCAATCTTGGCATAGTGAGCTGACATCCAGTCCATACCCAAGATGATATTAATATCCGAAGGTTTCAGGGCTATCAATGAGGCTAGAAAAACTAGCATGTCTACCAGAAGTTCATTGTCATAGGTTATCCTAGAGGTTTCCCACTTACTACGAGGAGTTTGGACAACCAAAGGAATTGGCATATCACAGAAAGACATGTTATGCAGCTATGCATAAGTTTCTGAAATGAAGGAATGAGAAGACCCCGTGTCAAAAAGAACAGATGTTGGGTGATGATTAACAAGGAGCGTACCCAGTATGACGTTGGGATCCTCTGCGGCTTCTTCTGCTGAAACATAGTTCACACGACCACGTGCCGGAGTTGGCTTCACATAGAAAGCTTTGCCCGACTTGCCTTGCCCGACGGGCTTTCCGGGTTGCTTGGCACCCACATTCTGAGGACACTCACGGGAATAGTGCCCTGGTTCTCCACACTTGTAACAGATAACTTGGTTGGCATGGGGTGCAGCATTGCTAGCTGGACCACCATAGGTTTTTGCTGGTGGGTTGGTCTGATTCGTCTGAGGCACCACGTAGGATGGCCTCGGAGTGTATCTTGGTGGTAGAGAACTGTTTGGAACCCACAGCCTGCGTTTTGGAAATGCGGAACCAGATGACGAGACAAAGTCACGGGAGTGCTTCTTTGTGGCTTCGTAGTCGGTATGACCAGTCTCGGCAGTGATCGCCTTGTTGACCAGGGCTTGGAAGCTTGTACATTCATGGAGGCGCAAATCACGACGAAGCTCAGGGCTCAGACCCTTACGGAATCTTGCTTGCTTCTTGGCATCAGTAGACACCTCCTCTATTGCATAGCGAGCGAGGTTACCGAACTCGCGGCTATAGGCATCCATGGTCAACTTTCCTTGGGTGAATGCACATAACTCTTCTCTCTTTCTGTCCATCAGGCCCTCTGGAATATGGTGCAGACGGAAGGCTGCACTAAAGTCTGCCCATGTGGCTGCTAGTTCAGCAGGACACATAGCTTCAAAGTTCTCCCACCACAGGTTGGCGGGTCCTTCCAGAAAATACGCCGCAAAGGTCACCTTGTCGGCCTCAGAAACATTCGCAGAGAGGATCTTACGTGAAATACTGCACAACCAATCATCAGCGTCGAGGGGATCGATGGAGTGATGGAACTTTGGAGGATTCAGCTTCACAAAGTCATTCAGGGACACTGCAACATTTCTAGGCTGACGAGCCGTATTTTTCTCAATACGCTCTAACAGTCGGTTGGTCTCCCTTTTGTTTCTCTCTGACTCAAGCATAACTTCCACCAGAGAGGGCGGGTGAGGCAGGTCTTCCTACGATGCTTGACTACCCTCGCCTTGCTCATGAGCAGGGGCACGGTTCAACCTGGTGAACACCATCCTGACAAACAAACTCACAGCTTAGACCAATATCAACATCAATACTAACTATGGATTAAGAATGCACTGAACACATGGAATGCGGAAATGAATATCCGAACAACATGGTAACAACCAACTGCTATATATACACCATGGTTCGTAAACACCCTTACATAGTTCAGTACAACCTTAACCGAAGAGCAAAATACTGAAGTTATGAAACTACTCATCAGAGGCTTACAAGCTTCCTATACATTATTTATCTATGCCTCCGGAATTCATTTCACATCACAATCATACTTCACAAGTCACACAGGACGGTGAACGTACAGCTACTACCATATTATCCTTCCACTCACAGCTCAGGCATCCGTATAGAACATCTCATAAAGATTGCCTCCATGGCCTGGAAGCTCAACCTGCGGATCAGGAAATACTCTGGCCTGAGATCCCTGGGATCCATAAGGACACGGATGTGGCCTTGGTCCCCTGACTGGTGGTAGTAGGGGTCCCCGAAGAGGGGTGACTCCTCCTATAGCAGGCCAGTCAACATGGGCCGGAAGATGGGTTCTAACAGGGTTCAGCATCTCCATATCTCCATACCCTGTCTGGACTACCGGTGCTAGCTGCGTCAAAACCGTCCACAAATGGGCATGTGTAGCATAAAGCTCCATGCGGAGGGCACGAGCATCCCTGTCTCTATTCTCTAGCATCTCAGCAGTGGACTGCAGTAGGGGATCCTCCATAGAGGAATCAAAGTAGACCCCGCTGAGGTATCCTTCTTCACGTGTCTGAGAGGCAGGAACATATCAGAACTCTGAATTCTGCCGCAATGCATGTCTCGCTCTCATAACGGTCAGCATTGAATAGGCAGCATCTTGCACTGCCATGTCAACAGTGACTCCGAATCCATAAGACCAATGGATTGGCTCCTCAGCTCCAGGGTAGTCTGGAAATACCCTAACAGTGCAGATATACTGGCTTTGGTTGAAGTTTCGGTACTGTTCCTCCACTGTGTACTCTGGGTACCAGCGGTAACCGCACAGCGACATTACCCTGACCAGCATGGCCGTATGACCCGGCACATCAATGCACCTGGTCAGATGAACCACCTGACGAGAAGGACGGCCAGGCATCAGAAAGTAGACAGTAATGCAAAAGCATTAGAGCTCTTTATGCAAAATTGGGCAGCATAACGGCTGTAAATGCTCAAAAACAATTTTGAGACAACCCAGAAAATAGAATAGCGTAACCACTCAGCTATAAAGTTCAATTCTCTGATCATCAAACTAACTTCCTTTTCCTAGGGATAAAGGAGCCCAAAATATCTCTCGACCCGTAGTCTTATAATCTACCGATCAGAAACACGAGCCTAGAAGAAGATGGGTAACCTAGTCCTTAATTTCCGCAGAAAAGACGAGGATGACCAGAATAGAATAACTCGAGAAGAGAACAAGAGTCTTACGTTCCCTTCCACAAACAATTCCCTTATATATAACTAAAGCAATTCTAGACTCAACTTTGACCAGTTTGGCTTAGTAGTCCTACAGTCAGTCAGGCTCTGATACCAACGCTATCGGGAGCCCGATCCTAAGTCATAGGAATCCAGTCTGTAACACATCGCATCTCTTTGCGGTCTCACGCACGGTTATCCCCACGGTTGCAGCCTTACCTTAGCCGGGACCGTTTGCGCCTTTTGACTCGTGTATGCGATTGTGTCGCTAGCAATCCAGTGACAGAGAACCCAGATCGACATGTCTAGTCATAAACCAAAGCGGCAGTTCCGCATAGGGACAGGCATACATGACCCAGCAAAGCACGTGTCGGTCATCAACGAATGCAGAGGAGTCGTAGCAAGCTACAAGGACTCCATTACATCGCGTGACATTTCCCCAGAGGGGACAGACACAACAGCTAAGAAGGACACATGCCGGTCAACCAATGTGTCCGGAGAAGTAGCGAACTACCATGGCTCATTGGATCACAAAGGGGCATTTCCGTGTAAGGAATGCTACTAAAGCGTACGGTTAGGTAATCGAACCCCGTACATATCAAGTACAACATACGTACGCATGGCATACCGATATGTATAGATACATCGATGGCATCACAACATAACCATAAACATACAAGCTTTATTTAAAAGGCTCGGAAGAGCCTCACACATAATAGTACATAGTAGGGGTCTCATGACCCATCATAACAGTCATTCAAGTTACAAGCCAGCGGAACTAGATAAACTGTCTGAGTACAGACAGATGAAACTAGAAGGCACATGGCCTGACTATACTACAGACCCACCCTAGGGCCAGATCATAGCTGGGATACCAGCTAATCGTCGTCGTCGATGTCTAAGAAGAACCCTCCATTAGGGTCATTAACAACCTCTGCAACAAATTATTAAGCAAACATGAGTACAAGGGTACTCAACAAGACTTTAGGATAACTATCTACTCATGCAATGTATCAATAAGGAATTGTGGGGTTTCATGCAGAAAGCCAGCATTTGACTCGTGGCTAGACAACTTGCATTTTTAAATAATTTTGACAACTTGATTTCTCGCACACGAGTCCACTAACACCACAACAATACTCCATCCTGGAATCATTCCGTCTCCATACGGAAATGCCATCCATGATACTCACGCTTATCTTGACAATTTTATGAGTAGCCATTAAGATTATCTATGAACAACATATGTCTCCAAGTAGTCCATATCCGCGGACGCGGCTATTCGAATATATCATAACCCTGCAGGGGTGTACTTCTTCACACACGCTCTCGCCACTTATCGCCATGTGCACGTCATGCACCTCGACAACCTGCAAGCGGAAGCCCAGCGAGGGAGTCGGCCACGACCGTTAACCACACTAATACATCTATCGCCTATCTGAGGGTAACCCGCACGGAAGTCCGGTCGAGGTTTCCGCCACGGCCCCAAACGATGTGCGCAGGGTTCCCAAGCCCACCATTCGGGTGCCACTTGGTACACCGTGCCACTGCCTACCGCATCACAGCCCACCTCTCAGGTCAGCGCTATGCACGGCCTCCAGCATGACTATAAACACCAGAAACTACTTGCAACTCCTGGACCGAGTACTAAGCGATTAATAAGTCGAGCGGGGTCATATTTCACGGCCCAGCATGTGGTAGTATATTGTCTTGGATTACATACACGGAACTCAGTTCCTAAGGACGGTTCCAATGAAACAACCCGCCATGTACTCCTACATAGCCTTTCACCGGTACTTTACCAAATCAGGTTCAACACACAACCTTTACTTACTGAACACATTCTCACAATTATGTTCATCTCCCAGATGAAAGACCATACACAACTCTAAGCATAGCATGCATAGCAGGATATGGCACATCATGGCTCAAGCATCTACCAGGTATGCTAGGTTGCAAGGTTCGGCTATTTACTGTGACAAAGACAGGTCATGCAAAGGAAGTGGGTTCAACTAACGTGGCAAAAGCATTTTAAGCATTTGATCCTAATGCAATAAGTAAGTGCAGGAGCGAGAACATGGGATTTATCGGGATGATCAAAATGGTTGCTTGCCTTGTTGCTCAGAGGAGGGACAATATCTGTCAGTCGGATATTCGGTGGAATCCGGAGGAGCGGAGCCTACTGAAAGATATGACAACAATCAATAACAATCATATGCAACAAAATGATGCATGAGCATGGCATGAGGATGCAAGGTGGTATGCTAATGTAGCTATCATTTATTAGGTTTGAAGTTGATTTGAATCAGATTCTAATATCACTTCGAACTAGGTATTCTCGAATACCATTTTAATTGATTCGACCTGATGATCAGATCAACTTGTTTTTAACATGCATGGGCATGATGTTAAGTGGCTGGTAGTGATTGAACAATGTTTGATCATAGCATTTGAAGTGGAATTCAAATGATTTTCAAATTCAAAAATCCAAAGCATTTATTTAATTTAACCTATTCATTATTCTACATGTTTGGTCCAGTAACATTTTCAAACATGTTTGAAAATGACATATTTAGATTCCTTGGATTTTTCTGATACTTTTTCGTATATAAATTATTTTCATTGGAGTTACACATTAATTCCTATGATTTTTAGAAGTTTTGGACATTTTCTGGAATTCTTTTAAATCAGAAAATCCACTTATTGCGTCAGCATGGCATGAGCAGGTCCAACTCGGCGTTGAAAGTCAAACCTGACCAGTGGGACCCACTGGTCAGTGACTCTAATCAGTTTAAGTTTAGATTTAAACTTAATTAGCTAATTAACCACACAAGACCCACATGTCAGTGACTTATTAGTTTATTTAATTTTATTTTTATTAACTAAATCATCCAAAGGCTGGCCCCACGCGTCAGTGGCTCAGGCCAGCTGAGATCCATCGGCGGCGAGGTCTTCCTCGCCGGCGGTTAGCCTCCGGCCACCACCAGAACGACGGAGGGGCTCGGAAACGGCGCACAGGCGGCCAAACTCTGCGCGGAGTGCACCAAAGGAACGACACGTCCCCCGCAGGTTCATTTTTGCACCTAGCCCGGGCTGATCTGGCCGGAGATGATGCCGTCGACGAGCTTGGCGGCGGCCAAAGCTCGGAGATCGTTGGGGTCATCGAAAGAGAGGGAGCTACGCACGGGACTGAGCTCCTACGGCATCTACGCGACGCCCTGAAGCCACTGGTGGCCTCATATGGACGAGCTGTTCACGGGAGGGCTACCAACGACGAGCTCCCGCGGCGGATCTCGTCGGGTTCCGGTGAAATCAGGGCTACAGGAAGGGATCCAAGGGGGAAACTTGGGGGAAAGCTGCGCAAGTTCACGAGGAGTGCAGTGGTGGCGCTAGCTTCCTCGGGGACGGCCTGGAGAGGGAGAACGCCGGCGATGAACTTCGGTGACCCCAGGAAGAAGATGACTGCGTCTCGTAGATTCACTACATCTCGGAGTCGGGCTCGTGGCTAGAAAGCTTCAGGGAGCTGCGGCGGATCTATTGCGCGACTCAGGAGGGAAAGAGGTAGGCTAGAACGATGACGAGCTCGAGCTCTTCTAGGGCTCCAATGGCGGCAGTGGGGAACGAAGCAGAGGGGGAGAATGAGGAGATGATGAGCTCGGGCACGTCTCGGGAGGGTTATCCCTTCGCGTGCGAGCGCGAAGCGGCGGCCAGGCAGGCAGGGAGCTGCGTGGAGGCGTCGAACGTCACGGCGGCCACCTCCTGCTCCTACTGGCGAGGAGGAAGACGACAGGGGAGCTGGGGCTGGGCTGAGGTGAGCGACAGGTAAGTCTTTCCTCATTTTTTTTCTGTTTTGCTAACTATTTTGAGTTGCTATTTATTTCAGCTCCATAATAGTTTATAAAAATATTTTGAACCCACCAGAATAATAGTTGGAATTTTTCCAACCATTCCTGAAGTATTCAACATTTTTGAAAACTTAAAGTTTTTGAATTCAAATTTTAACATTGAATCCAGTGGCTTTTTGCATTTAAATAAAATGCCAAACGTGTTATGAAAATAGTTTTCTTCACTGCTTATTTCCTTTCAAGATTTATCAGGAAAGCTGAACTTTTCTTGAGGCCATTTTGGATTCATTGATTTTAACAAGTTTGGAATTTCTTTTAAACTGAGAAGTGGCTAGGGTTTTTGAGCTTTACTTCACCACTTACTTTGATCTTGATGCAATTTCTTGGATGCAATGCAATGAAGATATGAGCACAATGCTAAACCTTGGTTAGGGTTTCAAGGATGTGACAACAGCAAAGTAGCGATAAGTATTTCCCTAAGTTTAAGAACCAAGGTATCAATCCAGTAGGAGTATCAAGATGAGGCACCAATGTACCTGCGCAAAAACAAACAAACTTGCACCCAACACGAAAAAGGGGTTGTCAAAGTGAGATCTGAAAGTGAAAAGTGCAACAAAGTAATTTTGGTAGATCTGAATATAGGATGTGAAGTAGACCCGGGGGCCATAGTGTTCACTAGAGCCTTCTCTCATGATAGCAAGTATTACGGTGGGTGAACGAATTACTGTCGAGCAATTGATAGAATCGCGCAAAGTCATGAAGATATCTAAGGCAATGATCATACATATAGGCATCACGTCTGAGACAAGTAGACTGATACTTTCTGCATCTACTAATGTTACTCCACACATCGACCGCTATCCAGCATGCATCTAGTGTATTGAGTTCATAAAAAACAGAGTAACGCCTTAAGCAAGATGACATGATGTAGAGGGATAAATTCATGCAATATGATATAAACCCCATCTTTTACCCTTGATGGGAACAACATGATTCGTGCCTCGCTACCCTTTCTGTCACTTGGTGAGGACACCACACGGTATGAACCCAAAACCAAGCACTTCTCCTATTGCAAGAATTATAGATCAAGTTGGCCAAACGAAACCCATAACCCGAAGAGAATTACAAGGATACGAAATCATACATATAAGAAACCAGAAGAGACTCAAATAATATTCATAGATATCCTGATCATAAATCCACAATTCATCGGACTCGAAAAACACACTGCAAAAGAAAGTTACATCGGATAGATCTCCATGAAGATCATGGAGAACTTTGTATTGAAGATCCAAGAGAGAGACGAATCCATATAGCTACTAGCTATGGACCCGAAGGTTTGTGGTGAACTACTCAAGCATCATCGGAGAGGCAATGGTGTTGATGAAGAAGCCCGCCGTGTCCGAATCCCCTTCGGAACGGCACCAGAACGATCCCCAGATGGGATCTTGCGGAGACAGAAGCTTGCGGTGTTGGAAAAGTATTTTCATGGCTCTCTTCTTTGGTTTCGGGATTTTAGAGAATTCATAGGTGAAAGAGGTAGGGCAAAGGAGCTAGGTGGAGCCCACAAGCATGCCAGGTGCGGCCACCCCCTAGGCCGCGGCTAGGGGGCTTGTGATCTCCCCGAGGTCTCCTGCCTTGGTTCTCAAGTCCCCTGCGTATCTTCTGTTATGAAAAAATCATCCCGCGGGTTTTATTCCGTTTGGACTGCGTTTAATATCCTTCTCTGAAAACGGTCAAAACACGGAAAAAACATAAACTGGCACTTGGCACTGAGATTATAGTTTAGTCCCAAAAATAGCATATTCGTGCATATAAAACATCCAAAGTTGACATGGTAATAGCGTGGAACCATCAAAAAATTTAGATACGTTGGAGACGTATCAAGCATCCCCAAGCTTAACTCCTCCTCTTCCTCGACTAGGGAAATGATAAAGACCGAATTTTTGATGTGGACTGCTACCAAACATAGTTGTTCTTTGTAACTTATTGCTTGTGGCATGAATGTTCAGATCCATAAGATTCAAAACAAAAGTGTACTATTGGCATGAAAACAATAATACTTTAAGCATACTAGCAAGGTAATCATGAACTTTTGAAATAACAAGGCCAAAGAAAGTTATCCCTACAAAATCATATAGTCTGGCTATGCTCCATCATCCCCATACAACGAATTTAAATCATGCACAACACCGGTATTGGCCAAGTAATTGTTTTCGCACTCTTACTTTCTCAAACTTTTTCAACTCTCACGCAATACATGAGCGTGAGCCATGGATATAGCACTATAGGTGGAATAGAGTGTGGTGGAGGTTGTGAGGCAAAAAGGAGGAGATGGTCACATCGACTCGGCGTATCAATGGGCTATGGAGATGCCTGTCAATAGATATCAATGTGAATGAGTAGGGATTGCCATCCAACGGATGCACTAGAGATATAAGTGTATGAAAGCTCAAAAAGAAAACTAGTGGGTGTGCACCCAACTTGCTTGCTCACGAAGACCTCGGGCAATTTTGAGGAAGCCCATCATTGGAATATACAAGCCAAGTTATATATGAAAATTCCCACTAGTATATGGAAGTGACAAAACAAGAGACTCTCTGTCATGAAGAACATGGTGCTATTTTGAAGCACAAGTGTGGAAAAGGATAGTAGCATTGTCCCTTCTCTCTTTTTCTCTCATTTTTTTTGTTTGGGCTCTTTTGCCTCTCTTTTTTTCATTTTTTTGGTGGGCAACTTTGGCCTCTTTTTTTATTTCCTCACATGGGACAATGCTCTAGGATTCCCCCTTTATTTCCGTTTTCGTCGTGTGGCTATTTTTTTTTGTTGCATCATCATCGCATCATGCGCATCATCAGCATTGCATCGACGTTCCGTTGCCACCAGTTTTCAAAAGTTGCATCCGTTGTTAGTTGCCGGTTCACGTCGTTGTTCGTTCTGAGCCTGTCCACACTCGCACGCGTCTGCGGCATCGTTTAATTCTTGTTTTTATAAGTGTGTGTAAACACTTTCTCTGATTGGGTTGAAATTTGACGTGCGGTGTTATTTTAATATAGGTATGCCGCTTGTCAAGTTTCGTCGCAATCGGAGTCCGTCTGGTGCCCGAACGGCCGACCGTAGCGGCACCGTATTCGGTCTACCGTCGGTCGTCTATCGATGTTTTAAAATTCATGCCGCGCCGCCCGTTCTCCCTCTCGTCTCCGGATATCCCCCACGTTCGGAATTAGTCGAATCCGACCCCGCGGTTGGATCCGGAACGGAATTCCGGTTAACCTAGCCCCCCCCCCCCCTTTCTTATTTAAACACACCTTCCCTTCCATTTTAGGTCTCCCCTAACCCTGCCTCGAAAAGCGTGCAATTCCCGAAACCCTAGCAACCATCTCTCTTCCCTAGATCTGATCCAGCTTAGCTCACCCGATCTTGACCGTCGGATCTCAGATCCAACGGCCCAAGGCGCCTCCCTCCTCCTACCCGAGCTCCGTCCCATGGCAGCCGCCTCCTGTGCCCGTGCTCTTGCGCCTCCTCTAATCCCAAGCTCCCGTGCCCCGCCTCCGTGCCCGCCGGTGGCTGCCGCCGCCTCTCCCTGCCCGCCACCCGCCGCCCTGCAAACCCCGTCCGCTGCCCAAGGGGTCGCCGGCCGCCGCGAAGTACCTCGCCCAGCCGTGGTTATGCCGCCGCCGATCTCCCTCCCCGGGCGCCGCTAAGAGCCGCCACCACCGGGAACGGAGCCCCGGTGGCCGGATCCGTCCCGCGCCGGCGTTCCCCGCCGGTTCCCCTCGCAGCTGCCTGGAGCTCCTCCGGCGGCTCTGTGCCGCGCCGCCATGAATCGTGCGGGGAGGACGAAGCGACTAGGCGCAGCGCTCACCTCCCCCTCGCGTGGGCCGCTCCGCGCCAGCGGCCTGGGCCCCGAGCCGGCCCAGCTGGCAGCTCCTCCAGGCCGAGGCAGAAGCAGCAGCCCCAGGCCCAGTTCGAGTCGGCCCGAGGTGAGATCCTCCTTCCTGCCCTCTTATTCCTCACCCGGTTGCATTTTAGTTTTGCGGCGCCCATGTCCTGTGGCCCATTACATTTAGATTAGGCCCGGTAGAATTTTTCCTTTTAGGGTATTTTTTCGGGATTTAATTAAATTCCAGATTTTAGACGTATATTTAGACGTCCGTATCTTTTAAACCGTAAGTCGGATCGCGTAGATTTAAATATGTATCCCGTGTAACTTTTTGCGTAGAATCCGATTTTACAACTTGCATAATTATTTGACGTAGTTTTACGTGCCGAACGCCTAGTTTAACATGCTATCCTATATTGTTTCGTCCCGTATTTATTTTTTCTTGCGGTCCGGATTGCTCGAGTACCTTAGACAAAATGCCCACGTTCTAGGAACTATTTTTCCATGTATTTTAGACCAGTCATTTGTATTTTTGCTTGTAGGGTTTGCCGGTAGTTTATTCTCCCGTGTATTGGTTATTTTCCCGTATTTAATGTGTGGCTTTATTTTGTGTTGCAACCCCACATATTTTATACGTCTCCGGGGTAGAAAAATCCATGGGATTTTTCTGTGCAATTAGTTTTAGATTTTGAGCAAGTTAGTTCGTGCAATATTTTTGCCGTGATGCCCTTTTGTTTAATTCGTTGGATTTAATCCGTGCTTCGTTTGACGAAGTTGACAACTAGAGAGTTGTCCTTGGATGTTTAGTCTAGCCCCTGGAATTTTTAGTTGCAATAGAAATGCATGTTTAGCTGTGTTTTGGTTGCTCTCAAGTTGCTAGAAATAGTGCTGTTTTAGAGGAGCTGAAATATTTCTAAGTCTGGAATCTGTTATATTTTGTTGCTGTCTTGTCTTGCTTGCATCTTGTGATCTGTAGCTCTTTTGAGGTTGGTCCAATGGAGTTAGTTGTACCCCTTGTATTTCTCTAGCATGATGTAAAGTTTCATGCCATTTGGAGTCATGTATCTATAGGTTTTGCTGCTGTCCATATTGCTTCAGATCGAAAACTGCACTTCCATGAAGTGTTATTTTCACTAAGTCTGAAATAGAGTGTGAGATGCCATTTTGTGTCTTCTTTCCCTAGTGATCCATGATGCCATGCTAGTTGTTGTTAGTTATTTGTAGTAGTGCTTCTTGCCCTCTTTCGTGCCATGCCTTGCTTGAGCATATCGGAGTTGTGTAGCCGTAGATGTGGGGCGTAGAAAATGCTATGTGGCTGATTTTGGCAGATTGTAGTCATTTCTTGTTTTGCTCGTAGTTGTTGAACCGTAGCTCCGATTTGATCGTGTCCTACATGAAACTTGCTTAGAATCTCGTGTAGTTTCATTTTCTCTTGCTGTTTGCATGTTTTGAAGTTCTCGTAGCCGCCGTTGCACACATATTGCATTCATGCCATCATATCTTGCGATGCTTGTAACTTTTGATCCGTAGCTCCGTTGGAGATGTTCTTTATGTGTAGATTGCTTGCCTTGACGCGTAGAATCACATGAACCTATTTGTTTTGCTGTTTAACAACTAATTAAATGCATTAGTTCAGATCTGGACAGAATTGTAAATTAACATGTGAGGTCGTCTCGGAGATGCTATATGTCATTTCCGACCTCGTTTAAAATGTCTAGATAGGTAGGTTAATTTGCGCTTCATCTCTTGCCATGTTTAACCACATTTAATATTGCCATGTATCTAATCGGGATAGAACTAAATAATAAACATGGAGTTTCGTCAATATGCAACTCGTTGCATATTGAACTTCACTTAATGTGTAGTGTTTGATTGTGTGAATTGTCATGCCGTGACTTGCATGTATTCAGTAGCTGATGCATCATATGTCTTGTGCATCGTATGGTGAATTTCGTGTGTTGCTTTGTGTCTCCGGTTTGCTTCGTCTCGATAGAGTTCCACAGCGTGCCGGATTGTGAGGACCCGTTCGACTACGTCGGTTCGTCTGCTTCCCGGAGGCATTCTTCTTCCAAGCGGGATCTCAGGCAAGATGATCATTTCCCCAGATACCATTACTATCATTGCCATGCTAGTTTTATCGCTTCTATCGATTATGTCTTGTTGCCTACCACCTGTTAAATATCAGCCTTTCAACAATGCCATGATTACCTTCAACCTGTTCGACCTAGCAAACCACTGATTGGCTATGTTACTGCTTGCTTAACCCTGTGTTAGCGTTGCTAGTTGCAGGTGCAGATGCTTCCATGTGATAACATGGGTTCCTTGTTATATCACCATATTTAAATTCTATTTAATTTAATGCACCTATATACTTGGTAAAAGGTGGAAGGCTCGGCATTTCTAGCCTGGTGTTTTGTTCCACCTTTGCCCCCTTAGTTTCCGGCTACCGGTGTTATGTTCCATAATCGAGCGCTCCTAACACGATCGGGGTTGTTATGGGGACCCCCTTGATAATTCGTTTTAGATTAAGACTGGTCTGGCAAGGCCCAACTTTGGTACTACATTTGCCTAAACACCTAATAAAAATTGCATCGGGACTTTCCGGACCCCGAGGATAATTTAATCAACCCCCGGGCCAGTGCTCCTCATGAGTGTTGGTCCAAATTGGCAGACTACGGGGCCACCGCGGGGCAACCCGAGGTTTGGTTCTCCTAGTGTGACCCATCCGTCGTGTCCTGAGAACGAGGTACGCGACTCCTATCGGGATCGTCGACACGTCGGGTGGCCTTGCTGGGTTAGTTTTACCTTTGACAGAATATCTTGTGCATCGGGATTCCGGTGATGCTTTGGGTAATCTCAGAGTTGAGGTTTTCCACAAGGGAATCCGTCGAGATCGCGAGCTTCGTGATTGAGGGTTTCTATGCGGCTTGTGGTAATTTGTGATGGACTAGTTGGAGCACCCCTGCAGGGTTAAATCTTTCGGAAAGCCGTGCCCGCGGTTATGTGGCAACGTGGAAACTTTGTTTAACACTGGTTCTAGATAACTTGAAGTTAACTTAATTAAAACTTGCCAACTGTGTGTGTAACCATGACTGTCTCTTTCGTGAGTTCCTTCTCCGATCGAGGACACGGTGGGGTTATGTCTGACGTAGGTAGGTGTTCAGGATCATTCTTTTGATCATCAGTAGTTCACGTCCGTTATGCGTAGATCTTCCCCCTCTTATTTCTTGTACTCGTAAGTTATCCACCAAATATATGCTTAGCCGCTGCTGCAACCTCACCACTTAACCATACCTCACCCATAAAGCTTTGCTAGTCTTGATAACTTTGGAAATGAGATTGCTGAGTCCCCGGTGGCTCACAGATTACTACAACACCAGTTGCAGGTACAGGTAATGGTTACTTGACGCGAGCGCGTTGATTGTTCATTTGTAGTTGCTTCTTCTTCTTCTTCATCGATCTAGGATGGGTTCCAGGCCAACAGCTTGGGATAGCAAGGATGGACGTCGTTCTTCTTTTGTCGTTTGTTTTCGTCCGTAGTCGGACCCTGCTCTTACTCTTGATGATTATGTAATGTACTGAGGTGACTCTGATGTAGCTTGTGGCGAGTGTAAACCAACTCTTTATATATCTCTCCTTTTTAGTACATGTACTTGTAACGATATCCATTCTAGCGACACGACGAGATGCGTTTCTATCCCTGACGAGGCCCTTGTGCCAAATTGAGGATAGGGTCGCATCTTGGGCGTGACAATGATGATCATCACACTTTTATTTACTTACAACTCAATACTTAGAACAATGATGACACTATATGAAATGCCTCCGGCAGTGTACCGGGATGTGCAATGATCTAGCTTAGCGTATGACGTTGAAACATCTCGCTAGCTATCTTACGATCATGCAATGGCAATATGAAAGTGACGGCACATGTCATGAGACGGAACGGTGGGAGTTGCATGGCAATATATCTCGGAATGGCTATGGAAATGCCATAATAGGTAGGTATGGTGGCTGTTTTGAGGAAGGTATATGGTGGGTTTGTGCATCGGCGAAAGTTGCGCGGCACTAGAGAGGCTAGCAATGGTGGAAGGTGAGAGTGCATCTATACCATGGACTCACATTAGTCATGAAGAACTCATATACTTATTGCGAAAAAAATTATTAGTAATCAAAACAAAGTGCTAAACGCATACTCCTAGGGGAAGGGTTGGTAGGTGTTAACCATCACGCGATCCCGACCGCCACACAAAGGATGACAATCAATAAATCATTTATGCTCCGACTTCCTAACATAGTGGTTCACCATACGTGCATGCTACGGGAATCACTAACTTCACACACAAGTATTTCTTGATTCACAACACCCTACTAACATAACTCTAATATTACCATATCCATATCTCAAAACTAATTGTGAGGAATCAAACTTCTCTTACTAATCAATGCACTTGAATATGGAAGTTTTTATTATATCCTCTTTGGATGCCTATCATATTTAGGACTAATTTCATAGCACACGCCAATTACCAAGTTACTTAGAGAGAGCACTCTCAAAATGGTATAAGTGAAGATCGAGACTTTTTATTTCTACAAAATATGACACCGCCGTGCTCTCAAAAGATCTAAGTGAAGCACTAGAGCAAAGTTATCTAGCTCAAAAGATATAAGTGAAGCACATGCGAGCTGAATTGCCTAACTCAAAAGATATAAGTGAAGCTCATTGAGTATTCTAGCAAATTCCCGATGAGTGCATGTCCCTCTCAAAAAGGTGTGCAGCAAGGATGATTGTGACAAAAAAAGGCAAAGACTCCTATAATACACGATGCTCCAAGCAAAACACATATCATGTGGTGAATAAAAATATAGCTCCAAGTAACGTTACCGATGGATTGAAGACGAAAGAGGGGATGCCTTCCCGGGGCATCCCCAAGCTTAGGCTTTTTGGTGTCCTTGAATTTGGCTTGGGATGACATGGGCATCCCCAAGATTAAGCTCTTTCCACTCTTTGTTCCATTGTTCATAAGAACATCACCCAAAACTTGAAAACTTCACAACACAAAACTTAAACACAAACTCGTGATATCATTAGCATAAGAAAACAAACCACCGACTCTTTAGGTACTGTAGTAAACTTGATTTCCATTTAGATTGATGTTATATTAACATATTCTCACTTTTCCATGGCTAGTACCCCCCGTTACTAACAATAGTTTCATCAAAATAAGCAATCAACACAACAAAAACAGAATCTGTCAAAAACAGACCAGTTTGTAGCAATATGTATACTTCCTGTACTTCTGTTATCCCAAAAATTCTGAAACATTATGACAATTAGGGAAATTTGCATATCAATGAGAAGCAAAAAGAATCAACTCAAAATCTCTTTCTGGATAGAAAGATAAAATAATTTTGTGAGCACAAAGTTTCTGTCTTTTTTCAACATGATTAAACAACTATCACCAAAACTAATCATAAAGGTTCTACTTGGCACAAACACTAAAAACATAAAAAACACAATCATAACAAAATCATGATGGTGTGGACTCAACAAAACACAAAGTAAAAAAGAAAAAATAAATTTATTCATTGGGTTGTGGTTAGTAGTCTCTGGCAATGGCTAGACGAATGCTATTCTCGATTGCTCAACAATTAGAAATTGTCTTGCAATAACCCACTAGCGCGTGGGATCGAGGCAGTTTTCGAGGGTAGAGTATTCAACCCAAATTTGTTGATTCGCCAATAGGAGGTGAGAGGATACTCTCAAGTATTAGCAGCTGAATATGTCAGATTCAACCACACCTGAAAGATTAGTATCTGCAAGCAAAGTATCAGCAACAAAGTAGTATGATAACAACGGTGTCAGAAACGATCTGTTGATGGCAGACTATTTCTAACGGTCGTATCAATGGCGCCAGCCGTTGCCCGTTGACGGAAATTGTCTTTTCCCGTCAACGACGAGCGAATCAGAATTGTAACAGGTAGCAGCAGTGTAACGAGTAGCAGCAGTGGCAAGGAACAGCAATAGTGACAAC
Organism: Hordeum vulgare subsp. vulgare; assembly: GCF_904849725.1. NCBI lineage: Eukaryota > Viridiplantae > Streptophyta > Magnoliopsida > Poales > Poaceae > Hordeum > Hordeum vulgare. The sequence goes on along the minus strand of NC_058519.1, from coordinate 203,494,983 downwards.
AGTAGCAAGTAGCAACAGTAGCAAGTAACAGCAGAGCAAGTAACAGCAGCAGCAATAATAGCAAGTAGCAGCAGCAGAGCAAAGCAAGTAACAGCAGCTGTGGGACAAACTCGTAGGCAATGGGTCGGTGATTTGTTTGGATGATATTCATCATGCAACAGTTAAAACACGGAGAGATATGTGGCTAGCTCCCGTTCGTCGATGTGATGTAGGCACGCATTCCGTGTGTCGTCATACGTGCTTAGGGAAAAGAACTTGCATGACAACTATTGTCCATCCCTCCCGTGGCAGCGGGGTCCAAAAGGAAACTACAGGATATTAAGGTTCTCCTTTTAATAAAGAACCGGACCAACGCATTAGCACTTGGTGAACACATGAACTCCTCAAACTATGGTCATCATAGGGAGTGGTTCGGTTATTGTCACTCCAAGGTTGTCGGGTCATAACACATAGTAGGTAACTACAACTTGCAAGATCGGATCGAAAACACACATATATTGGTGACAACATAATAATTTCAGATCTGAAATCATGGCACTCGGGCCCTAATGACAAGCATTAAGCATGGCAAAGTAGTAGCAACATCAATCTCAGAACATAGTGGATACTAGGGATCAATCCCCGTCAAAACTAACTCGATTACATGATAGATCTCATCCTACTCATCACCGCCTAGCGAGCCTACAAATAGATTACTCACCAACGATGAAGAGCTTCATGGAATTGGAGAGGGAAGAAGGTTGATGATGACGATGGCGACGATTTCCCCTCTCCGGAGCCCAAAACGGACTCCAGATCAGCCCTCCAGATGAAGAACAGGATGTGGCGGCGCCTCCGTATCGCAAACGCGACGAAATCTTGTATCTTGATTTTTTTTCTGGGACGAAAGTGAATTTATAGAGCTGAGATTGGTGGCGGCAGAGCCACGTGGGCCCCACGGGGCTTGTGGCCCACTGTCCCATCCCCTTCGGTGGATCTTTGCGCATGTATTTTTCATATTTTCTAGAAATATTCTCCATAAATTTTCAGGACGTTCTGAGAACTTTCATTTCTGCACAAAAACAACACCAAGGCAATTCTACTGAAAACAGCATCAGTCCAAGTTAGTTCCATTCAAATCATGCAAAATAGAGTCCAAAACAAGGGCAAAAGAGTTTGGAAAAGTAGATACGATGGAGACGTATCAGGTTGCCTCCCAATAAGCGCTTTTCTTTAAAGCCTTTTAGCTAGGCATTGATAATTCAACGATGCTCACATAAAAGATAGCAATCGGACACGAAAAGAGCATCATGAAACATGTGACAAACATATCTAAGTCTAACATACTTCCTATGCATAGGCATTTTATAGGAAAACAAATTATCAAGACAAGCAATAGCTACCATATGCAAGGAAGAAGAAAGAGACAATATCAATCTCAACATAACGAGAGGTAATTTAGTGATATGAAAATTTCCACAACCATATTTTCCTCTCTCATAATAATTACATGTGGGATCATATTCAAATTCAACAATATAACTATCACATAGGATATTCTTTTCATGATTCACATGCATGCAAAGTTGACGCTCTTCAAAAATAGTGGGATTATCATCAACTAAAGTCATGACTTCTCCAAACCTAGTTTCAATATTATTGCAAACATTATTATCATATTCATCATGAGGCTTAAACAAATTTTCAAGATCATAAGAAAAATCATCACCCCAATCATGATCATTGCAACAAGTAGTGGACATAGCAAAACTAGCATCCCCAAGCTTAGGGTTTTGCATATTTTTAGCATGATTGTCATTAATAGAATTTATAGTGAAACCATTGTTATCATGATTTTCATTCAAGGAGCCCTCGTGAATCACTTCATAAATTTCTTCATCACAATTTTCAGATTCACGCATCTCAAGCAAAACTTCATAAAGAAAATCTAGTGCACAAAACTCACTAGCAATTGGTTCAACATAATTGGATCTCTTAAAGAGATTAGCAAGTGGATGAGGATCCATGTCAATAAATTTTTAGCAAGTGAAGATGCAAGAAAATAGAAGGCACATGTCAACACAAGCAAACATAGCAACAAAAAGGCGAACGGAAGAAGAGCGAATAAAAAGGAAAATCTTTTTGGTATTTTCGGAAAATCGTTTTAGAAGTGGGGGAGAGGAAAACGAGAGGCAAAAGGCAAATAAAGTAAATGCAAGAGATGAGTTTGCGATAGTTACTTGGTATGCTTCACTTGAATACTCCCCGGTGACGGCGCCAAAAATCCTTCTTGCTACCTCTTGAGCTTGCGTTGGTTTTTCCCTTGAAGAGGAAAGGGTGATGCAGCAAAGTAGAGATAAGTATTTCCCTCAGTTTGAGAACCAAGGTATCAATCCAGTAGGAGTATCAAGATGAGGCACCAATGTACCTGCGCAAAAACAAACAAACTTGCACCCAACGCGAAAAAGGGGTTGTCAATCCCTTCACGATTATTTGCAAGGTAAGATCTGACGGTGAAAAGTGCAACAAAGTAATTTTGGTAGATCTGAATATAGGATGTGAAGTAGACCCGGGGCCATAGTGTTCCCTAGAGGCTTCTCTCATGATAGCAAGTATTACGGTGGGTGAACGAATTACTGTCGAGCAATTGATAGAATCGCGCAAAGTCATGACGATATCTAAGGCAATGAACATACATATAGGCATCATGTCCGAGACAAGTAGAATGATACTTTCTGCATCTACTACTATTACTCCACATATCGACCGCTATCCATCATGCATCTAGTGTGTTGAGTTCATAACAAACAGAGTAACGCCTTAAGCAAGATGATATGATGTAGAGGGATAAATTCATGCAATATGATATAAACCCCATCTTTTTACCCTTGATGGCAACAACATGATGCATGCCTCGCTACCCCTTCTGTCACTGGGTGAGGACACCGCACGGTATGAAGCCAAAACCAAGAACTTCTCCTATTGCAAGAATTATAGATCAAGTTGGCCAAACGAAACCCATAACTCAAAGAGAATTACGAGGATATGAAAACATGCATATAAGAGATCAGAAGAGACTCAAATAATATTCATAGACAATCTAATCATAAATCCACAATTCATTGGATCTCGACAAACACACCGCAAAAGAAAGTTACATCAGATAGATCTCCATGAAGATCATGGAGAACTTTGTATTGAAGATCCAAGAGAGAGAAGAAGCCATCTACCTACTAGTTATAGACCCGAAGGTCTGTGGTGAACTACTCACGCATCATCGGAGAGGCAATGGTGCTGATGAAGAAGCCCTCCGTGTATGAATCCCCCTCCGGCAGGATAGCAGAACGATCCCCAGATGGGATCTTGCGGAGACAGAAGCTTGCGGCGGCGGAAAAGTATTTTCTTGGCTCTATTCTTTGGTTTCAGGATTTTAGAGAATTTATAGGCGAAAGAGGTAGGGCAAAGGAGCCACGTGGGGCCCACAAGCCTGCCAGGCGTGGCCACCCCCCTATGTCGCGGCTAGGGGGCTTGTGATCTCCCACGAGGTCTCCTGCCTTGGTTCTCAAGTCCCGTGCGTATCTTCTGTTATGGAAAAAATCATCCCGCAGGTTTTATTCCGTTTGGACTCCATTTAATATCCTTCGCTGAAAAAGGTCAAAAACACGGAAAAAAACGGAAACTGGCACTTGGCACTGGGTTAATAGGTTAGTCCCAAAAATAGCATATTCATGCATATAAAACATCCAAAGTTGACATGATAATAGCATGGAACCATCAAAAATTATAGATACATTGGAGACGTATCAGGCATCTCCATAGCCTGTTGATATGCCTAGTTGATGTGAGACTATCTTCTTCATTTCTTTTTGAAACCCCGACCACACTCTATTCCACCTATAGTGCTATGTCCATGGCTCACGCTCATGTATTGCGCGAGAGTTGAAAAGGTTTGAGAACATAAAAAGTGTGAAACAATTGCTTGATTTTCACCGGGCTTATGCATAATTTAGATACTTTGTGTGGTGAAGATGGAGCATAGCGAGACCATATATTTTGTAGGGATAACTTTCTAAGACCATGCCATTTCGAAAGCAAGCAATTACCTTATTAGTATGCTTGAAGTATTATTGTTTTTATGTGAATATAGACTTTTGTTTTGAGTCTTATGGATCTGAATATTCATGCCACATTAGAGAATACTACATGGATAAGTATGTTAGGTAGCATTCCACATCAAAAATTCTGTTTTTATCATTTATCTACTCGAGGACGAGAAGGAATTAAGCTTGGGGATGCTGATACGTCTCCAACGTATCTGTAATTTTTTATTGTTCCATGCTATTATATTATATGTTTTGGATGTTTTATATGCATTTATATGATGTTTTATATTATTTTTGGGACCAACCTATTAATCTAGAGCCTAGTGTCAGTTTCTGTATTTTCCACGTTTTTGAATATTACAGATAAGAAATATTAAACGGAGTCCAAATGGAATAAAATCTCGAGAAAGATTTTTCTTCGACTAGAAGACACGCAACACACTTGCAGTAGGGGGCAAGGCAGTTGACGGGAGGCCACAAGCCTACAGGGCGCGCCTTGGGGGTGGTCGCGCCCCCGTGGCTTGTGGGGCCCGTGCAGGTTTGCTAACCCTAATTCTTGTCCTATAAAATCCTAAATATTCCAGAAACGCGAAAGGATCCACGAAAATACTTTTAAGCCGCCGGGAGCCTCTGTTCCCGACAGATCCAATGTGGGAGCCTTTTGCGGTAATCTGTCGGAGAGGGAATTGATCATGGAGGGCATCTACATCACCTCCATTGCCCCTCCGGTGATGTGTGAGTAGTTCACCATAGACCTACGGGTATATAGCTAGTAGCTAGATGTCTTCTTCTCTCTCTTTGATCTTCAATACCATGTTCTTCATGATCTTCATGGAGATCTATCCGATGTAATATTATTTTGCGGTGTGTTTGTCGAGATCCGATGAATTGTGAGTTTATGTTCTGATTATCCATGAATATTATTTGAGTCTCTTCTGAATTCTTATATGCATGATTTCATATCTTTGCAAGTCTCTTAGAATTATTTGTTTGGTTTGGCCAACTAGATTGGTAATTCTTGCAATGGGAGAAGTGCTTAGTTTTGGGTTCAATCTTGCGGTGCCCTCACCAAGTGACTGTAGGGGTAGCGAGGCACGTATTGTATTGGTGCCATCAAAGGTAAAAAAGATGGGGTTTCCATCATATTGCTTGAGTTTATCCCTCTACATCATGTCGTCTTACTTATTGCGTTACTCTATTCTTAATTAACTTAATACTCTAGATGCAGGCAGGAGTCGGTCGATATGTGGAGTAATAGTAGGAGATGCAGAATCATTTTGGTCTACTTGATACGGACGTGATGCCTATATGCATAACCATTGCCCTGGATATCTTCATAATTATTTGCTTTTATATCAATTGCTCAACAGTAATTTGTTCACCCACCGTATTATTTTCCTTCATGAGCGAATTCTCTAGTGAAACCTATGGCCCCCGAGTCTATTTTCCATATCATATTTTCAGATATATAAACCAAAAATACCAAAAATACTTTGATCAATTTATTTAGTTTAGTTTTACTTTCAGATATATCAATATTTTATATCTATCTCTATGAGATCTCATCCTTGCAAATAACTCTGAAGGGATTGACAACCCCTTTGTAGCATTGGGTGCAAGTGTTTGATTATTTGTGTAGGTACTACTATTGGAGTATCGCTTGTTCCTCCTACTAGATTGATACCTTGGTTCACAATAAACTGAGGGAAGTACTTATCTACTTCACTGGATCACCCTTTCCTCTTCAAGGGAGAATGAATGCAAGCTCAAGAGGTACCAATGATGCAAATGATGTGACAAAAAAATAAATCACACGATGACAATAAAATAAAAGGGGAATCTTCTGAAGCGTCGGTTCCGCGTTGTTACACCCTTGGGGTGCCCTGGTGTCTAGTCGGCCACATGGGCCTCCTCTAGTAATCATCCTAGCCTTCCAGGTTTCCTTCTCTTCCAAAAAATCTACGTAAAGTTTCATGGCATTTGGACTTCATCTCATATTGATTTTCTGCAAAGGAAAAAATAGAAAAATACAACAACTGACACTAGGCACTATGTCAATAGGTTAGTCCCAAAAAATGATGTAAATTTGCTATAAAATGATCATAAAACATTCAAGAATGATAATATAACAACTAGCATGGAATAATAAAAAATTATAGATATGGTGGAGAAGTATCAGCATCCCCAAGCTTATTTCCTACTCGTCCTCGACTAGGTAAATGATAAAAACAGAATTTTTGATGTGGAATGCTGCCTCATAAGTTCATCATATGCTCTTTTTTATCATGGACATATGGACTTGTAGATGATTCAAAACAATAGTCTATAGTTTGACATGAAAAATGCAACACTCATGCATATCGACAAGCAATCATGTCTTTCAAAATATCAATGCTAAAGAATGCTATCCCTAGCCCATCATGCTCCATCATTGATCAATTCATGCAACACACCCAAATATTAACTACATCCAATGCTCACGTATGATAATGGTGTTCCTTAGATGGTGCTTTATAAGATAAGATGGAGACTCAAATTTAAAAATAAAATTTTCATAAAGTAAATAAATAGGCCCTTCATAGAGGGAAGAAGCGATTTGTAGAGGTGCCAGAGCTGAAAGTGAAGAATTTAGAGAAAACATATTTTGGGTGGTATGATTTTCCTGTCAATGAAAACAACTAAGAGTTTCCAATATCCTCCATGCTAAACAAATTATAGGTCGTTTCCAAACTGAAAATAAAGTTTATTCCTTTTTCCACCATTCTTTCACATTCCACGACTAGCCGTATCCACGGGTACCGTCCATACCAACACTTACGAGGGAATTTATTACTCGCTCCGTCCAAAAATACTTATCCTAAAGATGAATGTATATAGACTTATTTTAGTTATAGATACATCAATTATATCCATTTTTAGGACAAGTATTTCCGAACGGAGGGAGTATTTGACAACATAAACCAAATTTTCTTTGCATTTTGGGAGTGGGCATCCCTATTACCACCATACTATCGTGCAATGACAAGTGAATAAACACTCATCTTGAGAATAACCTATTTAACATAGAAGATACAGGCCACCCCTCGCCGCTTCATGAGCGGTACGGGCACCCAAAATAGAAATTTATTTTGAACATTAGAGTTGGCACTTGCAAATTTACTTGGAACGGCATTGAAATACCACGTATAGGTAGGTATTGTGGACTCATTTGGCACAACTTTGGGTTTACGATTTGGATGCACAAGCAATATTCCTGCTTAGTACTAGTGAAGGCTAGCAAATAGATTCAGAAGCGCCCAACCAAGGAACGAAAATCATCATAAGTGAACATTAAACATAACTAACACCAAGTAATGCAACACCAAGTAGGAAGTAATTTCATAACGTAATTATTGACTTCGTGTGCATGCATAGGGAGTCACAAACCTTAACACCAATATTCTTACTAAAGCATAATTACTCATCAACATAACTCACATATCACTATCTTCCTACCGCAAAACTATTAAAAAGAATCAAGTTTAACATCCAATGATCTTCATGAAAGTTTTTATTATATCCTTCCTGGATATTTATCACTTTGGGAATAAATTTATTTAAAGAGAATTTCCATTGCAAATAACAAGCTGTCAAACAAATATAAGTGAAGAACGAGAGCACAAGTTTCTTTAAAATTTTCAACTCTCAAAATAATATAAGTGAAGCACGAGAGGATTTCTTCAAAAGTTCTACTGCTCTCAAAATAATATAAGTGAAGCATGAGAGTAAATTTCTTCAAAATAACAGCACCACGGTGCTCAAAAAGATACAAGTGAAGCACTTGAGCAATTCCATGGCCTGAAAAATTTATGTGAAGCATAAAGAGCGATTCTATAAATTATAGCATAATTTGGCTCTCTCAAATGGGTGTGTCCAGGAAGGTTTATTATGACAAACTAACTAGCAAAGAAAGCAAAGACACAAATGATACAAGATGCTCCAAGCAAAACTCATGATATGTGACGAATAAAAATATAGCTCCAAGTAAAATTACCGATGGTTGTTAGAAGAAAGAGGGGTTGCCTTTCGGAGCATCCCTAAGCTTAGTTGCTTGGTACTACTTGGATATTACCTTGGGGTGCCATGGGGCATCCCCAAACTTAGGCTTTTATCACTCCTTCTTCCTTCATCCTACGTGATCTCACTCAAAACTTGAAAACTTCAATCACACAAAACTCAACAAAATTTTCGCGAGATTCGTTAGTATAAGAAAACCAGCCTTTACTTTAGGTATTATTGAAGACCTATTCAAAAAAAAATTTTGAATTATACCTACTGTACTCTAACCTTACCCTTGCTTATACCCCTTGATACAAAAAATAGAATCATGAAAACAAGCACATAATGATAACCCACAAGTATAAGGGATCGCAACAGTTTTCGAGGGTAGAGTATTCAACCCAAATTTGTTGGTTCACCAAAAGGGAACCAAAAGAATATTCTCAAGTATTAGCACCTGAGTTTGTCAGATTCAACCACACCTGAAAGATTAGTGTCTGCAAGCAAAGTATCAGTAGCAAAGTAATATGATAGAAACGGTGCTAGAAACGATCTGTTGACAGCAGACTATTCCTAACTGTTGTATCAATGGCGCCAGTCGGTTGCACATGGGCGAGTAACTATTCTACCCCGACAACAGTGTCGGAAAAGATCTTGCAACAAGTAACAACAAAGTAGCAAGGAACTTCAGTAGCAGCAGCAGTAGAGTAACAATAGTAGTAAAGTGACAGCAGTAGCAACAGTAGCAGCAAAGTAGCCCAATCCCTTTTGTAGCAAGGGACAAGCCTAGACAAAGTAACGTAGCGAGGACCAGTAGTAAAAGACTCGTAGGCAGTGGATCGGTGATGGATGAGTATGACGGATGTGATTCATCATGTAACAGCTATAACACAGAGAGATAAGTAACTAGCGCCCGTTCGTCAATCTAATGTAGGCATGTATTCCGTATGTAGTCATACGTGCTTAGGGAAAAGAACTTGCATGACATCTATTATCCATCCCTCCCATGGCAGCGGGGTCCTAATGGAAACTACGGGATATTAAGGTTCTCCTTTTAATAAAGAACCGGACCAACACATTAACACGCAGTGAATACATGAACTCCTCATACTATGGTCATCTCCGGGAGTGGTTCCGGCTATTGTCACTCCGGGGTTGCCGGGTCATAACACATAGTAGGTGACTACAACTTGCAAGATAGGATCTAAAACACACATATATTGGAGACAACATAATAGGTTCAGATCTGAAATCATGGCACTCGGGCCCTAGTGACAAGCATTAAGCATAGCCAAGTAGTAGCAACATCAATCTAGAACATAGTGGATACTAGGGATCAATCCCCGTCAAGAACTAACTCAATTACATGATAGATCTCATCCAACTCATCACCGTCCAGCAAGCCTATTATGAGATTACTCATGAACGATGAAGAGCATCATGGAATTGTCGATGGAGGAAGGTTGATGATGACGATGGCGATGATTTCCCCTCTCCGGAGCCTCGAACGGACTCCAGATCTGCCCTCCACATGAAGAACAAGAGGTGGTGGCGCCTCCATATCGTAAAACGTGATGAAATCTTCTCCCTGATTTTTTTCGGGGCGAGACGGAAAATATGGAGCTGAGTTTGGGGCGGTGGTGCCACGTGGGCCCCACAAGCCCTCACGACGCGGCCTAGGGGGGTGGCCGCGGCCTGTGGGCTTGTGGCCCACTGGCACGCCCCCTCCGGTGGATCTTTGCGTAGCTATTTTTCTTTTATTCCAGAAAAAATCTTCGTAAATTTTCAGGACATTCCGAGAACTTCTATTTCTGCACAAAAACAACACCATGGCAATTCTGCTGAAAACAACGTGAGTCCGGGTTAGTTCCATTCAAATCATGCAAATTAGAGTCCAAAACAAGGGCAAAAGAGTTCGGAAAAGTAGATGCGACGAAGACGTATCAACTCCCCCAAGCATAAAGCCTTGCTTGTCCTCAAGCAATTCAGTTGACAAACTGAAAGAGACAAAAGAAAAACTTTGACGAACTCTGTTTGATCTTGTTGTTGCAACTATGTCTAACTCATATACAGAGTTTCAGCAAGATCACAAGCAAACCACAAAAGCAAATGATATCTAGGTCTCACGGTGAACTCATATCAATGGCATAATCAGCTAGCGAGAAAATAATAATAAGCCGCAAATGTCAACACTTCAATCAAAACAACATGAAGAAGTACGAATAGATCTTATCTCCCTAGCTCTTTCTGAGACCGCAAAACATAAATGCAGAGCACCTTCAAAGACCAAGGGCTGACTAAACATTGTAATTCGAGGCAATGAAGATCCAGTCACAGTCATACTCAACACAGTTAAAAGCAAAGCATAAAAATGACAGAGGTGCTCTCTAATTGGTGCTTTTATAAGAGGAGGATGACTCAACAGGAACATAAATAGACAGTCCCTTCGGAGAGGGAAGCATTGATTTGCAGAGGTGCCAGAGCTCAAGCTGTTAAAACAGATATAATAATTTTGGGTGGCATGCTTTCATTGTCAACGCAAGGACTAAGAGTTCTCAACATCTTCTACGCTACACATGCTATAGGCGGTTCCCAAACAGAAAAGTAAAGTTTTGACTCCCCCACCACCAATCAATCACACTCCACGGCTAGCCGAATCCTCGGGTACCGTCCATACCAACATCAATCCTGGGGGAGTTTTGTTTGCAATTATCTTTTCGATTTGAGCATGGAACTGGGAATTTCAATTACCGGCCCCTTTCTCATGAATGATAGTGAATAAACACATATCGAGGATAACACGCCTAGCATGGAAGATACCAATAGCCCCTGTCACCACATGACCGGTTCGCGCATGCCAAACAGATTATTTCATGAAGATTTAGAGAATGGCACATGCAAATTTACTTGGAACAGCAGGTAGATACCGCACATAGGTAGATATGGTGGACTCATATGGAACAACTTTATGTTTATGGAAGTGGACGCACAAGCAGTATTCCCGCTTAGTACAAGTGAAGGCTAGCAAAGGACTTGGAAGGGACCAACTAGAGAGCGACAAAAGTCATCAAAATGCATTGAGATTAACTAACATTGAGTGCAAGCATGAGTAGGACATAAATCACCATGAACATGAACATCATAGAGGCTATGTTGATTTTGTTTCAACTACATGCGCAAACATGCGCCAAGTCAAGCCAGTTGAATCATTCAAAGGAGGATACCATCGTATCATACTACATCATAGTCATCTCAACATTCATGTTGGCAACCAAGACAAACCATTATAAGCTCCTAGCTAAGTAAGCATGGCATAAGCAACTATGATCTCTAAGTTGTCATTGCAAACATGTTTCTCTCACAACAAAGCTGAATCAGGCATGATGAGCTAGTCATATTTACAAAAACAAAATAGATCGAGTTAATACCAGCTTTTCTAGTCTCAGTAACTTCATCATATATCGTCATTATTGCCTTTCACTTGCACGACCGAACGATGTGAACAATAATAAGAGTGCTCGTGCATTGGACTACGCTGGAATCTGCAGGCAAACACAACAGAGAAGACATGGTAATATGGCTCTTTGAAAGCTAAACAGGTATGCATGCAAGAGACACTAAACATTGTAACCAATATCTTCTACCTTGACCCAAAGAAAAAGAAAACTATCTACACGGGAAAGCTCCCAACAAGCAAAAGAAGAAAAAGAATATCTTTTTTTGGTTTTTCTCAAACTAGAAAAACACACGAAAATAAAACTAGAAAAAGAAAATAAACTAGCATGGATGATACAGTGGCAAAGTGTGAACACCGGCTAACAAAGTGAAAGCATAAGCAAGAATGTAAAGTCGGTGAGAACACGTACTCCCCAAAGCTTAGGCTTTTGGCCTAAGTTGGTCTACTCCCAAGGAGGGAAATAACCAGCTCCGGGGTACTCCGGAGGGGACTGAGGATGCCACTGATGTGTGAGCTCCTCTGGCTCCCACTGATAAACTGGCGTTTGGTACTCGACTGGTGGCTCGGGCACGGGCACCTGTGGTTGGGCTAAACCCCAATATGCGTAGATGTCCGAGGGCATAATAATGTACCTGCCTGCATGAAGATTGTACAAAGAAGGACTAGGCAAAGTAATAGTCTCACGAGTACCCTGACTAAAGACCAGGTTATAAATCATCCTTCTGTTTATATCTCTATCAAGAAAGTCATGGAGAACCATGCTGTCATAATCTAGATATCTCTCGGGAAGAAGAACCTCTTCTTCCTCCTCTAGTCTAATGGGTATCTCAAAGTGTTTGGCAAGACGGGTAGCATAGATACCTCCATAGACAACACCTTTAGAACGGTTCAGGTTCAACCGTTGAGCTACTATAGCGCCCAAGCTATAAGTTTTATTGTTATAAAGGGCTTCGCGCAAGACCGCAAGATCTGGGGAACTAAATGACCCAGCTTTCCCACGTTCAATCACACATTTTCCCACAAATAGTGAGAAGTACCGAAGCACGGGGAAATGAATGCTAGCAGCTCTAGCGCAAGACACTCCTCTCTCCTCTCCTACAGCAATAGTACCGATGTAAGCTTCCAAGTCCGTGGACGAGGTTCATGAATATCCCCAACATAAGGTAATTTGCAGACATTGCAAAAATCCTGGAGTGACATGCGCTGGGGGATATCATAAAGTTTAAACTCAACCGCAGGAGGATTCTTCCTCGGATAGAAGTTAAAACTTTGTATGAAAATATTAGTGAGGAGGAGGTATGGCGTATACTTATCTTCAACGAAGGTGGTAAGTCCTGCGTTCTCCACCAAGTGATAAAAGTCCTCATAAATTCCAGCGGCGCATATGAACACGTCGCTTGGCCATTCGCACGCTGTAACTTCCGCGACTCGAGGGACCAAATACTTGGGCTTCTTCTCACTCCCATCATCCTTGGGGTCAAGGCTTGACGAGCCTCTTAAGAACCTCCTCATCTTTTCCTTTTTCTATCTCTGAAAATTTCTGAAATTTTTAGTGATTCTAAGGAAAAGTGAACAAGGCTCAACGAAACTCGTAGCAACTGCTCCAACAAGTGCCTAGAGGCCATATTACGCATCAAAACTACTTGGTACCAGCTAAAATTAGCATGCAAATCTCAAGAACATGGTCACCAAGGCAGCAAAAATACGCGGAGTATAAGGCACTAGAGAAAAAACTCATTGGACCAATGGAGGAGTCACTTACCAAGGAGTAATTTCCCCAAAACAGTTCGGAGAATGGTGATTTGAGCAAAGAGATCAAAAATCCCAGCAAGAGGAGCAAGAACACGGGTTTGAGCTGCGAAACAATTTTTTATGGAGGTAGGAGAACCAGATGAGAGCAAGAATGAGTGGAGGGGGTGCCTGTGGGCACCACAAGCCTGGGTGGCGCGGCAGGGGGGTGCCCGCGCCCCAAGGGCTTGTGGCCCACTGGTGCAGCCCCCGACAAACTCTTCCTCTCATAATTTTTCAAAAATTCCAGAAAAAATCATACTTGATTTTCAGGGCGTTCGGAGAACTTTTATTTCCGGGGTACTTTTCTACCGGACGCTAACACAGAAAACAGGGAAAACTAAACTAAACCTATCATTTTTCTTCTAAGCAACCTAAAGTGAAAGCTTGGAATAGAGGTTTGTGACTCCTCGATTCATCCATCTCGTGGTCATCGAAAGAAAATCCGTCAATGAGGTTGATCAAGCCTCTTCGACAAACCTTTTCGAATCGCAAAAGAGAACGGAGAAATTTCGAATAGTCACTAGGTCACCTCAATGCGGATGTGTATTTCCCCCAACAAGCAACTCATACTTCATCTTCACACGAGGAATAGGGCATTCAAAGCTCCCAATAAGAATCGATAAAGTTTTTTCGATAGCATTGATGCAATGTACTCGATATTGTTTTTTGGAAAGTGTGCCGTATGCTCATTACCGTTGACATGGAAAGTAACATTGCCTTTGTTGCAATCTATAACAGCCCCTGCAGTGTTCAAAAAGGGTCTTCCGAGGATGACAGCCATGACATCATCCTCGGGAATATGCAAGATAACAAAGTCTGTTAAGATAGTGACATTAGCAACCACAATAGGCACATCCTCGCAAATGCCGATAGGGAAAGCAGTTGATTTGTCAGCCATTTGCAGAGAGATTTCAGTGGGTGTCAAGTTATCCAGTTCAAGTCTACGATAAAGAGAGAGAGGAATAACACTAACACCGATTCCAAGGTCGCATAACGCAGTTCTAACGTAGTTGCCTTTAATGGAGCAAGGTATAGTGGGCACACCGGGATCACCTAGTTTCTTGGGAGCTCCACCCTTGAAGGTATAATTAGCAAGCATGGTGGAAATCTCAACCTCAGGTATCCTCCTCTTATTAGTTACAATATCTTTCATGTACTTAGCATACGGACACAGCTTGAGCATATCCGTCAAACGCATATCCAGAAAGACAGGTCTGATCATTTCAACGGAGCGCTCAAAATCCTCATCATCCTTTTTCTTGCATGGTTTGGGAGGAAAGGGCATAGATTTCTAAACCCATGGTTCCCTTTCTTTACCATGCTTCCTAGAAGCAAAGTCATTCTTATCGTATCTCTTAGTCTTAGGCTGTGGGTTATCAAGATCAACAGGTTCAATCTCCACATCCTTATCATTGCTAGGTTGAGCATCTTCATGAACATCACTATTGGTATTGTAATTAGGCTCATGTTCATCACCAGATTGTGTTTCAGCATCAGAAACAGAGGCATCGTTTGGACTCTCAGGTGTAGCAGCAACAGGGTTACTAGCGTGTAGGTTCCTATCATCTTTCTTCTTCTCTCTAGGATGACTAGGTGCATCAGTGCTAACTCCATGAGAATCTTGTTCAATTCTCTTCGGATGACCCTCAGGATACAAAGGTTCCTGGGTCATTCTACCGCCTCTAGTGACGGCTCTGATATAATTGTCATTCAACTCATTGAGCAAGTCATTTTGAGCTTTAAGTACTTGTTCTACCTGAGTAGTAACCATAGAGGCATGTTTACTCAGAAGCTTAAGATCATTGACATTTCTCTCCACACAAGCACTTAAATGACTAGGCATACGAGCATTCTGTTCCAATTGTCTGCTAACATAATCATTGAAACTCTGTTGTTTGGCAACAAAGTTATCAAATTCATCCAGGCATAAGCTAGGAGGTTTATCAAAAGGAATATCACTCTCATCAAACCTACGCAGAGAATTTAGTTCTACTACCTGTATCGGGTTATCAAGACCATGGATCTCTTCAATAGGTGGTAGATTTTTGACATCTTCAGATTTAATGCCTTTCTCTCGCATAGATTTCTTGGCTTCTTGCATATCTTCAGGACTGAGGAATAGGATACCTCTTTTCTTTGGAGTTGGCTTAGGAGGTGGTTCGGGAATAGTCCAAGCATTCTCATTGCACAAGATGTTATTCAATAGAATCTCAGCTTGTTCTACAATTCGTTCCCTAAAAACACTACCGGCACAACTATCTAAGTGGTCTTTGGAAGCATCGGTAAGTCCATTATAGAAGATATCAAGTATTTCATTCTTCTCAAGAGGGTGATCAGGCAAAGCATTCAGTAGGTGGATGAGCCTCCCCAAGCTTGTGGGAGACTCTCTTCCTCAGCTTGAGCAAAGTTGTATATTTCCTGCAAGGCAGCTTGCTTCTTATGGGCAGGGAAATATTTTTCAGAGAAGTAGTAGACCATATCCTGGGGGCTACGCACACAACCAGGAGCAAGATAACTGAACCAAGTCTTAGCATCATTCTTTAGCGAGAAAAGAAACAGCTTGACGATATAGTAGTGGCGGATCTTTTCCTCACCAGTGAATAGGGTGGCTATATCCTGCAGTTTGGTAAGATGGGCTACAACCGTTTCAAACTCATAACCGTGAAAAGGATCATATTCGACTAGAGTGATTAACTCAGGGTCGACAGCGAATTCATAATCCTTATCGGTCACAAGATAGGCGAAGTAGCAAACTTCGGGTCGTATTTCATCCCAGCGTTCAGAGATTTTTCTTTCCACTTGCGCAGTAATTTCTAAACATCATAGCTATCCTTACACGCAAGAAAATCCTCAGCTATCTCTCCCTCCATAACATAGCGCGTATCAGGCATAACAGGCAATTCAGGCATAGTAGCAGGTTCTACTTCAATAGTATTAGCAGTTTCAGAAGTATCATCACGTGTAGCACCAACTCTAGCAATATGTGCATCAAGGAATTCACGAAGTGGCAAAGCAGTATCAAGCATAGCAAGCGTAGTATCAAGCATAGCATTGGCAGGCATAGTATCAAGCATAGCATCATCATGCACAGTATCAAGCATAGCATCATCAGGCATAGTATCAAGCATAGCATCATCATAAGCATCATGGGCAGCAGAAGTAGCATCATCAGACACAGGCGACATATCAAGATTTCTAGCAGGAGGCGATGTCGCAAACTTACTCATAACTGAAGGTGAATCAAGTGTAGAGCTAGATGGTAGTTCCTTACCTGTCCTCGTAGTGGAAGGCAAGATTTCAGTTCTTGGATCTTTCGGATTCTTCATAGTGATCAGCAGACGTCAATCCCAAGTGACTCAGAAAATATAGTTATGCTTCCCCGGCAACGGCACGAGAAAAAGGTCTTCATAACCCACAAGTATAGGGGATCGCAACAGTTTTCGAGGATAGAGTATTCAACCCAAATTTGTTGGTTCACCAAAAGGGAAGCGAAAGAATATTCTCAAGTATTAGGAGCTGAGTTTGTCAGATTCAACCACACCTGAAAGATTAGTGTCTGCAAGCAAAGTATCAGTAGCAAAGTAATATGATAGCAACGGTGCTAGAAACGATCTGTTGACGGCAGACTATTCCTAACTGTTGTATCAATGGCGCCAGTCGGTTGCACTTGGGACAGTAACTATTCTTCCCCGACAACAGTGTCGAAAAAGATCTTGCAACAAGTAACAGCGAAGTAGCAAGGAACAGCAGTAGCAGCAGCAGCAGAGTAACATCAGTAGCAACAGTAGTAGCAAAGTGACAACAGTAGCAATAGTAGCAGCAAAGTGGCCCAATCCCTTTTGTAGCAAGGAACAAACCTAGACAAAGTAACGTAGCGAGGACCAGTAGTAAAAGACTCGTAGGCAGTGGATCGGTGATGGATGAGTATGACAGATGTGATTCATCATGTAACAGCTATAACACGGAGAGATAAGTAACTAGCTCCCGTTCGTCAATCTAATGTAGGCATGTATTCCGTATGTAGTCATACGTGCTTAGGGAAAAGAATTTGCATGACATCTATTGTCCATCCCTCCCGTGGCAGCGGGGTCCTAATGGAAACTACGGGATATTAAGGTTATCCTTTTAATAAAGAACCGGACCAATGCATTAACACGCGGTGAATACATGAACTCCTCATACTATGGTCATCTCCGGGAGTGGTTCCGGCTATTGTCACTCCGGGGTTGCCGGGTCATAACACATAGTAGGTGACTACAACTTGCAAGATAGGATCTAAAGCACACATATATTGGCGACAACATAATAGGTTCAGATCTGAAATCATGGCACTCGGGCCCTAGTGACAAGCATTAAGCATAGCCAAGTAGTAGCAACATCAATCTAGAATATAGTGGATACTAGGGATCAATCCCCGTCCAGAGCTAACTCGATTACATGATAGATCTCATCCAACTCATCACCGTCCAACAAGCCTACGATGAGATTACTCACGAACGATGAAGAGCATCATGGAATTGTCGATGGAGGAAGGTTGATGATGACGATGGCGACGATTTCCCCTCTCCGGAGCCCCGAACGGACTCCAGATCTGCCCTTCAGATGAAGAACAGGAGGTGGCGGCGCCTCCGTATCATAAAACGCGATGAAACCTTCTCCTTGATTTTTTCCGGACGAGACGGAAGATATAAAACACCATGGCAATTCTGCTGAAAACAGCGTCAGTCCGGGTTAGTTCCATTCAAATCATGCAAATTAGAGTCCAAAACAAGGGCAAAAGAGTTCGGAAAAGTAGATACGACGGAGCAAATCACATAACGCAAAGAAAACATAATCTATCAAAAACAGAACAGCTACTAAAGACTCGAATTTTACCAATACTTCAATAACTCAAAAAATTCTGAAAAATAGGAAAACGTACGGTATTTGTATATAAATCTTGTGTAAAAGATCCACAAACTTTTGACGCGTCTGTGATTTTTAGGATTTTTTCTACTGGATGCAAAAGTTTGTGTTTTCAACACGATTAAAGCAACTAACACCCCACATGACCCCAAAGGCTTTACTTGGCACCAACACTAAATAAACATAAAAAACAATTATAATAGTATCATAATTGTGTAAACACTCAAGAACACAAATAAAAAGTGAAAAATAAATTTTATTCATTAGGTTTCCTCCCAACAAGCGCTATCGTTTTACGCCCGTAGCTAGGCACATAGCATAGATTTTAAGTATTGTCATCCTTAGTTTCCAACTCCTCAATCACACATCCATGATTCCTTAGAGATATAGTATCCATATTCTCAAAAATTACAGTCCTAGGAATAAAGTGAAAGAATTCATTCATATGAGGAGGTTCATTCAAGTTCAAGTGATCCCTAATCATCTTAAGATCTACGTTATTGCTAGAAGAGGCACCGTTGTTCTTGGGAGTTTGGGTAGTTTTCTTGCCAAGAGGAGTTTTCTCAATAGTTTCAATGGAAGAAAAAGTTGTGCTCAAGTTACTCAA
The DNA here is from genome assembly GCF_904849725.1 of Hordeum vulgare subsp. vulgare. Lineage (NCBI taxonomy): Eukaryota > Viridiplantae > Streptophyta > Magnoliopsida > Poales > Poaceae > Hordeum > Hordeum vulgare. The sequence continues at coordinate 203,476,103 of NC_058519.1, read as the reverse complement.
ATTTCCTCTAATTTATAAATTTTAGTGGGACTCCCTACTACCCTTTCATTAGTTATGGGTTGCTTCTCTTTTAGCATTTTAATAGCTTCTCCCATCTTTGAACAAATAAGATTAACAAGATCTTGCACCCTTTTATTCAAATTTTCAACATGCTCTTTGGTAGTATTTTATTCTCAATAGCATCTATCCTTTGAATAACATGCTCAAGAGTTAAAAAAGTTTCATTTATAATGATAGGTGGAGACCCCAATAGACTTCCCATGGCATTGAGAGCATCGGAGGGTGGACAACTTAAGAAATTTCCCCCGGCGATAGTGTGAAGAACAAATCTATACTAAGTGGTAAATTTCAAATAAAAGTTTCAAAGAAGAACAATACTAGATTGCTTGTGGATAGATCTATCATGAGCATTGCAAATCCTATACGAAGCATCTTTCAGACTTTCTCCTCCCCTTTGCTTAAAATTGAGAACTTCAATCTCATGGGTGCTCATAGCGAGGGAGGAGTTTGCCATAGCGATAAATAAACAAAATATCCGGCAAGAGAACGGCAAACAGAACAATGGAAAATAAAAAGGCAAATTTTGTGAAGTGGGGAGAGGAAAACGACAGGTAAATGGCAAATAATGTAATTTCAAGGAGATGAGAGTTGTGTGTAGGAACCTAATAGATCTTGACTTGATCATCCCCAGCAACGTCGTCAGAAATCTCGACTCTCGCTGATTTGCGTTGGTTTCCCTCGAAGCTTAAAGGGTGATGTAGCACAGCGATGGCAAGTATTTCCCTCAGTTATGGAACCAAGGTATCAATCCAGTAGGAAGATCCACAAGACTATGTAAGCGGCACCTTCACACAAATAGCAAATCGTTGCAACCCAACGCATGTAGGGGTTGTCAATCCCTCGTGGGTAAGGTAAAGATAGATTGATAGATGCAAATAGAAGTGATAGCACATAAAATGCAGCAAGGAATTTTTGGTTTTTTTGATAATATAGATCTGAAAATAAAAGAGCAAATAAAATAGAAACGCGAATAGCAAAGTAGAGATTGCAAATAGATGGTGTGAAGTAGACCCGGGGACCATATGTTTCACTAGTGGATTCTATCGAGAAAATAGAAAACGGTGGGTAGACAAATTACTGTTGGGAAATTGATGGAAGAGAAAATAATTATGACGATATTCAAAACAATGATCATGTATATAGGCATCACGTCCAAGACAAGGATACCTACTTCTGCTTGCATCTACTTCTATTACTCCACACATCAACCGCTATCCAGCATGCATCTAGTGTATTGAGTTCATGGAGAAATGGAGTAATGCATTAAGAACGATGGCATGATGTAGACAAGATCTATTCATGTAGGAATAGACCCCATCATTTTACATGAGTGCCATGTCTCTTTCTGTCACTCAGATTGAGCACCGCAAGATCGAACCCATCACAAAGCACCTCTTCCCATTGCAAGAGAAAAGATCAACTTGGCCAGACAAAACCAAATATCAGAGAATAAATACGAGGCTATAATAATCAAGCATGAATATAATTTCATAAATTTGATCAAAAACTCACAATTCATCAGATCCCAACAAACACAACGCAATAGAAAGAGTTACATCAAATAGATCTCCAAGAGACCATTGTATTGAGAAGCAAAACGAGAGAGAAAGCCATCTAGCTACTCCCTATAGGCCCGTAGGTCTGATATGAACTACTCATGCATCATCGCAAGAGCACCAATGAGGATGATGAACCCCTGCGTGATCGAGTTCCTCTCCAGAACGGGCTCTAGATTGGATTTCGTGGCTTTTAGAACTTGCGGCAGCTGACACGATTTTTCATCGACTCCTCTAGGGTTTCTGCAATATTGGTATATTTATAGAGCTCAAAGGTGGTGGTGGAGGCGCCCGAGGCCCCCACTAGGCACCAGGCCGCATAAGGAGCCCTGGGCGTGCCCTGGTGTCTAGTGGGCCGCCTCGGCCTCCTATGGTGATCATCCTTTGCTCCCAAGTTTCCTTTCGGTCCAAAAAAATCTCCGTAAAGTTTCGTGGCATTTGGACTTCGTCTCTTATTGATTTTTTATTAAGGAGAAAAACAGCTACTGACACTAGGCACTATGTCAATAGGTTAGTCCCAAAAAATGATATAAAGTTGCTATAAAATGATCATAAAACATTCAAGAATGATAATATAAGAGCATGGAAAAATAAAAAATTATAGATATGTTGGAGACGTATCAACCTTAGATGGCGTCCGCTTGAACATCGACGTCTGCCGAGAGTCGCATCGGAGGGTCATGTCATAGATCTGATGCATATGGCGCTCGAGTGGAAGCACTCAACGCGAGATAAATGCCGCCACCGGGTCCATCTTCACCAGCCCGTTGCTCTCCATCAGATGTTGCGTCATGTTGTAGAGCGCGGTAACCTCGTCCATCTTGGGTCGTGGGAAAAATTCAGTCGGGTCGTCACGACATTGGTGAAGGCCTGTAGAATGATGTACTCGACCTCTGAGTCTACATTCTTCATGTAAAAGAAGGAGCGCTACCACTTCTTCTCTGACTCCATGAGCGGGAGCTTGGGGAAGGAACTGGAGGGTTGGACGTACACCACCGCCACCTGCAGGCATAGGGTGCGACATCGTTCAAGAGTATCTGGAAGTAGAATAACTTCCCCCATAGATCCATGAAGGGGAGGAGGCCCAAGTACCCCTCGTAGAGAGTAATGAAGAAGGCGCAACTGGAGGTCAAAGAAGCTGAAGAAATGGCACAAAAACTGGCTCGCGGGAACGCCGAATCCCTGGGCGAAGTGCATGGAGAACACCACGTGCTTGCCCTCATGCAGCTCCGGCACCCGCTCATGCCCCGCAAATGGACGGCGACCTGCTCTGCTAGGGGATCTTGCGGGCGTGACAGAGGTTCTTAGTGTCGGCGTGCGTGGTGGTGGAGCCCTCCCACGAACCGAGGTCGGCTCGGCCATCTTCGGGCTTGGCGTCAGCGTCAATGTAATGGAGGCACAGAGAGAACTCAGAAGAAAGCCCAGTGGGGAGCGGCCATGTGCTAAGGAGGATGGGGAGAAGGCAGAGCAGCGTTGTTGCTCGGGTGCGAGAGCAGGAAGACGAAGGGAAGTTTTGAAGTGTAGAGGAAGCCTGAGACGCTCCTTCTCCCCACTCTATAAAGGCTAGGTAGAACATGGGGTAGTGGGATTGCCTGCGCCCACGATCCCCACTACGCTGCAACATTTGGCGACATTAATAATGGGAGAAACCCCAACCATCGGGCAACGACCTGCAAAAGATACCGTGTGTGGGCTAAGGCCTAGCGGGCCTATGGCGGTGGCCCGTCGGGTGCAATGTGGTAGGTCCCACCCCCTCTATAGGCCACACATGGAGCAGGGTGAGCTGGCGGTGGAGTACGAAATGACAACCGGTTGGCCCTAGCCGGCCGAGGCGACATCAACTCTAGCATCGGCTGTGCCTTGACCGTGCCGGTCGAGAGTAGTCGGCGTCCATGATGACAGGTCTAGCTCCGGCCAGCAAGCGACCATTGGCCGAACACAAATTCATCAAGATCAACCAATGCGCAAATTACGGGGAGGGGAACCTTATGGGGCCCTTCACATGAAAACTCTAGACCCCAATAGAGTTGGGGGCTATTGTTGGGGATATGACCCCTAGATGTGCCAAAGTAGAGGAGTCAACACTTCGAAACATTTGGGCCCGTCTGGCTCCGCCCGCCGGTTGCCCGCGCTAGCGACCGGCTGGGCATCATGGGTAGGTCCTTGGCCAGCCGTAGGCCGCAGTGAGTCGATCAGCGCCCATCGCATCCAGTCGTAATAGTACATGACAAGACTGCACCCGCACGCCGTGGGGGAGCATGGACATAGTGTCGCCGGTACCGTTGACCTCGACGGTGCAGTCCGTCACTATAGAGGTGTCAGGGTACATATATTGTGATGTTGTGACCATGTGGCTACAGTGACGAGTAACCGACGGGCCCCGGAGTGATGGGACCCAACAACCTGTGAGCCCCACGACCGACAATACCCCACAAATGGCAGGCCCCGCGATCACCCAGAGAGGCTCGCAGTCGAGGCTCGCCCCATTTTCCTTGTATATTATAATCTGGGATATTACACTATAAAACCTCCGAGGAGCCCTCGTAGAGGCGTTCGACCATTTTGACACACATACACAGACACTTATATATATGAGGTGGAGAATCTAATCTAGAGCTCCCTTCTGTTGGGATTTTCCGTAGGTGCATTGCATGTAAATTAAAAACTTCCTATGCATAGAACATCCAAGAACATGCTACACAGATGGATCACATATTGTTACCACTAGATTCCCAGTGCCATGCAACGGAAGTAGAGTTGGGGAAGCGCGTCCGCGAGGTCCGTATCCTCCTCGTCCAATCTCCCTTGAACAGTCAGTCGCCGAATCCCACGTATAGGTTCGCCGGAGCGGCACAAGTGCACCTCCTCTAATGGTATCCGCTCGTGCAGGAGGAAAACCGTGATGTGGACTGCTAGGTCCGATCACGCAGTTGGCGGTGAGTGGAGGTGGTTAGTTGCAACACAGGCTGATGACGAGTTGATGAATATACTTCTCGCCCCTCGTTGGACTCCAAGTGGATGGTAGAGATGTAGTCAGCAGCAAATTTCGCTTAAACAGAGACTGTAAGGTTTATCGAACTAGGAGGACTCCTAGGCTCAACAAGTAGGTGTCTTCCACCCTTGCGCTAGGAGATTACATGGACCTTCACACACAACAAATAAATTTTCTCCCAACGAGTACAAAGAGGTTGTCGATCTCTCCGGCCTTGTAGTTTGCAAAGGATCAAAACACAAGCGGGGAGGTAATAGTGATTGCAACAAAAAAGTAAAGAAACTGGTAAATAATGGAGGTGTAAACAATGATGGTGATATGGACCGGAGTCACATGATGTTCACTAGTGATGTCTCTCTCCCAAAAGACTCTAAACAACTATGCTAGGATACACAAATCACAGTTGGCAATTGACAGAATTATGATCGCACCGCAATGCTAATTATGCTCCTTGATAGTTAGAGGTTCAATGGTAATGGGAAGTACGCCAAGACAAGTAGACCGTTTATTCATCAGCATCTACTTACTAATCATCCACCTTGAGATATCTATCCAGAACATCTCTCCAGTATTAAGTTGCGGGCCCCACCCAAAGTGTAAACTCAAAGCAACGAACAACTGCATTAACGAACTATGCGTAAGGTAAATAATCCTTGCAACTGTGGTCACAAGCACCATTGTTTTCTCCCTGGTGGCAACAAGCACATCCCCCAGTCTCATGTTTCTCTCACTCAAGCTAGACATCGAGGGGCCCGAACCCACAATCATGCATGACGCTCCCTCTTGGAGTTACGATCTAATACTTGGCCAAAGCAATAAAAAGCAATGGAGAACATGCATGAATCACTAAGGAACATAATATAAAAGGATAATCAAATATATAACTCATAACAATTTGAACATAATCTCATAATCCATCGAATCCCAACAAACCGAGCATAGCAAAAGCATGAGGATTACATAGATGGCTTGATCATGTAGGGAAGCTCACAAGGACTAACCATTGAAGCACAAGATTGGAGAGAAGACATCACATAGCTACTGGTCATGGACTCATTGTCCAAGGGAATCTACTCACTGTACATCCAGGAAGCGTACATGGCAGTGGAGAAGATCCCAGAGGTCAATATTCCCTCCGGCAGGGTGCCGGGAAGAGGTCTCCTGACGCTGTCGATCTTGGAAGCGATGCGGCAGCAGAACGATGGCGAAATTCGCAATTCTAGAAAGTCTGCGAGGGTTTCCTTACGGAACACTAAATATAGGCCAAAGGAGGGCATCGGAGGAGGTGGGACCCACCCAGGCGACCTCCGGGCACGGCCTAGGGCCTGGCCGCGCCAGCAGGCCGCCTGGGAGGCCCCCGGCCCCCCTCTGGCCCTCCTTCAGTGATCTCGAAGCTTTTGTTTCGCTGATTTTTTATATATTTTTCTGGATTTTTTTGGGCGGCGGAAAATTGGGTAAAAGCCCCTACAAAATAGACATCAGCAGACAAAAACTGGCACTGGCTGCACTGAGTTAGTAGGTTAGTCCAAATATGTGTAAAATGATATGGAAGTGTAGCAAAACATGTAACAATGTCACCCAAAAGATCATGGAACAAGCAGAAATTATAGATGCGTTTGGGACGTATCAACATCCCCAAGCTTAATTTCTGCTCGTCCTCGAGTAGATAAATGATAACACAATAATTTCTGTGGTGACATGCTAACACAAATATAAGAACTTCAAAGTAAAGAAAGTGAGATATGTAATTCAAGTCAAGACAATAACAAGCAAGAGTCTATATCTAGTATTGAATATAGCAAAGTAAGAACATGAAGGTGCAAGAGCTCTTGCTGTCCGTGACTCGAATGTCTCCAAATGGTGTTTGCGCGCAAGAAGTGGGAGATGGGTTCAGAGATAAAATATTTTTCTAATTGAGAACTCAATCTACTAAACCTCACGCTTAGTCTCCTTCCGAATCTTATTTTGACTCATCCCGGACCCACTTGTCAGGCAGAAGTTAAAATGATCCTCTCCCTTTCGATTTTGGGCACTCATGCAATGAATGAGCGTAAGAAAGATATGTTGGCACTTAGGATGGCAAATAAAATAATTATGGGGAAGGAAGCAAAAAACTGTGTGAAAGGCTCACATCAATGATGACAACCATAGGCGAGAGAAAGCCAAATGATAGATGTGATGTGAGGAGTAAGGATTGCCATGTAAGGGATGCACATATGAGCTAAGGTAAGCTCTCCAATGGAACTAGTGGGGGTGCATCCAACTTGTTTCCTCATGGAGACCTAGAGCTTCTTTGAGGAGGCTCATCATTGGAATATGCAAACCAAGTTCTATAGTGTAAGGGTCCCCACATAGTTATGCATGAATGATAATCTCTATGTAGTACAAATATAGCAATGGAGTACGAGTGTGGATCTTTCAAAAGGAATAGTAGTGTTGCCCCCTTCTCTCTTTTTATTTCTTTTTTTTTGCTTTTTTGGCCTCTTTGGCTCTTTCTATTTGTCTCTAATTTGTCCTCTTTGGGATCTTTACATTTGTCCTCTTTGGGATCTTTTCTCACTTAAGGGTAACACTCTATATTTTACATGAATAAAAAGAAGATCATCACACTTTATAAGAAGTACTCAACATAAAGACAAGTGAAAACTATCATGATGTATGCAAATGTATGCCTGTGCCAGTGTAGCAGTATATGCAATGATACTAGCACGTCATGTAGTAGTAATAAGGACAAGGCCCAACTAGTATGCGGCTCTATGATCAAGCAAAAGCATGTATGACATTAAGATCAAGTCATGAGATGACGGATGTTACATGGCAATGTATCTCGGAAAGGCTATGGAAATGCCTTAATAGGTAGGTATGGTGGTATAACGCCCAAGATGCGACCCTATCCTTAATTTGGCACGAGGGCCTCGTCAGGGATAGAAGCGCATCTCGTCGTTTAGCAAGAATGGATATCGTTACAAGTACATATACTGAAGAGAAGAGTATACGGAATTGGCTTACACTCCCCACAAGCTACATGAGAGTCACATCATTACAATACATAAACATCAAGAAGAAGAGAAGGGTCCGACTATGGACGAAAACAAACGAGAAAAGAAGAATGACGTCCATCCTTGCTATCCCAGGCTGCCGGCCTGGAACCCATCCTAGATCGATGAAGAAGAAGAAGAAGAGGCAACTCCAAATGAACAATCAACGCGCTCGAGTCAAGTAACCTTTACATGTACCTGCAACTGGTGTTGTAGTAATCTGTGAGCCAGAGGGGACTCAACAATCTCATTTCCAAAGGTATCAAGACTAGCAAAGCTTAATGGGTGAGGTAAGGTTAAGTGGTGAGGCTGCAGCACGCGACTAAGCATTTATTTAGTGGCTAACTTACGAGTACAAGAAATAAAGAGGGGGATGATCTGCGCACATCGGACGTGAACTACTGATGATCAAAAGAATGATCCTGAACACCTACCTACGTCAAACATAAACCCACCGTGTCCTCGATCGGAGAAGGAGCTCTCCAAAGAGACAGTCACGGTTACGCACTCAGTTGGCATATTTTAATTAAGTTAACTTCAAGATATCTAGAACCAGTGTTAAACAAAGTTTCCACGTTGCCACATAACCGCGGGCACGACTTTCCGAAAGATTTTACCCTGCAGGGGTGCTCCAACTAATCCATCACAAATTGCCACAAGTCGCATAGAAATCCTCGATCACGAAGCTCGCGATCTCGTCGGACTCCTTAGTGGAAAACCTCAACTCTGAGATTACCCAAAGCATCACCGGAATCCCGATGCACAAGACATTCGTCAAAGGTAAAACTAATCCAGCAAGGCCGCCCGGCGTGTCGACAATCCCGATAGGAGCCGCGTATCTTGTTCTCAGGACACAACGGATAAGCTACGCGTATGGAGGCCTGATAGAAATCTCCCAAGTTGCCTTGGGTTGGCCCCGCACAGTGCTCTGTTTTTGGACCAGCACCATCAGCACTGACCCTCCTGTATTATGTAGAATTGCTCCTCGGGTTCATGACGCCCTATGCATTTCAGTATTAATAGAACTATTATGTTGGGCAAATGTAGTACCAATGTTGGGCCTTGCCAGAACAGCTTTAATCTAAAACGAATTATCAAGGGGGTCCCCATAACAACCCCGATCGTGTTAGGAGCGCTCAATTATGGAACATAACACCGGTAGCCAAAACTAAGGGGGCAAAGGTGGAACAAATCACCAGGCTAGAAAGGCCAAGCCTTCCACCTTTTACCAAGTATATAGGTGCATTAAACTAAATAGCATTTAATAAGGTGATATAACAAGGAACCCATGTTATCACATGGAGGCAACTGCACCTGCAACTAGCAACGCTAACACATGGTTAAGCAAGCGGTAACATAGACAATCAGTGGTTTGCTAGGTTGTGAACAGGTTGAAGGTTTTCATGGCAATGTTAGAAGGCTGATATTTAACATGTGGTAGCCAACGAGACATAACGATAGAAACGGTAAAACTAGCATCACGCTTGGAAGAAGAACGACTCCGTGAAGCAGACAAACCGACATAGTCAAACGGGTCCTCACTTTCTGACACTCTTGCGGAACTCTATCGAGATGAAGCAAACCGGAAACAAGAATCAACACACGATATACACCACACGATGCTCAGCACATATGATGCACGATCAGCTGAATATATGAAAGACATGGCATGACAATTCACAACAATCAAACACTACACATTAAGTGAAGTTCAATATGCAACGAGTTGCATATTGACGAAACTCCACATACGAATTATTTAGTTCTATCCCGATTAGGTACACGGCAATATTAAATGTAGGTTAAACATGGCAAGAGGTGAAGCGTAACTAAGCTACCTATCTAGACATTTTTAAATGAGGTCGGAAATGACATATAGCATCTCCGAGACGACCTCACATGTTAATTTACAATTCTATCCAGATCTGAACTAATGATACGTCCATTTTGCATCATGTTTTCAAGTTGATAATTATCGCTTATTTGGCTGTTATTTCACTTCACGGTACAATTCTTATGCCTTTTCTCTCTTATTTTGCAAGGTTTACATGAGGAGGGAGAATGCCGGCAACAGGAATTCTGGCCTGAAAGTGGAGCAAAGTTGAGATACCTATTCTGCGCAACTCCAAACGCCGTAAAAATCAACGAGGATTTTTCCCGATTTATCAAAAAAACTGGGTCGAAGAAGTGCCACAGGGGCACCAGGGGGTGCCCACAAGCCTGCACGGCGCGACCACCCCCCAGGCCGCGCCATGAGGGCTTGTGGGCAGCCCACTGGCCCACTGCCCCCCCCCCTCTTTTGCTATATGAAGGGTTTCGTCCAGGAAAAAATCGAGGAGGATCTTTTTCGTGGTTTCGCCGCTGCCACGAGGCGGAACTTGAGCAGAACCAATTCAGAGCTCCGACAGGACAATCCTGCCGGGGAAACTTCCCTCCCGGAGGGGGAAATCGTCGCCATCGTCATCACCAACACTCCTCTCATCGTAGGGGACTCGTCACCATCAACATCTTCATCAGCACCATCTCATCTCCAATCCCTAGTTCATCACTTGTAACCAATCTCCGTCTCGCGACTCCGATTGGTACTTGTAAGGTTGCTAGTAGTGTTGATTACTCCTTGTAGTTGATGCTAGTTGGATTATTTGGTGGAAGAGTTTATGTGCAGATCATTGATGCTACTCATTACCTCTCTGTTCATGAATATGATTATGCTTTGTGAGTAGTTACTTTTGTTCCTGAGGACATGGGGTAAGTCATGCTAATAGTAGTCATGTGAATTTGGTATTCGTTCGGTAATTTGATATGTTGTATGTTGTTTTTCCTCTAGTGGTGTTATGTGAACGTCGACTACATAACACTTCACCATTATTTGGGCCTAGAGGAAGGCATTGGGAAGTAGTAAGTAGATGATGGGTTGCTAGAGTGACAAAATCTTAAACCCTACTTTATGCCTTGCTTCTTAAGGGGCTGATTTGGATCCACTAGTTTAATGCTATGGTTAGACTTTGTCTTAATTCTTCTTTCGTAGTTGCGGATGCTTGTGTACCATCCCAAATTCTCTAAGTTGGAATGTTTTACAATTGTAGCTAAGAATCTATGCATATTGGTTGAAATAAAGTTGGCATTGGATTTCTTTCAAATTTTTCCTATTTGCTTTTCTATTTTTTCTTCGTGCAAGAACTGTCGGGAAATAATTCTTGCAAGCAAGAAAGAGAGGAGGAATATGACCCTCCAAAATAACCAGGGGCACTCTTGATATATTTTGAGCCAAGGAAACACAAACTTTGTGGAGAAAATAATTGCAAAATAAAATAAAGCTTTTAGAGGGTTTTTTTGAGAAAAAAACTTTTTTTTAGTTTTTATTTTGATCTTGGAAAAATGTTAAACGGATAGAGAATTTTTTCTGAAAATTTTGGTATATAATACCCCTATATTTGATTTTTATTTTATTCCTTTTTTTTGTATTCTGCTTTCTGTTTTTAATTAAATAGAAAATAGGAAACCTTAGTTTTTCTTTTTTTTGGAAATCGCCGAGCGCCAGATAGGCCCTGTGGGCGGAATCCTCACCCCGCCGGATTCGAATCAAGTTCGGATCGGCCGCCCAATCCCGCTGTCCCCCTCCTCTCCCACTGACCCCCGGCCCCACCGTCCGGCCCCTCCTATCGCCCGGTCGTCCCCCACCCCCGCTCGATTTCTTTCCTAGCGGAGCCGAGCTCCTTCCTTCCCAGCTCCGGCCACCGATTCCCTCCCCACCCCTGCCGATCTATTTCCCTCTGGAGCCCCTCCCCCTCTCCCCTATATAAGCCGCCTCCACCGCACCTCGCCCTCTCCCCCGTAGCCAGCCCCATCGTCGCCTTGTCGCTCTGTTCGCCGGAGCACGCTCCAGGAACCACCCCGCTCCGCCCCAGCCATCACCTCGCCCCACCGCACCACCCGAGACCACCAGCGGCCACCCCACATCCGCCGCGCCCCATTTTTTTCCTTAGAACGCCTCGTCGCCGCTCCATGCCACCGCATCTCCCTCGTCGGAGTTCGACCGCCACCAGGAGCTCGAGAAGCTCGAGCACGACGCCCCCGACTCCCTCTTGCCTCACCATCGCCACCAACGACCACCGGAGCCCCGCCGCCATCGCCTAGTCCTCTCTGCTGCCGTCCCCGACCACCGGAGCTTCGTCCCCGTCGACCCCTGCCTTCCTGTCTCACCGGAGAAGAAGCAGCCTCGGTGAGCTACCCCCCTTTTCTTCCTTAGCCGTTCGATCTGAGATGCACGGTGTAGATTAGAAGTTAGTTACCCCTTCGGTTTTCAGACAAAAACCGACGCGGTTTTTCTCCACTTAAGTTTAGCCAGGGATTTTATTTAATTAACGGTCGTTCGCCAGTTTAGACATCGCGTGCACACATCCTAGCCAACCAGGAGCTGCCACATACCCCCCCCCCCTCCTGTTCACTACTAGATTTCTCTTTTTATCTGTTTTAGTTTAGAAATAGAGAGAGTTCCAATTTTATTTTCCCTATAACTTTTGATCTAGAAGTCCAGTGAAGTTGATTCTTTTTCCAGTAGATCACAATTTTCCTGTAGTTTCCGAAAACATATTATTTGCCTATGTTTGAATTTTCAAAATTTGAATTATATTAGATTTAGTTTAAACCTTGTTCTGCTTATTCCAGGAGTTTCAAATAGCTTTTAATTTGATTCTTTTTGCTGCTGCTTCCTAGTGATCATATCTTTCAGTAGTTTAAGTTTCATTTTTTTTAATATTTTTAGTTAGGGTTTTATCAAAAACAGATTTTGTTTTGCTTATGTTAAGTGATTTTGTTCACTTTATGCAATGGTGATTATAGGTTAGTGATGTTATTTTGTCTTTTAGTGATTGTAATACTTATGGTGTGTATTTTGTTTCTATAGATAGATCACCCGGAGTGCGAAGCGTGCTACTTAGAAGCGCTTGATAATGATAACTATCACCAAGGCAAGTCATTTGATCATGTATTACCTATGTTTTATGCATTGTAGTTCTACCCTTCAAACACCCTATTGCATGCTGAGTAGGTACTTGGAAATATTGGTTACTTGTTGTAGTATCATGTGGTAGGCACCAAACAACCCCGTTACTTGGCCCGGGACGACAAATTCTATATTGCTATGCTTGTGTAGACGGGATTCTGGTTGAGAGTTTATCACGAGTGATGCGAGAATAATTTAATAACCAAGACCGGTTAAGACAAAACTTTTCAAGACCTCGTGATGCAATGCAACTCTGGGTGAAGGACGGTTTAGATGGGCTCCCTAGAGAAACCAGTGGACAACTCGGGATGCATGGGGAAGTGCCATGACATCTTGCGGAAAGCTTCACCCAAGCTCGAAGAGACGGATGGAGGCTTCAAGACCCAAGGCTTACCTGCACAGCCACAAGACATTATGGGCTCTGGCTTGGTTGGACAACGCGGCGACTCTGGACAGGCAGTGCTAGCAGATGTAGAAGAACGGTAGAATTGGATGGGCACCGACAGGGGATCAGAGGGACCCGTTGAAAGACCATGTTTTGATCATCCGATCTTCAAACACCCTGAAGTGCGAGGACATACCCGGAGGCGATCAAATATTGTGGGGAACGTGTGCAAAACTCTGTAGAGTGCCCAAACCAAGTCGATTAGCCGTGTCCACGGTCATGGACAACTTGAGCCGAAGGCATTGAAATTTTCCTGAACTCTCAACACAATTTAAAAATGATGTGGGAATTATCCACAACTCGGGTACGAGAATTGGTTGGCTGAACCATCTCATTAACAACCAACAATGTAGTAACATTTTGCTTTTAGCCCTCCCTTGATGTAGGAGAAAACTGGCTTTTCGCTGAAAACTTATAGCCCCACCTGCCATATATGCATGTAGAATTGTTGATTATCATTTCACCCCCTCTCTTTGATGGCTTGCCGGCATATTCCATATGCTGACCTACACGGCTGCAACGTATCATGTTGCAGAGTATTTTTCCGACCAGGAGTGAAGCTACGATCTACGCTCAGTGATATGCCATGGATGGACTCGTCTACCTTTGAAGCTTCCGCTAGTCTTCGTTAGTTATCTCATGAGATGGCCTTCAACCACTTTATTGTAATTCATTATTGTTATAAAGTACTCGATATGAGATTTTGATTAATAAAGCTGTGTGATTGAACTCTCGATATATACATTGATGTACTGTGTGTGTACCAGCATGATCTTGGGATAGTACGGAAACACCAAAGACTTGGCTGTTTTAGGTCGGGTCGCTATAGCTTGCGAGAGGGGTTAATCATAAGTGGGATGCTTGTCCAAGTAAGGGCAGTACCCAAGCGCCGGTCCACCCACATATCAAACTATCAATGTAACGAACGTGAATCATATGAACATGATGAAACTAGCATGACAGAAATTCCCGCGTGTCCTCGGGAGCGTTTTCCCTCCTATAAGACTTTGTCCAGGCTTGTCCCTTGCTACAAAAGGGATTGGTCCATTTTGCTGCACCGTTGCTACTTTTGTTTCTTGTTGCTTGCTACGAATCATCTCACTACACAATCACTTGCTACCGACAATTTCAGTGCGTGCAGATATTTCCTTGCTGAAAACCACTTGTCAGATCCTTCTGCTCCTCGTTGGGTTCGACACTCTTACTTATCGAAAGGACTACGATTGATCCCCTATACTTGTGGGTCATCAAGACTCTTTTCTGGCACCGTTGCCGGGGAGTGAAGCGCCTTTGGTAAGTGGAACTTGGTAAGGAAACATCCATATAGTGTGTTGAAATTTATTGTCACTTGTCACTATGGATACTAATCCTTTGAGGGGCTTGTTCGGGGTATCTTCACCTCAAACGGAAGCACGAATAGTTCCTCCTCAACCTGTTGCACCTACTGAAAATATTTGCTTTGAATTTCCTTCGGGTATGCTTGAGAAACTGCTGGCTAATCCTTTTACAGGAGATGGAACATCACATCCAGACTTGCATCTACTCTATGTAGATGATGTTTGTGGTTTATTTAAGCTTGCAGGTGTGCCCGAGGATGAGGTCAAGAAGAAGGTCTTTCCTTTATCTTTGAAGGATAAGGTGTTGACATGGTATAGGCTATGTGATGATACTGGATCATGGAACTACAATCGGTTGAAATTGGAATTTCATCAAAAGTTTTATCCTATGCATTTAGTACATCGTGATCGGAATTATATTTACAATTTTTGGCCTCGTGACAGAGAAAGCATCACTCAAGATTGGGGGAGGCTTAAATCAATGTTATATTCATGCCCCAATCATGAACTCTCGGGAGAAATTATCATTCAGAACTTCTATGCTCGGCTTTCTCCTGATGATCTCACCATGCTTGACACTTCTTGTACCGGTTCTTTTATGAAGAGAGATATTGACTTCAAATGGAATTTATTGGAGAGAATTAAACGCAACTCTGAAGATTGGGAGCTTGAAGAAGGTAAGGAGTCAGGTATGAATTTCCAGTTTGATTGCGTTAAATCCTTTGTTGAGACAAATACCTTTAGTGATTTTAGCGCTAAGTATGGACTTGACTCTGAGATAGTAGCTTCATTGTGTGAATCATTTGATGCTCATATTGATCTCCCCAAAGAGAAGTGGTTTAAATATCATCCTCCTTTAGAAGTCAATGTAGTTAAACCCAATCCAGCTGAAGAGAAAGTCATTCCCTATAATGATCCTGTTGTTCTTGGTGCTTACATTGAGAAACCACCTTTCCCTGTTAGGATAAAGGATCATTCTAAAGCTTCAATTGTGATACGTAGAGGCTACATTAGAACACCTACACCCCCTCAGCAAATTAGAGTTGAACCTAGCATTGCTATTATCAAAGATCTTCTGTCCGACGATGTTGACGGACATAATATTCACTTCTGTGAAGATGCTGCTAGAATTGCTAAACCTCACGTTAGAGACAAAAATAGGCCTGTTGTTGGCATGCATGTGGTTTCTGTTAAGGTAGGAGATCATTGTTATCATGGTTTATGTGACGTGGGTGCTAGTGTTAGTGCAATACCTCAATCCTTATATGATGAAATCAAAGTTGAGATTGCACCTGTAGAGATAGAACCTATAGATGTCACTATTCAGCTTGCCAATAGAGATACTATCTGCCCTGTGGGAATTGTGTGTTAAAACGAAGTATCCTGCTGATTTCCTCATTCTTGCTAGTGCACAAGATAGCTTTTGTCCCATCATATTTGGCAAACCCTTCCTCAATACCGTCAATGCTCATATTGACTGTGAGAACCAAACTGTCACTGTTGGCTTTGAAGGCGTGTCACATGAGTTCAGTTTCTCTAAGTTTGGTAGACAACCTCATGAAAAGGAGTTGCCTAGTAGGGATGAAACTATTGCCTTAGCCTCTATTGCCGTGCCTCCTACTGATCCCTTAGAGCAATACTTGCTTGAGCATGAAAATGATATGCATATGGATGAAAGGGATGAAATAGATAGAGTTGTCTTAAGAATAACTTGCCTGTTGTCTTAAGAATAACTTGCATGTTGTCTTAAGAATAACTTGCCTGTTGTCTTAAGAATGATATGCATATGGATGAAAGGGATGAAATAGATAGAGTTGCCTTAGAACAATATCCTATCCTTAAGAATAACTTGCCTGTTGAACTGCTTGGGGATCCTCCCCCACCAAAGGGTGATCCTGTGTTCGAGCTTAAACAGTTGCCTGATACTCTTAACTATGCTTATCTTGATGAAAAGGAGATATATCCTGTCATTATTAGTGCTAGCCTCTCAGAGCATGAAGAAAAGAAGTTACTAAAAACTCTGAGGAAGCACCGTGCTGCTATTGGATATACTCTTGATGATCTGAAGGGCATTAGTCCTACCCTATGCTAGCACAAGATTAAAACTGATCCTGATTTCAAACCAGTTGGTGATCATCAAAGGAGATTGAATCCTAAGATGAAAGAAGTAGTGAGAAAAGAAATACTAAAGCTCCTGGAAGCAGGTATCATTTATCCTATTGCTCACAAGATTGGGTGAGTCCGGTGCATTGCGTTCCTAAGAAGGGAGGCATTACCGTTGTCCCTAATGATAAGGATGAATTGATCCCTCAGAGGATTATTACTGGCTATAGGATGGTGATCGATTTTAGAAAATTGAATAAAGCCACTAGGAAAGATCATTACCCTCTGCCTTTTATCGACCAAATTCTAGAAAGGCTGTCTAAACACACACACTTCTACTTTCTAGACGGTTATTCTGGTTTCTCCCAAATACCAGTTGCACAATCTGATCAGGAGAAAACCAATTTCACCTGTCCCTTCGGTACCTTTTCTTGTAGACGTATGCATTTTGGCTTATGTAATGCACCTGCCACCTTTCAAAGATGTATGATGGCTATATTCTCTGACTTTTGTGAAAAGATTGTCGAGGTTTTCATGGATGACTTCTCCGTTTATGGGTCTTCCTTTGATGATTGCCTCAGCAATCTTGATCGATTCTTGCAGAGATGTAAAGACACCAATCTTGTCTTGAATTGGGAGAAGTGCCACTTTATGGTTAATGAAGGCATCGTCTTAGGACATCAAATTTCTGAAAGAGGTATTGAAGTTGATAAGGCTAAGGTTGATGCAATCGAGAAAATGCCATACCCCGCAGATATCAAAGGGATAAGAAGGTTCCTTGGTCATGCTGGTTTCTATAGAATGTTCATTAAAGACTTCTCTAAGATTTCTAGGCCTCTTACCAATCTCTTGCAATAGGATATTCCTTTTGTCTTTGACGATGATTGTTAGGAAGCCTTCGAAATACTTAAGAGGGCTTTGATAACTACACCTATTGTTCAACCACCTGATTGGAACTTACCTTTTGAGATCATGTGTGACGCTAGTGATTATGCTGTTGGTGCTGTCCTAGGGCAAAGAGTTGATAAGAAGTTGAATGTCATTCACTATGCTAGTAAAACTCTAGACAGTTCCCAAAGAAACTATGCCACTACGGAAAAGGAGTTTTTAGCAGTCGTGTTTGCATGTGAAAAGTTCAGGTCTTACATAGTTGATTCCAAAGTCACTATTCACACTGATCATGCTGCTATTAAGTACCTAATGGAGAAGAAAGACGCTAAACCTAGACTTATCAGATGGGTTCTCTTGCTACAAGAATTCGATTTGCACGTTGTCGACAGAAAGGGTGCTCATAACCCCGTAGCGGACAACTTGTCTAGGTTGGAGACGGTTCTTGATGACCCACAACCTATTGATGATAGCTTTCCCGGTGAGCAATTGACGGTCATCAATGCTTCACGTAGTGCACCGTGGTATGCTAATTATGCAAACTATATCGTTGCCAAATACATACCACCTAGTTTCACGTACCAGCAGAAGAAGAAATTCTTCTTTGACTTGAGACATTACTTTTGGGATGATCCTCACCTTTATAAGGAAGGAGTAGATGGTGTTATTAGACGTTGTGTACCTGAACATGAATAGGGACAGATCCTACAGAAGTGTCACTCCGAGGCCTACGGAGGACACCATGCGGGAGATAGAACTGCACACAAGGTATTGCAATCAGGTTTCTATTGGCCCACTCTCTTCAAGGATGCCCGTAAGTTTGTCTTGTCTTGTGACGAATGTCAAATAATAGGTAATATTAGCAAACGTCGGAAATTCCTATGAACTATTCACTTGTCATTGAACCATTTGATGTTTGGGGCTTTGATTATATGGGACCTTTTCCTAAATCCAACAGGTATACGCATATCTTAGTTGTTGTTGATTACATCACTAAGTGGGTAGAAGCTATCCCCACTAGTAGTGTTGATCACAACACCTCTATCAAGATGCTGAAAGAAGTTATCTTCCCTAGATTTGGAGTCCCTAGATATCTAATGACCCACGGTGGTTCACACTTCACTCATGGTGCTTTTCGTAAAACGCTTGCTAAGTACGATGTCAACCATAGAATTGTGTCTCCCTATCACCCTCAGTCTAGTGGTCAAGTAGAGCTAAGTAATAGAGAGATTAAACTGATTCTACAAAAGACTGTCAACAGGTCTAGAAAGAATTGGTCTAAGAAGCTCGATGATGCACTGTGGGCTTATAGAACTGCCTATAAGAATCCCATGGGCATGTCTCCGTACAAAATGGTGTATGGGAAAGCATGTCACTTACCTCTTGAGCTAGAGCATAAAGCTTATTGGGCAATCAAAGAACTCAACTTTGATTTCAAACTTGCCGGTGAGATAAGGTTATTTCATATTAGCTCGCTTGATGAGTGGAGAACTCACGCATATGAGAATGCCAAGCTGTTCAAAGAGAAGGTTAAGAGGGTGGCATGATAAGAGGATACAAAAGCGTGAGTTCAATGTAGGTGATTATGTCTTGCTATATAACTCTTGTTTAAGATTCTTTGCAGGCAAGCTTCTCTCTAAATGGGAAGGTCCCTATGTTGTTGAGGAAGTATATCGTTCCGGTGCTATCAAGATGAACAACACGGAAGGTAATTGTCCGAGAGTGGTAAATGGGCAGAGAATCAAGCATTATATCTCAGGTACTCCCATAAATGTTGAAAGCAATATCATCAATACCATAACTCCGGAAGAATACCTAAGGGATATTTATCAGCCTGTTTCAGACTCCGAAAACGAAAAGGTATGTGTTTCGGTAACAAAACAGTGTCCAAAACTTTTCCAGTAGGAAATTTTCTCCACTTTGGAATATTTGAAAAAAATACAAAAATTGGAAGTAGTCCGTAAAGTGCGCGAGGAGGCGACAAGCCTGCACGGCGCGGGCCCACCCCCTGGCCGCGCTGTGAGGGCTTGTGGCCACCCCGTGCGCCTCCCGGACTCCGTTTTCGTACAGGTTACTCCTTCTGGTCTGGAAAAAATCATTATATATACTCCCGTGTGGTCTGACCCCTGCATCACGCAGATTTCCTCTGTTTTTCGTTTCAAGCCTGTTTTCTGCTGCAGATCTAGGTCAAGATGTCGCCCCAAGAATCTGTGGGGGAGAACAACCTCCGTCAAATCCATGGAGAAGTTCATGCTGATCTAAAAAGGATGGAGGTCATGGAGGCTAAGGAGAGGCTACCTAAAGAAACCAAGGGCAAAGCTAAGGAGAAGGATCGGGCATGGGACGAAGTGCAACCTGTGCTCAACAAGGAAGAAGTTGAAGAAGTGGATTTCCTCCAACCTTACCTCCACCTACTGTCTCCATATTTGATTGAATTCTTGAGGTTTTGTGAAACAACTCATGCTCGCAATACTTGTCTCACTCGTGAAGTTGTTTTGCTGGAGAAACACATCACAGATCTCCAAGGTATAAATCAAAGACTGATGGCCCTCTTGGAATCAAAGGTTGCAACAACTTCATCACCTTCACCACCAAAGGAAGAGAACTGAGCATTGGTATGGGAAATCCCCTTGGCTTGTGCCAAGCTTGGGGGAGTTGCCCCGGTATCGTATCACCATCACATCTTTTGCCTTTACCTTTGTTTAAGTTTTCCTTTTCAGTTTTCTTTTTCTCTAGTAGATTAAAAATCTTAGTGTTTTAGTCTTGAGTTTTGCTTTGTGTCACCCCTGATGTATTCTTGCTCGTGAGCCATATAATAAAGAGTGTCTTAGTTGAAGGGCTTTGCCTCTTGCCATGATCAAAAGAGTGAGAATAGAACAAAAGCATGAAAGATCATGTAATGATCTTATGGAAAGTGATGGCTTCACATATAAAAAGAATGAGGATTGAAAGTTGTTGAGGGTAGGCAAACGTAGACCTTGGTCATGGTTGCAATTAATAGGAAGTGATAAAGAAGGAGAGGTTCACATATAAATATATCATCTCTGACACCATCTATGATTGTGAACACTCACTAAACTATTGCATGCCTAGAAGTAGATGTTGGACAAGGAAGACAACGTAATGAATTGTGTTTGCTTGGCTCTGAACAATGTTATATGATTAGAGATCCCTTAGCATGTGACGATTTCTTCCACCTCATATTAGCCAAAACTCCCGCACCAAGTAGAGATACTACTTGTGCATCCATAAACCTTCAAACCAGTTTTGCCATGAGTGTCCACCATACCTACCTATGGATTGAACAAGATCCCTCAACTAAGTTGTCATCGGTGCAAGCAATAAAAATTGCTCTCTAATATGTATGATCTATTAGTGTGTGGAAAATAAGCTTTATACGAACATGTGATGAGGAAGACATAAAAGCGACAAACTGCATAATAAAGTTCTTTATCACATGAGCCAATATAAAGTGACGTTCCTCCGCACTAAGAGGACACGCATCCAAACCTCAAAAGCACTTGACAACCTCTGCTTC
This sequence comes from Hordeum vulgare subsp. vulgare, assembly GCF_904849725.1. NCBI lineage: Eukaryota > Viridiplantae > Streptophyta > Magnoliopsida > Poales > Poaceae > Hordeum > Hordeum vulgare. Next base: position 203,455,141 of record NC_058519.1, on the reverse strand, counting down.
CCTCTGCGAAGGGCCTATCTTGTACTTTTACTTTTTGCCCTTGAAAGAGTCATGGTGATCCTCACCAATTCCTTATTTTGCCTTTGTATTGGCTACCGTCACATGCTTGGGAAAGATCTATATTCATATGTCAACTTGGAGGTAAGCATTCATGAATTATTATTGTTGACATTACCCTTGAGGTAGGCAGTTGGGAGGCAAAACTATAAGCCCCTATCTTTCTTTGTGTCCAGCTGAAACTTTGATCTCATGAGTACCACGTGAGTTGTAGCAATTGTAGAGAACGAAAGAATGATTGAGTATGTGGATTTGCTTTACAAGCTCTTATTTGACTCTTTCTGATGTTGTGATAAATTGCAATTGCTTCAATGACTAAACGCTATCGGTTGTTACTTCTCGGTAAGGTTCTTGATCCATGCTTTACTTTGTGAAGGAATTATCACTATAGCATGAGAGATTATATGTTGGTATTGTTGTTCTGATCTTGATCATGATGCATGCATGTCCGTATCTTGTTTTGTCGACACCTCTCTCCCTAAACTTGTGGACATATTTATTGAGCTCGACTTTTGCTTGAGGACAAGCGAGGTCCAAGCTTGGGGGAGTTGATATTTTCATTTTGCATCATGTTTTCATGTTGATATTTATCGCTTCTTTGGCTGTTATTTCACTTCACGGTACAATTCTTATGCCTTTTCTCTCTTATTTTGCAAGGTTTACATGAAGAGGGAGAATGCCGGCAACTGGAATTCTGGCCTGAAAGTGGAGCGAAGTTGAGATACCTATTCTGCGCAACTCCAAACACCGTAAAAATCAACGAGGATTTTTTTTCCCGATTTATCAAAAAAACTGGGCCGAAGAAGTGCCACGGGGGCACCACGGGGTGCCCACAAGCCTGCACGGCGCGACCACCCCCCAGGCCGCGCCATGAGGGCTTGTGGGCAGCCCACTGGCCCACTGGCCCCCCTCTTTTGCTATATGAAGGGTTTCGTCCAGGAAAAAATCAAGGAGGAGCTTTTTCGTGGTTTCGCCGCCGCCACGAGGCGGAACTTGAGCAGAACCAATCTAGAGCTCCGGGAAGACGATCCTGCCGGGGAAATTTCCCTCCCGGAGGGGGAAATCGTCACCATCGTCATCACCAACACTCCTCTCATCGGAGGGGACTTGTCACCATCAACATCTTCATCAGCACCATCTCATCTCCAAACCCTAGTTCATCACTTGTAACCAATCTCCGTCTCGCGACTCCGATTGGTACTTGTAAGGTTGCTAGTAGTGTTGATTAATCTTTGTAGTTGATGCTAGTTGGATTATTTGGTGGAAGAGTTTATGTTCAGATCCTTGATGCTACTCATTACCTCTCTGGTCATGAATATGATTATGCTTTGTGCGTAGTTACTTTTGTTCCTGAGGACATGGGATAAGTCATGCTAATAGTAGTCATGTGAATTTGGTATTCGTTCGGGAATTTGATATGTTTTATGTTGTTTTTCCTCTAGTGGTGTTATGTGAACATCGACTACATAACACTTCACCGTTATTTGGGCCTAGAGGAAGGCATTGGGAAGTAGTAAGTAGATGATGGGTTGCTAGGGTGATAGAAGCTTAAACCCTAGTTTATGTGTTGCTTCGTAAGGGGCTGATTTGGATCCACTAGTTTAATGCTATGGTTATACTTTGTCTTAATTATTCTTTCATAGTTGCGGATGCTTACGAGAGGGGTTAATCCTAAGTGGGATGCTTGTCCAAGTAAGGGCAGTACCCAAGCGCCGGTCCACGCACATATCAAACTATCAAAGTAACGAACGCGAATCATATGAACATGATGAAACTAGCATGAGAGAAATTCCCGTGTGTCCTCGGGAGCGTCTTTCCTCCTATAAGACTTTGTCCAGGCTTGTCCCTTGCTACAAAAGGGATTGGGCCACTTTGCTGCACCATTGCTACTTTTTTTACTTGTAGCTTGCTAAGAATCATCTCACTACACAATCACTTGTTACTAACAATTTCAGTGCGTGCAGATATTTCCTTGCTGAAAACCACTTGTCAGATCCTTGTGCTCCTCGTTGGGTTCGACACTCTTACTTATCGAAAGGACTACGATTGATCCCCTATACTTGTGGGTCATCAACTAACATGTTTAAATAGTTGTTAAACAGCAAAATTACTAGGTTCACATGATTCTACGCGTCGTTACAACCAATTGACACATAGAGAACATCTCCAACGGAGCTACGGTTCAAAAGATACGAACACCGCAAGATATGATGGCATGAATGCAATATGTGTGCAACGACAGCCACTAGCATTTCAAAACACACAACCAGCAAGATAATATGAAACTACACTAGATTCTAAGAAAGTTTCATGTAGGACACGATCAAAACGGAGCAACGGTTCAACAACTACGAGCTAAACAAGAAATAGACATAATCTGCCAAAATCAACCACATAGCATTTTCTACACCCCACAACTACGAGCTACACAAAGCCAAAAGGCTCAAACAAGGCATGAGGCGGTAGAGGGCAAGATGCACTACAACATACAACCAACAACATTTAGCATGGAAGCATGGATCACTAGGAAAAGAAGTCACAAAATGGCTTCTCACACACAGTTTCAGACTTAGTGAAAACCACAGTTTATGAGAGTGCAGTTTTCGATCTGAAGGCATATTGACAGCAGCAAAACCATAAGCTACAGGACTCCAAATGGCATGAAAATTCATAGCATCCTAGAGAATCCTAAAGTCTACAACTAACTCCATTGCACCAACCTCAAAAGAGCTACAGATCACCAGATAAACTCATGCAAAGATAGCAACAAAATATAACAGATTTCACACTTAGAAATATTTCAGCATCTCCAAAACAACACTATTTCCTACCAAGTTAAGAACAAGCAAACCACACCTAAACATGGATTTCTATTGCAACCAAAATTACCAGGGGCTAGTCTACACATCCAAGGGCATATCTCTAGTTGACAACTCCTTCATATGAAGCACAGGTTAAATCACACAAATTAAACAAAAGGGCATCATGGCAAAATATCATGCGAACTAACTTGCTGAAAAGCTAAAATTAAATGCACAGTTAAATGCTATGGATTTTTCTACCCCAAAAACATATATAACATGAGGGGTTGCAAAATAAAAACAGCGCCACACGTATATGCGGGAATATGTCCTAAACACGGTAAAATAAACTGGCGACGGAATCCTACATGCAAAAATACAACCAACTACTCTAAAATACATGGCAAAGGGTCCCTAAAAACATGAGCATTTTATCTACGGGATTTGAGCAATCCGGACACGCACGAATAGGCACGGGCGAACGACGCTGGCTCGGGAGGTCAAGGGGTGGCGACGGTGCGCTGGGGGGCCGCGGGCGTCGGCGGATCTGGCGCGGGCGCGGGAGGACCGGGGCGGCGCAGTGCGGCCGGGGCTGGGGTGCTGGCGGCGGGCCGGAAGGTGCTGGGCGGCGGGGGAGCTGAGGCGCGGGAGGCTTCTCGGGCAGAGAGAGAGGCGGCGGCGCGATGGTCTCGGCGGGCCGGTTGCGGGCTCGGCGGGCCCGATAGCTGTGCTGAGGAGAGAGGAGAGAGAGCGGCGACAGGGGGTAGGTGGCACGGATATCGAGGCAGGGGCTAGGGTTTCCGTTAGGGGCAGGTTAGGGGTGCTTAAATAGGCAAAGGGGGGCTAGGTTTAGTAGTTTTTTGCCCCGGTTTCAACCGTGCGATCGGAATCGGACGGTTTCGCACGCGGGGACGGGTAAGTGGCTGTGTAGAGTAGGTTAGCCGGGGAAGAGAGGGAAACGGTACGGCGCGGCAACACGATTTTACAACACCGAAAAACGTCCGACGATAGACCGGAGACGGTGCCGCTACGGTCGACCGTTCGGTACCAGACTGACTCCGATTGCAACGAAATTTGACAGGCGGACTAGCTACTACTAATTAAGACCGCACGTCAAGTTTCAACCCAAGCAGAGGAAGTTTTATACACACTGTTGAAAACAAGATTTAAACGATGCCACGGGCGCGTGCGTGTGTGGTTGGGCTCAGAACAGGCAACGACAAACACGGAGAAAACGGGCAACTAATAACGGATGCAAGTTTGAAAACTGGCGGCAACGGGATGCCGATGCAATGCTGATGATGCGAATGATGCGATGATGATGCGACAAATAAAATAAACACACGACGAAAACAGAAAGAAAAGGGGAATCTTCTGCAACGTCGGTCTCGGGCTGTCACAACTCTCCTACACTACAAGAGGATCTCGACCCGAGATCCAGGAATGAAAGGGGGAAGAGAATGATAAAGAGCACAAGGTAAACTTAGTCACTTCTTTGACCCATGATCCTTAAAGGTTGCAAAGAGATGAGGAATGACATGAGACACAAGAAAGAATTCATAGAAAATTTCGGCAGCACTTCGATAGGAAAAGGGACAAAATATTCGATAAGATGGGAGAATTAGACAAGATTCACAACAAACGACTAAATAGAACAAGGGAACACCATGATCTTGATAGAACAACATGATTGACCCCAAAAGAACAGCATCACCACAACTCTGGAAAAAGAGAATATAAACTAGATCTTGGAAAGAGGGAACGAAGAAGAAAAAGAGAACTACCACCACAAGAATCTTGAAGAACACCTTGAGACAAATAATTGATATCATGAGCCACTCCGGAAGAAGAATTCAAAATACTATGAACAAGAATAAGAATTATGTTGAGCTTATCCTTCATCAAGTTTAATTGATGACAAGCAATGGATTTAGCGTACCACTTATTCTTCTTGAAAGAAACTTGAAGAGAGAGATAGATATGCACCACATGAAGCATAATTGAAGGAAGCACTGGTAAGAACTGGATTGAATGGGGATAAAACAAGAATGAATGAAGATACATGAGGACGAAAAGATCATGAGCCACCTAACAGAAAACTTGAATGAGCCACCAGAATACTTGAGAGACGAACGAAGAGACAACAATTGAGAAGAATTGAGGATGAAAGGTGAAAGCTGAGAACGAAGAATCTTCTGAAATGATGGCCTTCGGTGGATTGAAAAATGAACACAACATAGAAAAGCATCGAATAGCAAGAAAGGGATTACTCATGATTGGAACAATTCAAGATGATGGCACACAGCTGAAATTATGAATCTCCAAGAGAATGGACCAAGATTTGAGAAAACACTCCTTCGGTCTTCCAAGCTGAAAATGATGACGAGACAGACTCCGATTGCGATGAAATTTTACACGCGGCCTAGCTACTACTAATTAAGACCGCACGTCAAGTTTCAACCCAAGCAGAGGAAGTTTTATACACACTTTTGAAAACAAGATTTAAAGGATGCCGCGGGCGCGTGCTTGTGTGGTTGGGCTCAAAACGGGCAACGACGAACACGGAGAGAACCGGCAACTAATAACGGATGCACGTTTGAAAACTGGTGGCAACGGGATGACGATGCAATGCTGATGACGCGAATGATGCGATGATGATGCGACAAATAAAATAAACACACGACGAAAACGGAAAGAAAAGGGGAATCTTCTGGAACATCGGTCTCGGGCTATCATAGGTGGCTATTTTGAGGAAAGATATAATGAGGCTTATGTATGACAGAGCATATCATGTCATGGGTTTGGAAGCACCGGCGGAGTTTGCACCAACTCTCAATCTGAGAAAGGGCAATGCACGGTATCGAAGAGGCTAGCAAAATATGGATGGTGGAAGTGCCAACAATTGAATACTCACATTAGTCCGAAGAACTCATACACTTATTATCAGTAACTCTCTATCTAGTTAGGAAATTCACAAAGAGACAAGTACCCCAAGGAGGAATGTGTGGGGGTTTGGTTATCCTTGCGCATCCTCGACTCATGGTAATGTGAGGGTACTGTATATATTCCAACCCCTCCAGAGGTTAGCGATCAATTTAGTAGCTAGAGTTCTCAACTAATTTTAGTTTTTGAAAAACACACATATTTCCCAGAATACGACACCTATCACTAATAGTCTCAAGCTCTTGGCACCAATAGTCCAAACATTACTCAAATCAATACCTCAAAGCTATTGCAAGTTACTACTATACTTAAATAGCAACGTCAATTACCTACTCATGCAAGTCACACAACTCAGTGCAACAAGCCAACTCTCTAAACAAGATAAGCATGAAAACTCAATAGAGTTACAAAATCAACCTAAGTAAAAGCTCTTAAAAAGATAAGCATGAAAGCTAAGAGCTAAGTATGACAATAACTACGAAAAGATGAAGAACACACAAAAAAGATAAGCATGAAAAGCTATGTTGTGTTCTAGAGTGGAATGGAGCGTGTGTCTCTCCTAAACAAGGTAGGCTAGGTTCCGACTTGTTATGACCATCAAACTAAACTAAAACAAAACTAAAAAGCAAATAGCGGGACGCTCCAAGCATAGCACATATCATATGAAGTGATAAAAATATAGCATGGAGATGGACGACGTGATGATTGTTGATAGAGAAGAGCATGCACGGGGGCATCCCCAAGCTTAGACGCTTGAGTCTCCTTGAATATTTCTTGGGATACATGGGGTCATCCGCAAACTTGAGGGTTTGACACTCCTTTATCTTCTTTCATCATCTCTCCCATCGCATTACTTGAAAACTACCTTCATACAAAACTCATCATAAGCTGATTAGAGTGGTTAGTTCCCTTGAAACCTGCCTTCATACAAAACTCATCATAAACTGCTTATCATGAAAGCCAAAGGGTTTTTGCAAATAAAAAGCAAGCTCGGGATTCGCAAAACAATGCAAACAAAAACATGGCAGAATCAGTGAAAAATAGAACAACAGGTAGTAAATAATTTATTCGGGGCACTTCTGCAACTCAAATCAAAAAACTCGGAACAGATGCCAGAAAGACAATTATATATATCATGGTGTCAAAAAAAATCAGATCAAAAAGATGATCGGATGATTTTTGGCGAATGTTTCCGTCAAGTAGACAAAAAAAAATTCTGGACAGCATGTCACAATTTTTTAAATTTCTTGCAATTGGAGGATATAACTTGGCACAAAACTTAAAAAATAAAGATACAATGATGTTGCTACAGTAGTAACACACATCAAGACCACTAAAATATAAAGTAAAAAACATATTGGGTTGCCTCCCAACAAGCGCTTTCTTTTATGCCTTTGAGCTAGGCACAATGCAAGAAGATCAAGTGTTATCAACTCCAAAAGAATAACTTGCCCGTGTAACGGACTCATAAGATAACTTAATATTCTTTCTAGGGAAGTGTTTCATTCCCTTTTTAAGAGGAAATTGGAATTTAATAATTCCCTCTTTCATGTCAATGATAGCACCAACGGTAGGAAGAAAAGGACGTCCCAAAATAATTGGACATGAAGGATCACATTCAATGTCCATAATAAGAAAATCAACGGGCACATAATTATCATTGACAATAATAAGCACATCATCAATTCTCCCTAAAGGTTTCTTTATGGAAGAATCAACGAGATGAACACCAAAATAACATGGATTATAAGGTTTCCAATCAAGCATATCATACATTCTTTTGGGCATAACGGAGGCACTAGCTCCAACATCACACAAAGCAAAGCAAGAGATATTATTCAATTTAATTTTGACCATGGGATCCCAACCATATTCTAGTTTTCTAGGAATAGAAGTCTCTAGCTTGAGATTGTCCTCCCTAGCTTCGATAAGAGCATTGGTAATATGCTCGGAATTTAAATTTGACCATAGGATCCCAACCATATTCTAGTTTTCTAGGAATAGAAGTCTCTAGCTTGAGATTGTCCTCCCTAGCTTCGATAAGAGCATTGGTAATATGCTCGGTGAAGGCAATATTGAGTGTACTAGTGTGGGGGTCTTTAGCCATTCTTTGAAAAAAGGTGATGACTTCGGAGAGACTACAATTCTCAAAATCAGGGTTGCTACCATTAATCAAAGTGGTAGTAATGTCATCTAAGCTCATTATTTTGGTAGTCTCTAAATTCATAGGACCTTCTTGTCCTATAGTTGAGGTATTAGCATCACCATTAATGGGTCCATTGGGACTAGGAGTGCGATGGGTGCTAAAAGTTTTGAGATCCTCAACAACTTTTATAGTAGCAATGCTACTATGTGTAGGAAGGCTCTTAATTCTCTCGTCCTCTACCTTTCCTCTAGCCCATCTCTCTTTAATTTTGGCTAGCATTCTTATATTCTCTTTAATTTGGACTTGGATATCATTCATGGGTGTTGTGTTCCTTTCATTAAGTGGGGAAGTTCTAATTTTAAGCATCTCTACATCATGAGCTATGTTGTCCACCCTCAGAGAGAGACTATCTAATTTTTCTAGTTTCTCTTCTACACTCTTGTTGAAGGCTTTTTGAGAAGTGATAAAATCCTTAAGCATGCTCTCTAATTCAGAAGTGGAGTTTTTGGTGCTAGGATAATTGTTGTTGTTCCCATAGTTGTTGGATGGGAACGGTCTAGGATTGCTACCAAAATTAGTCCTATAAGCATTGTTATTGAAGTTGTTCCTAGAAATAAAATTAATATCCACTTGCTCTCTTTCTTGAGCAACCAAAGAATTTAAAGGAACATCATGAGGATCAATAGGAGATTGCTTAGTAAGTAGATTCATGATCATGCCAACCTTATCATTAAGGGAGGAGATCTCCTCAACAGAGTTTACCTTCCTACATGTTGGAGCTCTCTCGTTGTGCCATTGAGAATAATTTGTCATCATCTCATCCAATAGCTTTGTGGCAGAACCAAATCTAGTTGACATAACCATCCAAGTAGTCAAACCATGAGTAGGGCAATTCTTAACAAGATATTTCATACGTTTCCAAGCTTGAGCAACATGTTCATTATCCAGTTGCCTAAAATTCATAATGTTACTCCTCAACTGGATAATCTTAGCAGGCGGGTAATACTTCCCAATAAAAGCATCTTTGCACTTATCCCAAGAATCTATGTTATTCCTAGGCAAAGATTGAAGCCACACTTTAGCTCCTCCTCTCAAGGAGAAAGGAAAAAAGCTTAAGTTTAACAATATCACCATCTACTTCTTTATATTTTTGTATATCACAGAGCTCAACAAATTTGTTCAAGTGCAAGGCAGCATCATCTCCAGCACCAGAGAATTGATCTTTCATAACTAGGTTTAGCAAAGCAGGTTTAATCTCATAGGACGTGGCCTTAGTGGCGGGAGCAGCAATAGGTGTGTAGATAAAGTCATTGTTGTTGTGACTAGTGAAGTCACACGACTTGGTGTTCTCAGTGGAACCCATAGCAATGGCAACAAGCAAGAGCAAAGTAACTGATTTTTTGTGGTTTTTGGTAAAGGACTCTAAAGCAAAAACTAGAAAGCAAACTAACAAGACTAAAAAGCAAAGGTAAAGGATTGTGTGCAACTCCCCTATCTTGAAGAGTGGAGTCCCCGGCAATGGCGCCAGAAATTCGCTTGATGACGAGTTCATGAATATACTTCTCGCCCTTCGTTAGACCCCAAGTGGAAGAGTGGAGTCAACAGAAAATTTCCCTTAAACTGAGACTGTAAGGTTTATCGAACCAGGAGGACTCCTAGGCTCAACAAGTAGGTGTCTTCCACCCCGACGCTAGCAGAAGACATGGACCTGCACACACAACAAATAATTTTGCTCCCAACGAGTACAGAGAGGTTGTCAATCTCTCTGGCCTTGTAGTTTGATCAAAACACAAGTGCGAAGGTAATAGTGATTGCAACGGAAAAGTAAAGAAAGCGGCAAATGATGGAGGTGTAAACAATGATGGTGATATGGACCGGAGTCACATGATGTTCACTAGTGATGCCTCTCTCCCAAAAGACGATAAACAACTATGCTAGGGTAAACAAATCACAGTTGGGCAATTGACAGAATTATGATCGCACCGCAGTGCTAATTATACTCCTTGATAGTTAGAGGTTCAATAGTAATGGGCAGTACACCAAGACAAGTAGACCGTTTATTCATCAGCATCTACTTACTAATCATCCACCTTGAGATATCTATCCAGAACATCTCTCTGATATTAAGTTGTGAGCCCCACCCAAATTGTAAACTCAAAGCAACGGACAACTGCATTAACGAACTATGCGTAAGGTAAACAATCCTTGCAACCGTCGTCACAAGCACCGTTGTTTTCTCCCTCATGGCAACAAGCACATACCCTAGTCTCATGTTTTTGTCACTCAAGCTAGACATCGAGGGGACCGAACCCACAATCATGCATAACGCTCCCTCTTGGAGTCACGATCTACTACTTGGCCAAAGCAATAAAAAGAAATGGAGAACATGCATGAATCACTAAGGAACATAATATAAATGGATAATCAAATATATAACTCATAACAATCTGAACATCATCTCATAATCCATCGGATCCCAACAAACCGAGCATAGCAAAAGCAAGAGGATTACGTAGATGCCTTGATCATGTAGGGCCGCTCACAAGGACTAACTATTCAAGCACAAGATTGGAGAGAAGACATCACATAGCTACTGGCCATGGACTCATGGTCCAAGGGAAACTACTCACGGCACATCCGACAAGCGTCCATGGCGGTGGAGAAGCTCCCGAAGGTTAATCCTCCCTCCGGCCGGGTGCCTGGAAGAGGTCTCCTGACGCTCCCGATCTTGGAAGCGTTGCGGCGGCGGAAGGGGAGAAATTCGCGATTCCAGAAAGTGTGCGAGGGCTTCCTCACGAAACACTAAATATAGGCTAAAGGAGGGCACCGGAGGAGGTGGGACCCACCCAAGCGACCTCCTGGCGCGGCCTAGGGCCTGGCCGCGCCAGCAGGCCGCCTGGGTGGCCCCTGGCCCCCCTCTGTCCCTCCTTCTGTGATCCCGAAGATTCTATTTCGCTGAATTTTCTATATATTTTTCTGGATTTTTTCGGGCTTTGGAAAATTGGGTAAAAGCCCCTACAAAATAGACATCAGCAGACAAAAGCTGGCACTAGGTGCACTGAGTTAGTAGGTTAGTCCAAATATGTGTAAAATGATATAAAAGTATAGCAAACACATGTAACAATGTCACCCAAAAGATCATGGAACAAGCAGAAATTATAGATGCGTTTGGGACGTATCACATGCAAAGCCCTAATGACGGCATTGAAGCAATCAACCGAATGAGTGTGTCGCACCTCCACTATATATAGGTGTCCATCGCGGGTTCAACTCTTGGGCCTTGCGCGAATCCTAAAGCCCACGTGTTCCTTCCCTTAAGCGCGCGACCCGTTAGGTTCTCGTTGACTTGGTCGCGAGACACATCACATCCGGCTCGGCTAGTCGGTAGAGGCCTCTAGCAAACCGTGCCGACTCCAAGTGTCCGATGAAGTTGGTTAGGCCAACGTGTACTTCACACTTCCATTCCCTTCTCCACATGATATATGTTGTCGTGCTCAAGGCGACATGGTCATCCTTGTTGCGGCATGACCACTTTCTCATTCCGATGAATCCGACCAACACTTTGGATTATCTCATAATCCTTGTCCCATGGCCATGCTTATCCAGGTCGGATCACCCGAGGGGCCCAGAGTATATTTCTCCTAATCAGATGGGAAAATCCCCTCATGCTCGACAATGTCTCGCAACATGTGTCTGGACAAGCTAGAAACCTACCTTTGTAACTACCCAGTAACGGATTAGTGTTGGTCGGTCCAAAGCAAGTCTGTCACCATCCTGAGTGCATGCACGAGCTCAGGTCTTAGGACATAGAACGTTTGTTGTACCAGAGACGCATAGATGACCTAGCTGCATCTCATTGTTGGGTCCATCCAATTCACACCTTGTCTTGACTCGGATCCGACTACGTTGAATCTGACCAGATCTTTCAAAGTCCATATTATGCGGCTCGCATCCAATGCTACATGTCCAGTGAGACCGGACCATCCAACATGTTATATGCTAGTCTGATTGGTTGCGTGTCCACACAGCCCTTTCGACTAGGGACCATTTAGGATAGTCATCATACTCCCTCCGGTCCTTTTTACTCCGAGTATTAGATTTCGGTCAAGTCAAACTTTGTAAATGGTGAATGTTAAAATATATCAATATCAATATCTACAATACCAAATATATACATTATGAAACTACATTTCGTAAAGAATCTAACAATATTGATTTGGCATGGTGAATGTTCATATTTTTTTCTATAAGTTTGGTCAAAGTGGAGATACTTTGACTTCGGACAAAACTTATATGCACACTAAAAAGGACCGGAGGGAGTACAATGCATAGTCTGACAAACAAGTCACGTACTTGTTAATACACATCATTGATAATGTACAAGGCTATGTTTATTCATAAACACATAGAAAATACCATCATACATGATTGCCACTAGGGCATATCTCCAACACCTTCTTCCTCCTCCCGAACAACTCAAGGAGCAAACCAGTATATCGTGATCTCTCATAGTCACACTAACATGACTAGGGGTTTTACCTCCACCAGAGGGCCCTGAACCTGGGTAACTTCGTGTCATCAACGCTCTGTGCTCACACCCGCCTCAAGACACTGCTCGCGCCCGTCATCCCCTAACTAGTCGATATGACATGCCATGGCATCTGCCGTGAGAATACCACGGCACTATAAGTCGCTTAGAGTGATACAATGATCATGTGTGTCATTAGTGCAAAGGAGCTGAGCACCAGGGTTTAGGCATCACCGCCTCACATGTTTCCCCCTCACCGTGGTCTTCATAGGTTTTCTTAGCTATGGCAGCATTCACGTCATTGTCAATGTTGTCCACCGTTGTAAGTAGGAGCTTCTTGCTTTCGTCCATGGCATCCTCTTTCACTTCGTGCTCAACAAGGACGTCATTGAGTGACTGCCCTTGGCAATGAAGTGGTAGGTGGGTGGGTAGACGACGATCATCTCCGGATACTATGCGCACCAAGGTGCCAGGCCAGGCAGAGCTCATCGTGTGAGTCGATAGCCAATTCCATGCTCCGAGAGAAGAGTGTCGTGCCTGCTTGTAAGTGATGATGGGCTTGAATTTCCCATCGAGTTAGTGATGAAGTTTATCACCCCAAAATCAAACATATGACTGGATCGAAGGCCTCGTGATTGATGTCACATACCATCTGGATCTTGGTTCTCACAATCATGAACCTTGCCTCGCGGTCCACTGTCAATATGAATTCTTGTAGACCGCTCGTTAGGGTGCCAAGACTAGCCGAAAATTCTAGAGGGTAAACAAGAGACGATTTACCTTGATAGGTTCCATCCCTCTATATGGAGGTAAACCCCTACTCGTGATATTGTTGTATCGATTGGATGGAGTGTACAAAGTACAAGGCAGATATCAAGGATCATATTTATAGTGAAGCGTGCTAAATAAATGTGTGTCCATTGACTAGCCCGACCCTGGCTTATAAATTAAGGATGCCAGGGGCCGAGGGTTATAGAGTCCTAGTCCGTTCAAAGGCAGTCTAAGGATCTTCTAGCAGTTCGTCATCCTTGTCTTGCACTACAAGGATGTTAGTTCATTCTTCTTAAGGTCCCCAAGTGAGGCTGATGGCCGAGAGCATATAGCATCCTAGGGGTCTTATTAGATGTCTTAAAGCCCAAGTAAATTGTACATGTTGGATTATAAGTATGGAAGCATCTTTACACGCGAGGCCTACACGTTGGATGATAAAGAGCCCAGGGAGTGGCTTGGGCCAACTTCCGGTGGCTAATAGTACCCTTGGTACAAGAGACTCTAAAAAATACTCTAGCTAAATCAATGCATTCAATAACTAATCATTTCAACATACCTATCATAGTAAACCTTGTGTTACTAACAATGGAGAACATCATTCTATCAGTAGTCCTATACCTCTTACCTATTTTGATACTAAGGTAGGAAACAAGGTTGCTAAAACTAAGAACTGTTATGTCCGACCTCTCACCTCTTCAATGAGCTCAAAGAAGAGATGTGTAGATAAAGTTACACATCCAAGCAAACATGGCCACAGCTTTCCATAAAAAAAGCTTGCATAATCAAGATAGATCTAGAGGATTGTGAACCAAATGTGATAGGATTTAGAAAAGCCTCAAGTGTTATTCTACAAAAAATATTCCTTGAAGGTATGTTGAAAACAATCCTCTGCATTAGACTGCGAAGTTACCACTATGGGAGCAATTCAAAAGCTTGAAGGATGGTTCGTCAATTTTCTCTGATGATGCACAAGATGTTGAATCCCATTAGATGCAACTTGCTTACACTTATAGAAAAAGTATGACCAACATTTCATGTTGGAGATAGCAACTTTAGATATTTGTATGTGGCTCTGGATAGGTAATCCTTGGGATCGGAATGGAGAGTAATAATGCTACCTTAGCCGAGATTTATGGTTTCAATTAAGCACTTCCGAGGAGGTAGCCCGGAAGTTAGTAAATGTATTTCTTGATTTTGTTTATTTTATTTTTGTTTGCATTAATCCTTCCATTGGCACTTTCATGAAATGTTAATTAAGTTGGTTCTTAATATTCGAAAGGTAAAGTTTTAACGTGCCAGTTGTCTCAATTATGGTAATGATATTTGGCGGCACCTCTGCTTGCTTTTTTGCAAATACAAAAAGGACAGGTCCAAAAACAACAAACAATAGGATCATTGTGATTGTATAGACACTTATACAAGATCTATCTATCATAAGACAACCACTCTAGGAGATAAGATGAGTAACATTACGACGAGATCATACATGCGCTCATACCAACAGCAATCACGTGAAAAAAACACTTTCAAAAGGCAAGGCGAGCAACAATACGACTGCACGCAATCGTAGATGTGCTCATACATGCTCCAACCATCCAAGCCTCGGATTTCCATAAGGGAAGACGAGTAGAGTTGATACATGATTTATGGAAAATATGGCAAATATTTACAGAAAATGATCTCTTTCAACCGACTGATTTTTATGCCGCTTCCATCACCTCCCACGAACGACACGTGTCTCAGTTAACCCACGCACCGCTCTGGTGTGCTGCCTTATCTTCTCGACTACTCCTACTCCCGTCCACACTTTTTTCTTCCTTCCTTCCCCAACCAGACCATGGGTCACAACAGCCACAGATCTTGAGGTGGGCCTTGTAGTCGCCGCGGATGGAGTAGGCTCTCGAGCAGCGGTAGCAGGACTACCGGCGCTGGGCGTTGTGCTAGCGGTGCAAGTGCAGCTTGACGGCGCTGGCGCTGCTGAGGGCACACGGGGGGTGGTGGTGCGGGCAGCTAGGCTCCGGGCACACGAACACCCGCTTCCGGGGCGGCGGCGCCGCCTTGCCGGCCTCCCGCTTCCTCGACTCCAGCAGCGTCGGCGGTGAGAGCGACACCACCTCCGCGTCCGGGTATGCGGCGTGGCGCGAGGTCCGTCCATGCCACCCATGGCGATGTTGTCGGCAACGACGACGGTGTTTCTGTATCATTATTTTCACTGTAATTTTTTTTCCTGCAACGCCATCTGTGTTGCAAGAATTTTTTGCAACGAATGTTTTGTCGTAGAAATACGACACAACAGTGCCTACGTTGCATAAAGACGAAGACAAAAAAAATCTGCAACCTAACTTATGTTGCAAAAGTTTTGTACAACATGACCTTTGTCGTAAAATTTTCTTCCGCAACAGTACCTATGTTGTAGAAAGACCAAGGAAAAAATTATGCAACAAAGCGATTGTTTCTGAAACTTGACCGTTGTTTCAGGAATTAATGGGTCCAAAATTTATTTTTGATAACAAAACGATTATTTCTGCAACTCAATCGTCGTTTCAGGAATACTGGGTGCCCGGTCGGAGCCCGCGTCCAGATTGGACGGTTGCACGTGTAAATCGGACGATCGGTGACGGATTTTACTAAACATCCTCCAATAAACGTGTAGCAGCCTCCAATATTTATGCCATATCATTATATAACATTACACCAAAAGAATCGAACAAGCCCCCCCCCCACACACACACAAGCCCTGACCTTATAGTTCATGCAAAAGAAATAAATGTAAGATGATCACGCATCTTGACCGAACATGAACTTTTGCTTCTTTTCAAACCAAACTCTTTTCTTGGGATCATATTATTTGCTCAAGTCGAGCCTCATGATCTCCACTTTCTTGAAGATGAGCACGAGCTCTACCTCCTTTTTCTTGACCTCAACTCCCTTGGCCCTTTGACACAACATTGGTGTCATTGATGTGGAACTTCATCTTTGTATTTCCAAAATAGTTCGTCATTGCCTCCTCTTCCACTTGTAGTCTTCTCTTTTTCATCTCGTCCCCGGTGCGGATGGTTACGAGGTGGATGAGTACGGCTTGGGCCAAGACGGCGTCGAAAGCGTCGACCATGACAGTGGGGCGAGTGCGCGCTGATATTGGAAGAGGAAATACTGATGTCGAGATAATGTATCACTGATGGACAAGCCAACGAAGGACAAGGAGAGGCGTGTCCGTACGGACGCAAACTGACCCAAATATGGGTTGGAAATGGATAAAATCAGACAACAAAAGAAACATCCATTGCATTTGTGTCACTGCATTGAGTTGTCCGAAAAGTGTTGTTGCGTTGACTGCTGGTTTTAGGGATGGCGATTTTATCCATGGATCTAGATACCCACGGATACTCGATCCGGTTGGGTAAGGGTATGGAGCGCATTACTGTCCATGGATCTATGGATCTGGATACCCACGAACAACTAGATTGGGCATGGTTGTAATTTTTGCTCCGTGAATGTCCAATGGATACCCCTATGACACATGTGATGTATGGCATGTGATCTTATGACAGTGACACTAAACTAAATGAATGTTCAATCCCAAGCCACTCGCGGTCACACAAGATCAAAGTCCGACCCATGTTTCCTAATCCCCCACAAGTCCACCAACATAATTGCCAAACCTAATCTTAGTTAATGAATGATGTTGAGTTAATCTGTTTTTTGAGAAGACTACATGCTGATTTTTTTCTACGCACAAGGATTTGGGCATGGGCATAATCTGTACCATGGATGCTTTGATGGATGAGCAAAAGGTAGGAAGATGGGTCATGGATTGGATTGGGACTAGCTCCGTCCGCTCCAAACCCGATCCATTGTCATCCTAGCTGGTTTTTACCTACAGTAAGCCAAAGGACAAGGACACTTGTGGGTCTTCCGTTGGAATTGGCCTTATACCGGAGGGCAACCTGAGCACGAGGTAAGCGGAGCAGAAGCCGGGCAGCGGACACGGCCTCGACAAGGAAACACGCGCGCGGTCGCCGGCACGCCACCCGCACACGAGGTAGCTGCTGGTTGACAGTTGGCACTGTTGCCCGACCGTGTGCAACGGCGCAAACCACACGCGCACGCTCCTGCGATCTTCGCGTGGCCCCCGACACCGCATCGCCCAAGCTGGCTCACGCAACGCTGCTGACCTTCTGGATCGCCCTTGGCGATTCCGATCCGACGTGTAACCTATTGACATGCACAAGTCCAGTTTCTACACGACATGGGAAACATTCTAGTGCGATGCATCAGAAAGAGACCCTAATTCTAACTCAGGATCCAATTATATTTCTTTCAATCTAATATTTGACGATGTGGTCGCCGTACGGCCGTACTGGCATGGGAGAGCTCAATTCTTTCATTTTGCAAATATATTATGTGCTCCACTTACTTGCACTGATCCGATTCTGACTTGTTGCTTGTATGTTTACGCAGGATATTGTAAATCCTAACGGCATCGACAACAAGCATGAAACCAGCCATCAGTAGCCACTGTACTAACATATTTCGCCGTCGGACTTTGGCCATCATGGGCATCGTGGCAAACACACACAGACCCAAAAAGCAACGACACCTGATCTGATGCCCGTAAAATAATGCGTACGTGCTGAGGCCACGTAGGAGCTCGCTAAAAGCATCTGGAACTTCTTTTATTGATTTGATACAACATCAACGGGAGAGGTGTGGTACTACTTGAAAGGAAACCACGCATTGTGGCTGAGAGCAGAAAGTAGGTACAGCAATGGCGCACTGCCCATCTTATCGTCCTGGGTCGCTTGCATTGCCTGCCGCCACTTCAGTTCAGGGTGAGTAGATCTGCATGCGCTGCTTTCCAACACAGTCCGGAACCAGTAGTATGGCTTTAGACACAATCTTTTCTGTCCCATCGCCGGCCGATCACTTGCTTGGCTCAGACCTTTGCCGCCGCATCATCCGGCACTTGGGGCTGCTCCTTGTCTTGCAGCTCCATGGCAGGTTTGCCGCCACCCATCTTGTTCGTCTCGTCTTTTCTCTCCATGCTTTTCCCCCACAGTACGTTGTACAGGCCTCCAATCAGTAGCACCCCAGCAATTATACTGCTCAGGTACAACAGCATCAGGAAAAATAATAATGCTTACAAAGATTCATCTTATATATAGTTGTAGAGTAGTAGATTTTAATTGCACATTTATCAAGTTTCATGAGTGATTCTGGGCGCACGAACGTACCTGCCTAGGCTAACTGTCTCTCCTAAAACGAATGAAGATATGATGATTGTGAAGATCAGAGTGAGCGGCATGGACATGGCGAGGAACACCGGCCCCCTCTTGGCGATCGTCCACATTTGCATGTAGTACGATAGCGCAGTGACGATCACGCCCTGCATTTTTATCCCATGGAGAAGCAAATGAACTTTGAGCTGGGCATTTTTCAGTAACTAATATGCAAATGAACATCGTATTTTAGGCTCAGTTACGTACACTGTAGATGATAGCGGCGAGGCTAATATTCCAGCCGATCTTCCACTTGGAGAAATCCCTCTCGGCGGCAACAGCCACCACGAAGGCCTGGACCGACGCGCACGAGATCTGCAGCGTGGTATTCATAAGCTTGGAAGTGTCCTCTATCAGTGGCCCCTGCACAAAAACCATCAACAAGTTGCAGTTATTCTCTACACGTCAGGTTCTCGAGCTCTGAAAAAGGAAATCTCAAGTTTGAGTGTCCATTCACCTGAAGCACAGTCCACAAGCCTGCTAGAATGTTGGAGAGTGTCATGAGGAAAATCCCAAATACCCACTGGTTCTTGGAGTAGGTGCCTGCTCCAGAGGAGCTGCCGCTGCCGTGTTGGAAGAGCCGGTGATGGTTGAAAGATCTGAACATTGGCCCCTCGTAGAAGGCCAGCACAGTGACGCCGGCGACGCAGCAGAGAATGCCTGCCACTTTTAGGTTGCCATGGAGCTTCTTCAGTTTCATAGACTCCATCCTGTCACAGGGAATTTGTTCTTAGGGAAAGGGAAGGAACCGTCAATGTAGCTTTTCTGTCCAGACTTGTGATTAAGTGCATGTTCTGAACTCTGCTACGACTTACGAGTAGATTGTTCGGTTTTTGATTTGGTAAGCCAACAGAGAATGCATGTAGTAGTTGATTTTATGATTTAGATGGAACAGAGGTGAGAAAAGAAAGAAATAACACGTGAATTACCCAATTATGACCGCCAGAATGAAGGTAACCACCGGTTGAACATTGTACAACGCCGACGATGATGTCGCGGATGCATAGTTGAGACCAAGGTTGAATAAGACGCCACAAGCTGTTACCCTGGAACAAGAGAAGGTCAAGAATTTGACAAGGTTGGATTAGAACTCAGGGATATGAAATGTGTAGATAAGTAAGTCATTTGTAATCCGAAAGTTGTAGGTTTATTTCAGCGGCTTCAGGGACAGCATAAGCAAGATGCACAAATTCTGGATACACAGTACTACAATAGATGCACACTGGAGGATCTCAAAGCACACGATCGGACTGTTGATTGCTAAGTGTATGCCGTAGAGCCTGCATGCACTAACTTTCTTCTGAAACAAAACAACACAACTCCTGCATGAACTATGTGACAGCATAAGAACTCACGCTGGAACAACTTAACGTACCCATATAAGGCGTGCACGAACATCTTGCCTGCAATCTTCAACGTCACAGGTTTAGTCTTTTGCCTGCGCAACAACAGGATCAAACGAGTGTCATACAAGCAGACAGACATCGATCAAACGAGTGTCAAACAACAATCTCACCTCTCCAGAGCAAAGGCGATAGGGATGAGCACAAGGGCAGCGGTGGTATGCCGGTAGAATACGAAGACGAAGGGGTTCATGCCTTGATCCAGCGCTATCTTGCTCATGATATGCATGCCGGAGTACATGACCCTGATGAGAACCACCGCGCCGTAAGCCTTGGCGCCGTTGGCACCACCCATCCTGATTTTTGCAAGTGTTTTTCTGCGGCTCTCTGAGGCTATTGGCAGCAGAGACCTGTGTAGCCCTATATATACATTGCCAAAGGCGCCAGCGCAACAACCTAGTAAGGGTATATGCCCTGCTCCTGTGCTGTGTGCACCCCGGACACGGATAATCGATCCCAGGTACGAAGCTAGTGCGCCATCACCTAATCAGTGATGCACGCGCCAATGGGGCTAGAAGAAAGCGGATGGAAAATGCTGGGCACTAGGATGAGTCATGCGAGCAGAGCAGAGCTGAGGAGGAGACTTGGTGTGGGCTGATCTGAGCATCCACTGATGGAAATGGAAAAGATGACAGGGCAGTGATATGAGTCGATCCCAACTAATTATTTAAGAGTGTAGATTAGTGGCTCAGCTGTTACCATTTGGAGCCACAAGGTTGAATCTCTTGTGGAAACGCAGAGGTTGTATGTAACAAACTGGGCACATACAGTTTCATGTCACATTTCGATTCTAGATAACCAAAAGGGGACAGGGGAATTAGTGACTGATGGGGCAAGCAAGCTGCCATGTAGAAAGCATGTGGAGATACACAAGGCAAGTGCATGGTGGTGTGCTGCTTCTGAATGTTCAAAAGTGTTCACCAGGTCTGATTGGATATAATTTTTAGCATGAGAATTCCTTTACGCTGGATGTGTATGCCTATTAAGTAAGCCCGTCTTTACCTCGGAAATGCAAAGTTTTTTTTTGCACGGCTCGCTGTGGCTAACATATGCTGGATAACAAGTTTTTTTTTCAGAACCGAAGACTGTAGAACAATAGTTCTACGGTAATTTTCATTAAAGCATAGAATATTTACAAATAAAAAGATAAAAAAATTACAAATCAGCCCTCTAACCAATCCCAGCCCTTGGAAAATTCATGGATAGTTAACATAGATGTTCTAAGATCTAGTCCTTGAAAGCTTCTCGGTGCTTTGCATTTGCATGGATAGTTAGGGCAAATTCCTCAAAGACCAGAAGATCTTTGTCTTTGTCACTAAAGAATTTGACTAAGCTGTTGAAGATTTTCAAAGGCTTCATCCGAACGGTTTGAATGTATAGGCTTCGAGATGAGCATCACTTGAAACTTTTCCTTAGTTTTACCTCAACCCCTTTAATAGTACGGTGGTCCTATGACACATAATACAGAAAATGAAACTATGAAAACGAAAGTCTTCACGCTTCAGAGTCTTCACAACGATTTCTTCACGGACACAGCAATTTCATCACTATCAAAGTCTTCAGAGGAAATAGCAAAGTCTTCAGCTGGAGACATATATTTTTAGGGGTCGATATTCTTCGAATAAGTCAAACTCGTCAGCAACTTATAGAGTCTGTGTACACTCACAAACATACCAGTCTCTTAACCTATAAGTCTTCAATACACCAAAATCACCAAGAGGCGCTAGATGCACTTACAATCTCCCCCTTTTTTGTGATTGATGACAAATATGTTAAGTTTTTAATGGGGATAATAATATGAAGTGTAAGTACAAAGTTTGAGGAATTTGAATTCAAGATATAGAGAGACTCCTCGTGAAGATGTGCATATCTTAGGTTTTTGCTTTGGACTGCAAATGCACATTGAGGATTTATACCATGGAGATCTCCCCCTATATCTTGTAATCCATGTAGGCATTTGACATATAATTTGAGGAAAATGAAATGCATGATGAAAAGTGGCGTTTGACGAATTTCAACATGCATGCATTAATCAATATGAGGAATAAGCATGAAGTAACACGATTCAAAAGACCACCACTGGGCATAAGTTTACAACTCATACAACCAAACACTTCAGAAGAACGAGAGTTGTAACTTAAGGTAAATATAGTTGAAAAGACCATAAACTGATAAAATAGACCCGCTTATAGACTAACTCAGATTTCTCCCCCTTTGTCATCAAATGACGAAAAAGGGACGAAACCGAGGACTAACACCCTTGAAGAATATCACGTATGTGTTGGAGGAGGAACGTTGGGGTTGTTCGTCGCAGCAGTGTCATCAAGGTCTTCAGCTTCATCAGTTGTGCGCGTTGAACAAAATGAGCTGGCCACCAGTTGAGGAACTGGAATCTTCTTGAACTTCTTCTTCGGAGGCGAGGACCAGTCAAAGTCTTGCTGGAACTCCATTTCAGTGAGTTCCTTAGAAGTCCTGAGGTGAGATAGAATGGCCCATGTGTGGTCAAGGATCCCATGAAGATAATAGTGATTTTTCTTCACTTCATTTCGAGTCGCACTGAGGTCTTTCACAATGGCACCAAACTGAAGCTTGACCCATTTCTGGTTGCGATCAACCTTGTGATGAAGACTTAGCAGGAGCTCACGGTAAGTCATCACACGCGATATGGTTAGGCTTGGAGGTTCTTATGATGCAGTGTCGTCATTGGTGGAGTATGACGCCGCTTTGCGAAATTGGCCATCAAGGGGCCGAGTTCCTTCATCGATCAGAGATTTGCCTTTGCCTTCAATTTCGTCGAAGGAGCTCTTGACGACCTCAATTGGAGGCAAGTAAGTGTGGTGATTCAGAATGCCAGCCTTGTAAGCAATTCCAGACCTTTTCTCGATGAATCACATGATCCATGGCGCATAAGGCTTCAGACCAAATGGTGAGAGAGGAGAATGGGACAAAGTCCTCATGAAGAAGTCATGAAGGTTTATGGGGATTCCATGTATTATGTCGAAGAGCAAATTCTTCATGATGCCCACAATTTCTTCATCATTGGAGTCATGGCCCTTGATTGGACAGAAGGTTTTGGCTAAGATGCGATATACTGTCGTGGGCACATAGATAAATCCCTTTGTGAGGAATGTGGGTCTTGGTGGCTGACGAGGTGCCAAAGAATTCATCATGACTTGCATAAGATGATTTCGCAATTCAGGTTCCTCATAGACGCATCTGTCTCCTTCTATGGGAATTGGGCTCGAAGAGCCCGAAGCAATTCAGTTGCAGGGGCTTTTAAGTGTGTATCTTGTGTCATCCAGTCCAGAACCCATGTTGTTATCGTGACATCGCCTGAGAGGTGTACTGTACCATAGAACTGAAGTGTGATTTGTTCATTCCACTCACAAATGTCAGCGCAGAATTCCAGCAGTTCAGAATCATGAAGAACTTGAAGAACTGGTTCGTAGCAAGGAATTTCCTTCATATCTCCATGAGGAATTTTCCTGTGATGAAATACATGTTCCTTGTTGAAGAGCATAGCACTATAATAGTTCATCTGGCTGAGGGTCCAAAATTTGTTGCGCTTGTCGTGGGTATAAGTCTGACAGTAGATGTGTAGGGTACGAAAGGATGGGCAGAGCCTTAGCTACGACGAGGTTGTATGAGTTCAGGCCCCTCTACGGTGGAGGTAAAAGCCCTACGTCTCAGTGCTCTTGGGAGCTTAGTGTCGAGTGGAATATAGGATTACAGTAAATGCCAACCCTTGAACCAGTGGGGAAGGGCGACTTATATAGAGTGCGCTGCCCTCCACAACGGCCCGGTGGACAGGGGTGGAATAGTGGCGAATAAATGCCTACGTTATAGGTAACATATGCCTTAAATGCTAATAATGGTGTATGAAAACGTATGACCGTTGCCCTCCTGGGAGGTTACGATGTACAGAGTGGAATTCAGTCGGTACGTTAAATACGCTCCGAATGCTCGTCACCGATTGGACGATGGGGGAGTCCTTAGTTCATCGGAACTGTCTAAGGGCCTTGTCCTCAATGAAGGGTAGTCCTTGGGTAGGACCTATAGGGCAGGCCTATGACCCTACCCTGGGACTATAACCCCATCATTAGTCCCCGAATGGATCGGGGTTGGAAAGACGAAGTGATGCCTGGAGTACGCATCCGACTGGTATGGATGTGACTTTGGCGTTGTTTGCCTCGATCCATTTTATCCTTTCGACCAGTGATCCGAGTGAATATACCAGTGAAACGAACCGTCAGGGACCGAGTGCTTCCGCGGCATCTTTCGATGTGACCGGTCAAACTGACAGCGGCGGATTTTCTGGGATCCTCAAATTTTGGTTGCCGCGCGCTCAGCGGGGATGTCGACATCGCCATCGAGTAGTTTCTGCCGCCTCGATTACCGCGCCGTTATCTTCTCCACTAACATCGCAGCAGCCGGTCGGGGGATAAGATTTCGGGGCCACCTGTTAGTGACCTAGTCGGAAGCTTATTTAAGCCTCTCCGGTGGGGGTTTCTTGTTGCGCTGCCCTTGTTACTCGCATTCACCCCGCTCATCCAGTAGCTCCCTGCGCGCTCCAAGCCTCCTCCTTCCTCTCCTCGTCGCCGGACCTGCCGCCCTCACCATGACGAAGGGGCAGACGAGCAAACTCAAGTCGCAGAAGAAGAAGAAGAAGGGGGCGGCCCCTGCTCAGCGGCGACAGCGAGCACTGCTGGCGGGTTGGATCCAGGGGGATTTCCTCCCCTCCACGGTGACGGCAGACGACTTGCTGGAGCTAGTGGAGCACGACATGATCGCCAACAAGTCGTGGAGGCTGCCGACGGAGGGCGAGACGGAGCCGGCGCCGCAGGAGGGGGAGCGCGTCCTGCTGCTCAACCACGTGTTCAGGGGCTTCTCCTTGCCTCCCCACCCCTTCTTTAGAGGTATTATGAATCACTTCGGGGCGCAGCTCCATCATTTTCCTCCAAACGCGATAGCCCATCTCGCCGCATTCGTCACCCTTTGCGAGTGCTTTATTGGATGTCCCCCCATTGGGGGCTCTTTAAGTACATCTTCTCCGCTAGGTCCCAGACTGTCAAAAAGCTTAGACAGTCGGACGATAAAACCCATCTCCTCCATCTCCGCGAGGGCTTAGGCTTCCAGAAGAAAATGAAGACTAGCTACCCCCCTCTCCAGTTGTCCGAGTCAGTTTGGAACTGGCAGTCGACCTGGTTCTACTGCCAGGACATCGCTTGTCCGAATGCCGCGACTGGGTTGCCACCCTTTAGCCTAGACCGTCCGGCTCCTCCTAGGCAGCTTTCGCTCTCAAAGGTGGAAAAGATCCAGATCCAACCTCTGGTCGACGCGCTGATAGCTGTCGTCCGCAAGGGAGTCACCGACACAGATTTGGTGGAGACCTTTCTGGGTCGGCGCATCCAGCCGCTGCAAGCCCGACACCACGCCATGTGGCTATACACGGGGCCTGAGGATTCCACTCGGACTCATCCAGAATGCGTGACCGGGGAGGTTGTGATAGCGTGGGTCCGCGGCATCACAGGCGCATGCGACAATCCTAGAGGAGCCCGGCGGGTGAAGCCCTTCCGCGCCGATAATCCTCCTCCGAATGAGGTGAGCATCTCTTGTCGAGTGCTTTCAAACTTCTTAGATTTATCGCTTTTCTTGTACTGCCGCTCGACGTCTGATGTTGTCGGCTGTATTTTGTGCAGGAGTGGACCAAATGGTATTCTCCCGTCTCGAACGGGAATCCAGCTAAGGAAGAGGAGGGCAGCCAGGAGGGCAGCGTGGATAGCGCCGAGTATGTCTCCGACAGTGGGGAGACGGAAGAGGAGACTGAAGTGGAGGTGGGGGAGGTTGGGGAGCAGAGCTTGCCACCTCCACCATCAGAGCCTCGAACTAAGCACCGTCAGGAACCTGCGGCTCCGTCGGCTCCTCCAGCGGCCCCGAGTGCTCCGCCAGCCTCTCCCGTGGATCCGAGTGCTCAGAGCGTGAAGAGGACTAGGGACGCTGTTGCCGAGCCCACGGATCAGCCATCCAAGGTGGCAAAGCCTAGCGGGCCCAAGCCTCGGAAAGCTTTGCCTCGGATGAGGATCGTTGTTCCAGTCGCCTCAGCGTAAGTGTCTTGTTCTCCCATCTTGCTTCAGTATCTAGTTGAACTCATGATTATCCGTCGAGTGGATTTTACTCTACAGAGCTGCTACCTCCGCCACCTCTCTGCCGTGCCAAGGCGATGATCCCATGGATACGGATAACGCTGCCACATCCCAGCAAGGTTCGCTGTCACGACTCCGAGAGTTTGTTTTATTGCTTCGCGAGCGCTGTCTTTAATCTTGCCCTTTTTCTGTAATTTCATGTTGTTCAGTCGGGGTTCCTTCGGAGGTGATTCACCTGGAGGACGACGACCAAAGAGGGTCAGGGCCAGCTTTGGTGCCTGTCCTTGAGGTTGTCCCATCTGGTGCTGCTCCCACCATGGACGTGCCGCCGACCGAGACGATGCCGCCGACTGAGACGGTGCCCCTCGCGGCGGAACCGACTGGAGCGGAACTTGGGATGCCCAAGGAGTCTTCTGTCGTGCCGGGTCCGTCGACCGTCCAGTACGACGCCCGGCACCTCCCGGAAGACCAAGTGGGGGCCGCCAAGGAGGCCATGGTGCAGGTGGAGGTGATGGTGGGTGACGCCAAGGGAGCGTATGACTCCATCACGTCTTTGTACAAGAGAAGCTTGGAACTCTGGGACCATATTCGAGTAAGTGCGCTAGTAAGTGTTTACTTTCCTCTTGTTACCCACTGGGGGTTTCAATGATAGACTCGGATACAGTAAGATGTTTTAGCAGTGGGTTCACTCCGAGTGAACCCAGTGGGTGTAGTCCCCGAGACTTCTGTCGAGTGCTTGCACCGGCAGTTGTCTTTATATGTATTTTCCGTTACCTGAGCGGATCAGAGCTGATCTGCCCGAATGGTTCCAGTGGGGGCACTCCGAGTGCACCCACTGGGTGTATTCCCCAAGAGTAGTGTTACTCAGGTAGGGTGATAGTAGTGTCATAGATTTGTCTGTTTGTCATGTAGCTCAATAGGGCCGGCCTGTTCGAGCTTCATGCCAGTGGGGTCACTCTTAGTGAACCCACTGGGTGTAGTCCCCGAGACCGCTGTCGATTGCTTGCATCGGCAGGGGTCTGAAGAACTTTGAGCTTTGTTTGTTTTCCTTGTTGAATGTGTCTGATCTTCCCTTTGCGCTGATTTGGCAGAAGACTTGCGAAATGGGATCCGCGTACAATGCTCTAAAGGTTGAAAAGGTTCAGCTTGCTGTGGAATTGGAAGCGGCTGTGAATGACTTGGCTGGTGTGAAGGGGGCTCTTGGTGACCGAGAGAAGTCTTTGGAGGAGTCCCGGGAGACCAACAAGGCATTGCTGGCGGAAATTGAGAAAATGGGCAAGCAAAGAACTGAACTGATGGGTCAGATGAAGGTGATGAACAATCGGTGCATGGCGTAGGAGAAGTACGTCAGCGACTGGGCAAGGAAGATGATTGCACTGCTTGGTGGTAAGTTTTTTGCCGAGTGCTTCTTGTCTTTGGAGTTTATTCTGCACTTACTTTCTGCTTGTCTTTTCTTGGCAGATTTTTGTCTGGACGCTGAGGCTGAAGCAGCCGACATTGAACGGTCGGTTGTTCCGAACGTTCCACTCGGCGACGAAGCCAACCGGGACATGCTCCGAGCGCATATTCGCCTTGGCAGAGTGGAACCTTTCATTGGCCGCTTGAGAGAGGTCATCGGCCGGATCGACAAGGAGCTGTGGCCGAAGACGATTCCCGGCAAGAAATAGAAGGGTTGATGACTCGGCGGGAGGACATCCCGAACCGAGTGCAGGCATGGAAGAAGTCTACTGCTCGTTGTGGTGCGGACGTGGCGCTATCTCTGGTCCGAGTGCACTGCAAAGAAGCTCGCGAAGAAAAGCTAAAAGCGTTGCAGGTCGCCAACACCAAGAAGCTTCGATTCGAAGATTTCATGGAGACCTTCATCGACACAGCCACTCGCATTGCAGACGGGATCGATCTTGACACCTTTGTGGAGCCTGCCAGTCCTGGTGACGCTTGAAAAACTTTATGGTGAACGCACTTTTGCCTCGGAATGCCGAGTGTTCTCTGTATCAAACTTTGGCCACTGCTGTTGGCCGTCACATTTGTGGTTCGGTGTGGATAAGCTTGATGCACACCGAGCCGATCCAACTTTGAATTTGAATCGAATATTTTGCTCTTCTTTCGCCAAGTTTTTTTTTGACACGATTTTGGCTCGTGGTTTTTGTTTGGCATTTCTTGGTGAAGCCAATGGCAAACATGCGGAGCATGTAATTGTCAGTTGTCTTCACATCCACATGAGCCTCAATGAGGGTCTGCTAAGCCTCCGAGTGGATCTCGAGGATACACTCGAAGGAAGCTTTTTACTTAAGCGATTCTGGATCGCAGCTAAGTCCCCGAGTGCGGCATCTCGTGCGCACTCGGATTGAGTTGATACTCATGTAGTTGTGAGTTGTCTTCACATCCACATGAGCCTCAATGAGGGTTTGCTAAGCCTCCGAGTGGATCTCGAGCATACACTCGAAGAAAGCTTTTTACTTAGGCGATTCTGGATCGCAGCTAAGTCCCCGAGTGTGACTTTTCGTGCGCACTCGGAGTGAGTTGATACTCATGTAGTTGTCAGTTGTCTTCACATCCACATGAGCCTCAATGAGGGTCTTCTAATCCTCCGAGTGGATCTCGAGGATACGCTCGAAGGAAGCTTTTTACTTAGGCGATTCTGGATTGCAGTTAAGTCTCCGAGTGCGGCTTTTAGTGCGCACTCGGAGCGAGTTTTGTACTTAGGCGATTCTGAATCGCAGCTAAGTCCCCGAGTGCGGCTGTTAGTGCACACTTGGAGCGAGTTTGTACTTAGGCGATTCTGGATCGCAGCTAAGTCCCCGAGTGCGGCTTTTGGTGTGCACTCGGAGCGAGTTTGTACTTAGGCGATTCTGGGTCGCAGCTAAGTCCCCAAGTGCAGCTTTTGGTGCGCACTCGGAGCGAGTTTGTAATTAGGCGATTCTGGGTCGCAGCTAAGTCCCCGAGTGCGGCTTTTGGTGCGCACTCGGAGAGAGTTTGTACTTAGGCGATTCTGGGTCGCACCTAAGTCCCCGAGTGCGGCTTTTGGTGCGCACTCGGAGCGAGTTTGTACTTAGGCGATTTTGGGTCGCAGCTAAGTCCCGGAGTGCGGCTTTTGGTGCGCACTCGGAGTGAGTTTGTACTTAGGCGATTCTGGGTCGCAGCTAAGTCCCCGAGTGCGGCTTTTAGTGCGCACTCGGAGCGAGTTTGTACTTAGGCGATTCTGGGTCGCTGCTAAGTCTCCGAGTGCGGCTTTTGGTGCGCACTCGGAGCAAGTTTGTACTTAGGCGATTCTGGGTCGCAGCTAAGTCCCCGATTGCGGCTTTTAGTGCGCGCTCGGAGCAAGTTTATACTTAGGCAATTTTGGGTCGCAGCTAAGTCCCCGAGTGCGACTTTGAGTGCGCACTCGGAGCGAATTTTTTAGACCGGAGTCTGTGAACGCGGAAGAATTTTGAACCTGCAAGAAATCAATCTGCTTTGTATTACTTCAATGATACTTGTTCTTTACATTGCCCCCGTCGGCGGTCACGTGTAGAAGCGCTTCAGGAGATCTCCGTTCCATGCTCGCGGCTCGTCCCTTTCTCTGTCAAGGTTGTAGAGTCGATATGCTCCGTTGTTCAGCACCTTAGAGATGATGAAGGGTCCTTCCCAGGCGGGAGCCAACTTGTGAGGCCTCTGCTGGTCCACTCGGAGCACCAGGTCACCTGCTTGGAATGTGCGACTCCTGACGTGCCGCGCGTGACATCGCCGCAGATCTTGTTGATAAATTGTTGAGCGAGTCAGTGCCATCTCGCGCTCTTCTTCTAGTAGATCCACTCCGTCTTGCCTGGCTTTCTCTGCTTCGGCTTCGGAGAAGAGTTCGACTCGTGGAGAGTTGTGAAGCAAGTCACTCGGAAGGACTGCCTCGGCTCCGTAAACGAGGAAGAACGGGGATCGCCCTGTAGATCTATTTGGAGTTGTGCGGATGCCCCACAACACCGAAGGCAGCTTGGTGACCCATGCGCCGGCGGCATGTCCAACTTCTCGCAGGAGTTTTGGCTTCAACCCTTGAAGAATAAGTCCATTCACCCGCTCTGCTTGCCCGTTTGTTTGGGGGTGCGCCACAGATGCAAAATCCACTCAGATACCTTGGCCTGTGCAAAAACCTTTGAATCTATCCGAGTCAAAGTTTGTGACATTGTCAGTGATTATGCTGTGCGGAACCCCAAATCTGGCGATGATGTCTCTGACAAACTTGATGGTTGTAAGTGCGTCGAGCTTCTTGATGGGCTTTGGCTTCAATCCACTTGGTGAACTTGTCGACTGCTACCAACAGATGAGTGAATCCCCCTTGGCCTGTTCTGAATGGACCGACTGTATCTAACCCCCACACTGCGAATGGCCAAACAAGAGGGATTGTCTTCAGGGCAGATGTTGGCTTGTGGGACTTGTTCGAATAGAACTGACAGCCTTCGCATCGGTCGACCATATCCTTTGCCATTTCATCCGCCTGCAACCAAAAGAAACCATCCCTAAATGCTTTGGCGACGATTGCTCTTGAGGAGGCATGATGGCCGCAGGTTCCCGAGTGAATTTCTTCCAGGATTAATTGTCCCTCCTCAGGGGAGATGCACCACTGAAGGACGCTTGAAATACTTTCCTTGTACAACTGGCCACCAATGACGGTGAAGGACTTCGACCTGCGGACGATCTGCCTAGCTTGGACTTCGTCTTCTGGTAATTCTTGCCTCAGGATGTACGCAATGAACGGCACAGTCCATTCGGGGACAACGGCAAGAATCTCCATAATCAAATCAACCACAGCAGGGACCTCGACTTCAGTTGGATCTGTTGAACTCTTCGGTTGCACCGGTTCCTCTGTAAAAGGATCTTCTTTCACCGAAGGGGGATGTAGGTGCTCGAGGCAGACATCACTCGGGACTGGTCTCCGAGTGGATCCGAGTTTTGTCAACTCATCAGCTGCTTGGTTCTTCAGTCGCGGAACATGGTGGAGTTCCAGACCTTCAAACTTCTTCTCGAGCTTCCTTACTGCGTTGCAGTATGTAGTCATGGTGGGGTTCCTGACATTCCACTCCTTCATCACTTGATTAACCACCAAATCTGAATCGCCATAGACCATCAGGCGACGGACGCCGAGTGTGATGGCCATGCGCAATCCATAAAGGAGAGCTTCATACTATGCCTCATTGTTGGAAGAATCAAAATGTATCTGCAACACATACTTAAGTTTATCACCTTTTGGCGATATGATCACTACGCCAGCGCCGGAGCCATTCAACATCTTGGACCCATCGAAGAACATAGTCCAATGAGCCGAGTAGATGTGAGTCAGTTGCTGTTGTTCTACCCATTCTGCTATGAAGTCAGCCAGAGCTTGAGACTTTATAGCTTTCCTGGCTTCGAACTTGATGTCGTAGTATAACATCTCCATAGCCCACTTCGCCACTCGGCCTGATGCGTCTCGATTGTGGAGGATTTCCGACAGCGGAGCATCAGAAACGACAGACACCGAGTGGTCTTGGAAATAATGAGCCACCTTCTTTGCAGTCATGTAGATCCCATAAATAAGCTTTTGATAATGGGGATACCTCTGCTTGGAAGGAGTCAGGACTTCGGAGACATAATATACTGGCCGCTGAACCTTGTACGCTTTGTACTTAGGCGATTCTGGGTCGCAACTAAGTCCCCGAGTGCGGCTTTTGGTGCGCACTCGGAGCGAGTTTGTACTTAGGCGATTCTGGGTCGCAGCTAAGTCCCGGAGTGCGGCTTTTGGTGCGCACTCGGAGTGAGTTTGTACTTAGGCGATTCTGGGTCGCAGCTAAGTCCCCGAGTGCGGCTTTTAGTGCGCACTCGGAGCGAGTTTGTACTTAGGCGATTCTGGGTCGCTGCTAAGTCTCCGAGTGCGGCTTTTGGTGCGCACTCGGAGCAAGTTTGTACTTAGGCGATTCTGGGTCGCAGCTAAGTCCCCGATTGCGGCTTTTAGTGCGCGCTCGGAGCAAGTTTATACTTAGGCAATTTTGGGTCGCAGCTAAGTCCCCGAGTGCGACTTTGAGTGCGCACTCGGAGCGAATTTTTTAGACCGGAGTCTATGAACGCGGAAGAATTTTGAACCTGCAAGAAATCAATCTGCTTTGTATTACTTCAATGATACTTGTTCTTTACATTGCCCCCGTCGGCGGTCACGTGTAGAAGCGCTTCAGGAGATCTCCGTTCCATGCTCGCGGCTCGTCCCTTTCTCTGTCAAGGTTGTAGAGTCGATATGCTCCGTTGTTCAGCACCTTAGAGATGAGGAAGGGTCCTTCCCAGGCGGGAGCCAACTTGTGAGGCCTCTGCTGGTCCACTCGGAGCACCAGGTCACCTGCTTGGAATGTGCGACTCCTGACGTGCCGCGCGTGACATCGCCGCAGATCTTGTTGATAAATTGTTGAGCGAGTCAGTGCCATCTCGCGCTCTTCTTCTAGTAGATCCACTCCGTCTTGCCTGGCTTTCTCTGCTTCGGCTTCGGAGAAGAGTTCGACTCGTGGAGAGTTGTGAAGCAAGTCACTCGGAAGGACTGCCTCGGCTCCGTAAACGAGGAAGAACGGGGATCGCCCGTTAGATCTATTCGGAGTTGTGCGGAGGCCCCACAACACCGAAGGCAGCTTGGTGACCCATGCGCCGGCGGCATGTCCAACTTCTCGCAGGAGTTTTGGCTTCAACCCTTGAAGAATAAGTCCATTCACCCGCTCTGCTTGCCCGTTTGTTTGGGGGTGCGCCACAGATGCAAAATCCACTCAGATACCTTGGCCTGTGCAAAAACCTTTGAATCTGTCCGAGTCAAAGTTTGTGACATTGTCAGTGATTATGCTGTGCGGAACCCCGAATCTGGCGATGATGTCTCTGACAAACTTGATGGTTGTAAGTGCGTCGAGCTTCTTGATGGGCTTTGGCTTCAATCCACTTGGTGAACTTGTCGACTGCTACCAACAGATGAGTGAATCCCCCTTGGCCTGTTCTGAATGGACCGACTGTATCTAACCCCCACACTGCGAATGGCCAAACAAGAGGGATTGTCTTCAGCGCAGATGTTGGCTTGTGGGACTTGTTCGAATAGAACTGACAGCCTTCGCATCGGTCGACCATATCCTTTGCCATTTCATCCGCCTGCAACCAAAAGAAACCATCCCTAAATGCTTTGGCGACGATTGCTCTTGAGGAGGCATGATGGCCGCAGGTTCCCGAGTGAATTTCTTCCAGGATTAATTGTCCCTCCTCAGGGGAGATGCACCACTGAAGGACGCTTGAAATACTTTCCTTGTACAACTGGCCACCAATGACGGTGAAGGACTTCGACCTGCGGACGATCTGCCTAGCTTGGACTTCGTCTTCTGGTAATTCTTGCCTCAGGATGTACGCAATGAACGGCACAGTCCATTCGGGGACAACGGCAAGAATCTCCATAATCAAATCAACCACAGCAGGGACCTCGACTTCAGTTGGATCTGTTGAACTCTTCGGTTGCACCGGTTCCTCTGTAAAAGGATCTTCTTTCACCGAAGGGGGATGTAGGTGCTCGAGGCAGACATCACTCGGGACTGGTCTCCGAGTGGATCCGAGTTTTGTCAACTCATCAGCTGCTTGGTTCTTCAGTCGCGGAACATGGTGGAGTTCCAGACCTTCAAACTTCTTCTCGAGCTTCCTTACTGCGTTGCAGTATGTAGTCATGGTGGGGTTCCTGACATTCCACTCCTTCATCACTTGATTAACCACCAAATCTGAATCGCCATAGACCATCAGGCGACGGACGCCGAGTGTGATGGCCATGCGCCATAAAGGAGAGCTTCATACTCTGCCTCATTGTTGGAAGAATCAAAATGTATCTGCAACACATACTTAAGTTTATCACCTTTTGGCGATATGATCACTACGCCAGCGCCGGAGCCATTCAACATCTTGGACCCATCGAAGAACATAGTCCAATGAGCCGAGTAGATGTGAGTCAGTTGCTGTTGTTCTACCCATTCTGCTATGAAGTCAGCCAGAGCTTGAGACTTTATAGCTTTCCTGGCTTCGAACTTGATGTCGCAGTATAACATCTCCATAGACCACTTCGCCACTCGGCCTGATGCGTCTCGATTGTGGAGGATTTCCGACAGCGGAGCATCAGAAACGACAGACACCGAGTGGTCTTGGAAATAATGAGCCACCTTCTTTGCAGTCATGTAGATCCCATAAATAAGCTTTTGATAATGGGGATACCTCTGCTTGGAAGGAGTCAGGACTTCGGAGACATAATATACTGGCCGCTGAACCTTGTACGCTTTGTACTTAGGCGATTCTGGGTCGCAACTAAGTCCCCGAGTGCGGCTTTTGGTGCGCACTCGGAGCGAGTTTGTACTTAGGCGATTCTGGGTCGCAGCTAAGTCCCGGAGTGCGGCTTTTGGTGCGCACTCGGAGTGAGTTTGTACTTAGGCGATTCTGGGTCGCAGCTAAGTCCCCGAGTGCGGCTTTTAGTGCGCACTCGGAGCGAGTTTGTACTTAGGCGATTCTGGGTCGCTGCTAAGTCTCCGAGTGCGGCTTTTGGTGCGCACTCGGAGCAAGTTTGTACTTAGGCGATTCTGGGTCGCAGCTAAGTCCCCGATTGCGGCTTTTAGTGCGCGCTCGGAGCAAGTTTATACTTAGGCAATTTTGGGTCGCAGCTAAGTCCCCGAGTGCGACTTTGAGTGCGCACTCGGAGCGAATTTTTTAGACCGGAGTCTATGAACGCGGAAGAATTTTGAACCTGCAAGAAATCAATCTGCTTTGTATTACTTCAATGATACTTGTTCTTTACATTGCCCCCGTCGGCGGTCACGTGTAGAAGCGCTTCAGGAGATCTCCGTTCCATGCTCGCGGCTCGTCCCTTTCTCTGTCAAGGTTGTAGAGTCGATATGCTCCGTTGTTCAGCACCTTAGAGATGAGGAAGGGTCCTTCCCAGGCGGGAGCCAACTTGTGAGGCCTCTGCTGGTCCACTCGGAGCACCAGGTCACCTGCTTGGAATGTGCGACTCCTGACGTGCCGCGCGTGACATCGCCGCAGATCTTGTTGATAAATTGTTGAGCGAGTCAGTGCCATCTCGCGCTCTTCTTCTAGTAGATCCACTCCGTCTTGCCTGGCTTTCTCTGCTTCGGCTTCGGAGAAGAGTTCGACTCGTGGAGAGTTGTGAAGCAAGTCACTCGGAAGGACTGCCTCGGCTCCGTAAACGAGGAAGAACGGGGATCGCCCGTTAGATCTATTCGGAGTTGTGCGGAGGCCCCACAACACCGAAGGCAGCTTGGTGACCCATGCGCCGGCGGCATGTCCAACTTCTCGCAGGAGTTTTGGCTTCAACCCTTGAAGAATAAGTCCATTCACCCGCTCTGCTTGCCCGTTTGTTTGGGGGTGCGCCACAGATGCAAAATCCACTCAGATACCTTGGCCTGTGCAAAAACCTTTGAATCTGTCCGAGTCAAAGTTTGTGACATTGTCAGTGATTATGCTGTGCGGAACCCCGAATCTGGCGATGATGTCTCTGACAAACTTGATGGTTGTAAGTGCGTCGAGCTTCTTGATGGGCTTTGGCTTCAATCCACTTGGTGAACTTGTCGACTGCTACCAACAGATGAGTGAATCCCCCTTGGCCTGTTCTGAATGGACCGACTGTATCTAACCCCCACACTGCGAATGGCCAAACAAGAGGGATTGTCTTCAGCGCAGATGTTGGCTTGTGGGACTTGTTCGAATAGAACTGACAGCCTTCGCATCGGTCGACCATATCCTTTGCCATTTCATCCGCCTGCAACCAAAAGAAACCATCCCTAAATGCTTTGGCGACGATTGCTCTTGAGGAGGCATGATGGCCGCAGGTTCCCGAGTGAATTTCTTCCAGGATTAATTGTCCCTCCTCAGGGGAGATGCACCACTGAAGGACGCTTGAAATACTTTCCTTGTACAACTGGCCACCAATGACGGTGAAGGACTTCGACCTGCGGACGATCTGCCTAGCTTGGACTTCGTCTTCTGGTAATTCTTGCCTCAGGATGTACGCAATGAACGACACAGTCCATTCGGGGACAACGGCAAGAATCTCCATAATCAAATCAACCACAGCAGGGACCTCGACTTCAGTTGGATCTGTTGAACTCTTCGGTTGCACCGGTTCCTCTGTAAAAGGATCTTCTTTCACCGAAGGGGGATGTAGGTGCTCGAGGCAGACATCACTCGGGACTGGTCTCCGAGTGGATCCGAGTTTTGTCAACTCATCAGCTGCTTGGTTCTTCAGTCGCGGAACATGGTGGAGTTCCAGACCTTCAAACTTCTTCTCGAGCTTCCTTACTGCGTTGCAGTATGTAGTCATGGTGGGGTTCCTGACATTCCACTCCTTCATCACTTGATTAACCACCAAATCTGAATCGCCATAGACCATCAGGCGACGGACGCCGAGTGTGATGGCCATGCGCAATCCATAAAGGAGAGCTTCATACTCTGCCTCATTGTTGGAAGAATCAAAATGTATCTGCAACACATACTTAAGTTTATCACCTTTTGGCGATATGATCACTACGCCAGCGCCGGAGCCATTCAACATCTTGGACCCATCGAAGAACATAGTCCAATGAGCCGAGTAGATGTGAGTCAGTTGCTGTTGTTCTACCCATTCTGCTATGAAGTCAGCCAGAGCTTGAGACTTTATAGCTTTCCTGGCTTCGAACTTGATGTCGCAGTATAACATCTCCATAGCCCACTTCGCCACTCGGCCTGATGCGTCTCGATTGTGGAGGATTTCCGACAGCGGAGCATCAGAAACGACAGACACCGAGTGGTCTTGGAAATAATGAGCCACCTTCTTTGCAGTCATGTAGATCCCATAAATAAGCTTTTGATAATGGGGATACCTCTGCTTGGAAGGAGTCAGGACTTCGGAGACATAATATACTGGCCGCTGAACCTTGTACGCTTTGCCTTCTTCTTCGTGTTAGACTGTGAGAACAGTGTTGACGACTTGATTTGTAGCTGCGATGTACAGAAGAAGGGGTTCTTTACTGAGCGGGGCAGTAAGAACCGGCTGGGTGGAAAGCAGGGCTTTGAGGTCGTCGAATGCAATTTGGGCTTCGTCTGTCCACTCGAAAGTATCTGATTTCTTCATGAGTCTGTACAGAGGTAATGCCTTCTCGCCGAGTCGAGCGATAAACCTGCTCAAAGCCGCTAGGCAACCTGTGAGCCATTGAACATCATGTATTCTGACCGGCCGCTCCATTCGGACGATGGTCCCGATCTTTTCGGGGTTGACATCGATCCCTCTTCGGAAATGAAGAAATCGAGTAACTTTCCGCTGGGATCACCGAATGAACACTTGGCAGGGTTGAGCTTGATATCGTACCTATGAAGGTTGGCGAATGTTTCTGCCAAGTCAGTCAGCAGGTCGGAACCTTTGCGTGACTTGACTATGATATCGTCCATATATGCCTCCACATTTCGACCGATCTGGTCAAGGAGGTATTTTTGGATCATGCGCATAAAAGTTGCTCCTGCATTCTTCAAATCAAATGGCATAGTGATGTAGCAGAAACACGCGAATGGGGTGATGAAGGCTGTTTTTAATTCATCCGGACCATACAGACGGATCTGATGATAGCCCGAATAGGCATCAATGAATGATAAACGCTCGCAGCCCGCAGCCGAATCAACAATTTGATCAATGCGGGGGAGCGGGAAATGATATTTCGGGCAGACCTTATTGAGATGCTTGAAGTCGATGCACATACGGAGAGACTTGTCCTTCTTGGGCACCATGACAAGATTGGCGAGCCACTCGGAGTGGTGTACCTCGCGAATGAAGTTGGCTGCCAAAAGTTTAGCCACCTCCTCTCTGATTGCCTTCCTTTTGTGTGCGGCGGACCGACGCAGGCTTTCTCGGACGGGCCGAGCAGCAGGATCCACATGCAGTCGGTGCTCAGCCAACTCCCTGGGTACACCTGGCATGTCAGCGGGCTTCCATGCGAAAATGTCCCAGTTCTCACAGAGGAATTGGATGAGCTCGGCTTCCTATTTTGGATCAAGGGTGGTGGAGATGTTCGTTGGGGCGGCGGTGTCGTCCGTCGGGTGGATGTTGACTTTCTAAGTGTCGCCCGCCGACTGGAATGCGAACTCCGAAGCTGGCTTCTTCGAACGCATCAAGTCAGCGGGGTCGGCTGTCTTCTTGTACTCATCTAGCTCGAGGATAGCCATCTGCTGATCGGCAATCCTCGACCCCTGTTGCAAACACTCCTCGACCCACTGCCGATTGCCCGTGATCGTGATCACACCTTTGGGACCCGGCATCTTCAGTTTCAAATACATGTAACATGGACGGGACATGAAACGTGCATACGCCGGACGGCCCAGAATTGCATGGTATGCACTCTGGAAGTCCACCACCTCAAATATCAGCTTTTCCTTGTGGAAGTTCTTGTCGGAGCTGAAGACGACGTCCAACGCGATCTGGCCGAGTGACTTGGCCTTTCGTCCCAGGACGACTCCGTGGAACTGCATGCTGCTCTCGCTAAGTTTGGTCATCAGAATGCCCATCCCCTTGAGAGTGTCGGCGTACATGATGTTCAAGCCGCTGCCGCCGTCCATGAGGACTTTGCGCAGTCGGACTCCTTCCACCACCGGGTCGACGACCAGGGCCTGCCTCCCTGGGGTGGGCACATGTGCTGGACAGTCCGACTGATCAAAGGTGATCGCAGTCTGAGACCATTTAAGGAATGTGGGGTTGGTCGGGGTGGCCATGTTCAACTCCCTGTTCACCAGCTTCAGTCGACTCTTGCTTTCCACGTCACCAAAAATCATCAATGTTGCATGGACTTGGGAGAACGGATCCTCCTTGTCCTCATCATCCTGCTCGTTGTCCTTTTCACTCGGCTGCCCTTCGCCGAACCCTTGGATCAGGAGGCGACATTGCCGAGTGGTGTGCTTCGGAAATATGGCGTTGCCTTCTTCGTCCATCTTCGTGTGGAATTGACATGGCTGATCCAGGAAGGAGTTCCCGAACTGCTTCTTCTTGGGGGTGTACTGAGCTTTCCCCTTTCCCTTGAACTTGGCATTGGTAACGACTGCTGCCTCTGCCTGCGGAGTGGACGGAGCTTTCTGCTTCTGCTTCCGATTATTGTTCCCATCTCCATCGGCGACTGCCTTATGCTTGCCGCTACATATGCGGTCCTCTTCTTCGCCATTTGCATAGCGTGCGACTATCTCCATCATCTTGCTCTTGGAGACATCGCATGTCCGACCGAACTTCTGGTACAGATCTCTGTACCGCACGCCTGCCTTGAAGGCGCAGACTGCTTGGTGCTCTGTGACGTTCTCCACCGTGTGGTAGAGCGTCGTCCAGCGCTGGATGAAATCGAGCAGGGGCTCATTCTGCTTCTAGACACAGTGCTGGAGCTCCACAAGACCAGCAGGGCGTTTGCACGTGCCCTCGAAGGTCGTGATGAAGACTCGGGACAGATCTACCCAGCTGTAGATGCTTGATGGAGCCAACTGCTTCAGCCACGCTTGTGCCGAGCCGTCGAGCATTAGGGGGAGATGTTTCATGGCGACCTGGTCATCTCCGCCACCGATCTGGACCGCCACTCGGTAGTCGTCCAGCCACATTTCTGGCTTGGATTCTCCTGTGAACTTGCTGATCCCCGTCGCCAATCGGAAGTTGGGAGGGATGTCAGCTAAACGGATGGCCCGACTGAAGCACTCGGGGCCAGAAACAATGGTCCTGCTTCCACTCAGACGGTCTCTATCGTGACCCTCATGGTGGGCTCGACTCCTGTCGACCTTCCTTTGGGCGATGTATCCTCTTGTGTCGGGCCTTGGATCATACGTGTCATCGACTGAACACCGATCATCGTGATGTTGGGGCCCGTAAGGCCTGCCCCGCGGAGGGGTGCGTGAACGGCGACGATCTTCGGGATTCATGGAATGGCTCCCCCCTCTGCATCGCCGATGAGAGTCGGGGCTGAAAACCGACCGATGCGTGTTCGCGTGAACAGAACTGTTGTGGATCCTGTTGTGCGACTGGGAGACCGCCGAATTCTGCTGCTGCACCGTGTGCAACAGAGCACGGATCTGCTCGATACCTCTACCAGCCTATGAATCAGTCGGTTGGAGGGAATCCGCTATCTTGGCAGCGGTAGCCAGGTTGAGGACGGGTGTGCGGAACACCTCGACGTTGCTCTGACGAGTGCGTCGACTGGCAGAACGGTGGTGTTGACGGCGAGAGCCGGATGATTCGCCGACCTCGTGCTCGTTCTGACCAGTTCGGTGGGGACTTTCATGGGAATTGGCCATGACAACTTCGGCTGCAGGCCCGCGACCCACGTACTCGGAAGGTAACTCAGTCGGAACTGAGTCCAAGCACTGGGACGGCGGTGCGACCGCAACCGACTCGAGGACCGCCACTTGAGAAGACGCGCTCTGTCGCGCCTGGGCGTGTCGCACCCAACGCTGAAGCCGCGGACGGCGGGACCGCTTGTTGCGGTGCGTGACGGGGGCGAAGATCGACACCGGGGCCGATTGCTGGAGAAGAAGGACGCCGCGGGCACCGGCACGGAAGTGCGTAGCCCCCCGACTCGGGAGCGCCTCGACGTCGAGAGACGCATCCCGAAGCCATGCTGAATCGTCGACGATGAAGGAGAGTGCGCCGAAGAGGATCTCACCACCCATGCATAAATCTCCGCTGGACGACATGGTGAAAAGATGAAGTTGCAAACTCGTCGGAAGTCGCTTAGACGCCTGCCCCACGGTGGGCGCCAACTGTCGTGGGTATAAGTCTGACAATAGATGTGTAGGGTACGAAAGGATGGGCAGAGCCTTAGCTACGGCGGGGTTGTATGGGTTCAGGCCCCTCTACGGTGGAGGTAAAAGCCCTACGTCTCAGTGCTCTTGGGAGCTTAGTGTCGAGTGGAATATAGGATTACAGTAAATGCCAACCCTTGAACCAGTGGGGAAGGGCGGCTTATATAGAGTGCGCTGCCCTCCACAACGGCTCGGTGGACTGGGGTGGAATAGTGGCGAATAAATGACTACGCTACACGTAACGTATGCCTTAAATGCTAATAATGGTGTATGAAAACGTATGACCGTTGCCCTCCTAGGAGGTTACGATGTACATAGTGAAATTCAGTCGGTACGTTAAATACGCTCCGAATGCTCGTCACCGACTGGACGATGGGGGAGTCCTTAGTTCAGTCGGAACTGTCTAAGGGCCTTGTCCTCTATGAAGGGTAGTCCTTGGGTAGGACCTATAGGGCAGGCCTATGACCCTACCGTGGGACTATAACCCCATCAGCGCCTGAACTGAGGACATACATAAGGGTTGGGGCCTGTGAACTAGTGATGTTCATCAAAGAATTGGGCCCTTTGAAACTTTGGCCTTTTTCCTTTGTAGGGTTGAATACCCGTTGGTTCAAGTTTGGCTTGTTGTGGCTTCCAAGTCTTCGGGTATTCTCTATGTGAGGAATTTTAGCCACAACAACTACATACTGAGGATTATCAAGATGAGGTTCAGTTGGATTGTCTTCAGTCTGAGGAACATGTTCTTCATCATCACTCTTCTCAGTTTGAGGAATATGTTGTGCAGGTTCATCGGCATCTGGAGCAGAAGTTTCCTCAGTTGAACTATTAGCAGTATCTTCAGCTGATGCAGCTGATTCATTTTCCAGGACAGACTTCACCGGAGTCCTCTTTTCTTCAAACATGTGAACTTCAGTTGATGCAGAGGACTCATGCACTTGAGGAATTGGAGTGGCCAATGGTGAGTTGGGATGAGCCTTTTCCCAAAATTCATCATGTATCACTGGTGTGTTGCAGCCAATGTCCACATCTTCATCCTTCTCTTCATCATTCATGTGTGTGTTCTGCTGAGGTGGAATAGTTGAGACTTGAGGAACTGGATCAACATCAATTTCCTCATCAATAGGTGTGGAAGCAGCACATCAATTTTCTTCCATTTCTTCATCCCCTACTTGGACGATGTGCTCAACACCAAACGGCACCATCACATAGGCAGGTGCAACATTGATAGGGGTGTCATCAATCGAAGCAGTTGAGGAAGTTGGCAAAGTCCTCAAGCGTTTTGCTTCCAAGGACTCTGAACTTGTTGAGGCTTTTCTCTTCTTGGCTGCCTCCTTCTCAGCAGCCTTGGTTTTCTTCACTTCTGTTGCAAAAGGAAGCTTCACTTTCTTCACTGGTGAAGGTTTTGGAGGAGGAGGGGCATTTTATTTAGGCACAGCTGATGCAATCGTCCTGCCTTGTATAGTTTCTTCAGAAGTAGCAATG
The DNA here is from genome assembly GCF_904849725.1 of Hordeum vulgare subsp. vulgare. Classification (NCBI taxonomy): domain Eukaryota; kingdom Viridiplantae; phylum Streptophyta; class Magnoliopsida; order Poales; family Poaceae; genus Hordeum; species Hordeum vulgare. The sequence continues at coordinate 203,412,786 of NC_058519.1, read as the reverse complement.
TCTTCAGCTGCCCTGGCAGGTTCATCAGTTCGAGGAATGTCATGACGGGAGTCGTCAGCCAGCTCAACTATGTATTGTGCCTTAGTAGTTTTAGGTTGTGACATGTAGGTAACCCTCTTGTTATGATCAGTGATTACTTTGTTGCCAACATTAATGAATCTGACCTTTGCGCCCTTCCGTTCAACATTTAAGCTTTTGTGTTCTTCACTGAGGTTTTTGATCTTAGTCTGAGCTTTGAGGAGTTGATCAGGGGACATAGTCAGAAGGTTATCCTTCAGACAGTTCTCTTTCCTAGCCTATGCCTTTTTGGCTTGCTTGACTTTCTGCACCTTCCACTTTCATCATTAATGAAGGTAGTCAACATGTGGCTTGGTCTAGGAGAAAGCTTCAAGTCATTAATTGGCGTATAAGGATTATCATACCAGACATCTATGAAGTACAGTATCACCTTTTGGGTCCATCATGAGGGGAATGGTGATACCTTTGGCATGTGCGACCCTTTCTTGCTTGTTTCTGATGATTGCTTCAAGTGTTTCATCATCAGCTTCATCTTCATCCTCTAATGCACAGGGAACATTGAGGACTTTCCTAGGGCTGGGCCTTGGTCCTCGCCCAACAGTCATTTTCTTTTTCACATTTGCACTAGAAGAAATGTGTGAAGAGCCTGAACCAGATGGCCTTGAGGGATGTTATGTGGTCATGAGCTTCAGTGGCGTTGAAGACTTGGTGACAATAGTTGAGGACTTTGCTCCCACCGTAGGTGCTGTTTGAGGATTTTGTACACAAGGTTGAGCAGTTGAGGACTTTGGCTTGACACCAGACTTCTTCATAATGCTTTGTTTTGGAGCAGTCTCGCTGCCAGACGCCTGTCCAGCAAAGGAGGAGGCAGGAGCAGCTGCAATAGCAGAATCCTCATTGAATCTCTTCACAGCCTTGTGTGCAACTTTCTCCAGTTTGGCTTTCTATTTGGCATGTTCTTCAGGAAAGCCGTGAATAGTTGCAAGGCTTGTTGGTTCAGCAACCTGTTGATCCCCCAAAGGAGCCCTTTTGCATGGAGGCTTCAGGGCAAATTTCTTCATGTACTTGGGAGTCACATACCTGTACTCCCTCCATTCTTTCGCCCATCTCCTCTCAATTTTCTGTAATCGAGTTTTGTGCTTCTCCTTGGTTTTCTTTCGATAGAATGTTTCATCAGGTGTGCAATATTAATCATAAATATCATCAGGAATCTCAAAAGCAGTGTTCTGTTGTGCCTTCTTTCAACCATTCTGTTTCTTGTCATCAACCATTTTCTTCACTTGGGGAATTTAAACTTTTGAGGACTCTGAAGAGGTATGCAAATTTTCTTCAAGAAACGTTGCAACTGAGTTTAGTTGATGAGAACCTAGAGAGTCATCAACTGACATTTTGTACTTGTGAAGAGAGTATAGGTGCGAAGAATTTCAAGTGGTCATAGGCGTTCTCACGATATTTTAAAAAATGACCCAACTTGAGGAAATTGACCAATACTATTTTTAGGAATTTCACTAAGTGTCCTTGACTTGCATTCTAGAGTTGTGCAGATCCAAAAATTTACACAGTTGAGGAATATCTTGAGGAATTGAGCGACTTAGTGAAAATTTTCAAGTGTTCTAAGGCATGGAAGTGTTCATCTGATGAATTTGCCGAGGACTAAAAGTTTTCACACATCTAATGGAAATATAAAGATCAACATGGGTAGTAAAATTAGATTTTAATTACCCTAGACGAAGAACACGACGAACTGTATATGGTGAAAAAGGAAGCTCGTCGGTTCAGATCTTCAGGCCCTAACTTGGCGACTGAAGACATCTACGACGACGGTGGAGGAAGAAGACATGCGGTCGACGTGAGTACGACATCGATGAGGTCGTGCAGTGAAGCTTTTCCTCACCAGCGGCAATGATTTCCAATGGGATCGCTAGATGTGGCTTCAGAGCGGTAAGAGGTGAGAGTGAGAGGAAGAAATGACCTCTAGGGTAAGAATGGGGTATTTATAGCCGAGGTGAGAAACGATCCGGTCCGAAAATTTTGGACTAGAATGCATGTGGCCCTTCCTCTCCGCTTGACATGTGGCACCCACGTATTAAGCGGTGGAGTTAGTGGAGGTGGTGCTTATCCAATCGTGGGTAGTGGGTGTGGTTTGAGTGGTAAGGGTTGGAAAAATTTCGAATTAAATTTTTGAGGACTTTGTTTGTAAATTCTGCAACTGATAAGGACTCAGTGAAGACTTTGGACGAGTTTCAAACAGAATGCATATGAAGAATTTAAGAACACACAGGTTTAAGCTTAGCATAGAGGGGGATAGGGTCCAATCGCATTCAATTAGAGGAAAATCATCGCATGAAGACTTAGCTATAAGTGAATGTTGTTGAGGACTTTGAAAGCTCATAACTTAGTATATAGTCAATGAAGATCATAACAAAAATTTGAAAATTTGAAATTTTGAGGAATTTGCAATCTTGAGAATTTTGAAAATTTGAGGATTTTGAAAATTTCAACACTTTGAAGATTTGAAGAATTTGCTAAAGTCTCAACCATGAAGAATTTCAATTTGAAGAATTTCAAATTTGGTGGTGGCGTAACACACCGTATAAGAATGATGATTTCCCGCACCGCGTACAATTGTTGTAGGGTCGTAAGAATCAAATTCTTCATTAATTTCTTCACACTTAGAGTGTTATTCTTCATTGATTGAAGAAAAACATTACTTCGTGTGTTGCACATCTAAGTCGTCAATTTTGCGTAAGTGTTAGGATGTATGCCTTTTCACAAAATATTCGAAGATTCTAAGATATTTAGCTCACACCGCAACCTGCAAAAGCTCTTCTCATCCAAGGGCTTTGTGAAGATATCCGCTAGCTGGCCTTCAGTCTTCACATGGTCGATGACGATGTTGCCCTTGAGTACATGATCACGAAGAAAATGATGACGAATGTGGATGTGGTTGGTCTTCGAGTGTTGTACTTGGTTGTATGCAATCTTGATTGCACTCTCATAGTCGCACTAGAGTGGCACATTCTTCATGTTGATACCGTAATCGTTGAGGGTTTCCTTCATCCATAGTAGTTGAGCACACCAAGAACCAGCAGCAATGTACTCAGCTTCAACAGTGGAAAGTGACACACAGTTCTGCTTCTTTGAGGACCAACAGATTAAGGATCGTCCAAGGAAATGGAGGTGCCTCATGTTGACTTGCGATCCACATGGTGACCAGCATAATCAGAATTAGAATATCCAACGAGGTGAAGATTTGATCCCTTGGGGTACCATAATCCAAGTGTTGGAGTGTGAGCTAGATATCGAAAAATATGTTTCACAGCCTTATGGTGTGATTCCTTCGGTTTTGCTTGGAAACGGGCACACATGCAAACACTAAGAATGATGTCTAGCATATATGTACATAGGTACAATAAGGAGCCAATCATAAAGCGATATACGTGTTGATCAAAATCTTTACCATTTTCGTCAGTGCACAGGTAGCCGTTGGTAGGCATGGGAATTTTGACGCTTTTGCATTCATTCATGCCAAATTTCTTCAGGACATCCTTGAGGTATTTCTCTTGAGAGATGAAGATGTCGTTGCGTTGTTGACTAATTTGAAGCCCTAGGAAGAATTTCAGCTCCTCCATCATGGACATTTGATATTCTTCACCCATTATGTAGGCAAATTCGTCACTATAATGTTTGTCAGTACAACCAACGATGACATCGCCCACATATATTTGACATACAAACAATTCATTATCATAGGATTTTGCGAAAAGTGTGGGCTCGAGCGAACCGGGTTTGAAGCCTTTCTTCACTAGAAATTCCTTCAATGTATCATACCACAACCGAGGGGCTTGCTTGAGGCCATAGAGTGCTTTTTTGAGTCTGAAGACTTTTTCAGGATGCTTCGGGTCTTCAAAACCTGGGGCTGAGCAACATATACTTATTCCTCAAGATTACCATTGAGGAATGCACTTTTCCCATCCATTTGATACACAGTTATATTGTGATGATTAGCATAATTAAGAATTATACGAATAGCTTCAAGTCTAGCAATAGGTGCAAAAGTTTCATCAAAGTCAATTCCTTCAACCTGTGTGTAGCCTTCAGCTACAAGTCGTGCCTTGTTCCTCACTACCTGACAATCCTCTTCTTGCTTGTTTTGGTAAATCCACTTGGTACCGATGACATTGTGCTTGTGAGGATAAGAATGTTTGACGAGTTCTCAGACGTTGTTCAGCTTGAATTGATGAAGTTCATCTTGCATGGCTTGAATTCACTCAGGTTCCATGAAGGCTTGATCAACTTTTGAGGGTTCTGTCGTAAACACAAAAGAAGAATGCCCACAAAATTTAATCAAATGTGAAGCTTTTGAGCGAGTGAGGGGACCTAGGGCATTAATGTCATCAAGGGTTTTGTCAATTTCCACTTCATTTGCAATCCTCGGATGCGTGAGTTGAGAAATTTTATTTGGAGCAATTTCCTCAAGTGCACCCGCTTGAATTTCGTCATTGTTGGGGACGACTTCTACAACAGGAGGTTGTTACTCAGTAGGAATGATATATTCAGTAGCCTTGAGCTTAATAGCTTCCTCAGGAGTCAATTTATCTGGCACAAGGGGTAGTTGCTCTCTTTGCGATCCATTAGTTTCATCGAACCGCACATCTTAGTTTCAACAACTTTGTTGTGGTAGTTGTTGAAGACTCTGTAGGTGTGCGAGTTCTTTCCGTAACCGAGCATAAAATGCTCATGTGCTTTCGGTGCAAATTTTGAACTATGGTGAGGATCTCTAATCCAACACCTTGCACCGAAGACTTTGAAATAACTTACATTGGGTTTCTTGTCAGTGAGGAGTTTATATGAAGTCTTCTTGAGGAATTTGTGAAGATATACTATGTTAATGATGTGGCAGGCAGTATTGATTGCCTCACGCCAGAAGCGACGGGGAGTTTGGTATTCTTCAAGCATAGTCCATGCCATTTTAACTAGAGTCATGTTCTTGCGCTCGACGACGCCATTCTTTTGAGGAGTATAAGGAGCAGACAATTCGTGAGTAATACCTAGTTCATCAAGATACTCATCAAGGCATGTATTCTTGAATTATGTACCGTTGTCACTCCTGATGTGTTTGATCTTGACGCTGAAGTTCGTCAAGGCCCTTGAGGAAAATCGTTTGAAGACTTCCTGCACTTCAGTTTTGTAAAGAATGATATGCACCCAAGTATAATGAGAATAGTCATCAACAATAACAAAGCCATATAGAGATGCTGCATTGGTTAGAGTAGCATAATGTGTAGGTCCAAAGAGATCCATGTGAAGCAATTCAAAAGGACGAGTAGTAGTCATGGTAGTCTTTGAGGGGTGGTTATATCTGGCCATCTTCCCATAGTCACAAGCCTCGCAAAGATGGTCCTTGAGGAATTTGACGGTTTAAATGCCAATGACACGCTTCTTCTTCGCCGGTGTGTGCAAATTCCTCATGCCTGCAGGACCAAGTCGTCGATGTCATAGCTCGCCCTGTGAGGATTTTGCAAGAAGACACGTGACTGGCCGAGGACCTGCAGAGAAATCAACAATATACAATTCTCCTCTCCTAAAGCCTTCGAAGACTTTGGATTTGTCAGATTCCATGATGACTACGCATTTATATTTTTGCAATATGAAAAGCATATAAAGATCACGAAGCATTGAGACTCACATGAGGTTAAACCAAGGGATTCGACAAGCATGACTTTGTCCATGTGTCGGTCCTTAGAGATGTCCACCTTACCAAGTCCCAGTACCTTGCTTTTACCTTTGTCAGTGTAGGTGATATGCTTGAGTGGTGATGGAGTCAGTCGGATATTTATCAATAGGCTTTTGTCACCAGTCATGTGATTTGTACACCCACTGTCAAGAACCCACTCTGTGGTTTTGGGTAGGTCATCCTGCAGATGAATTAGTGTTGCTTACCATCTCATATGCTTCATAGTGAAGAATATGATATCAAATTCATCAGACTTGAATTTCATCACATAAGGTATATTTTAGACATAATAAGGATGAGTGAAATGATAGATCATTTTATCAGGATTACCTTGTGTCTATGAAGCAATTTTCTTAGGTCTCCAGAATATTCTTCAGATGATGACTTTCATCTAGAGACCTGACTTGCAGAAGTGATTAGTTCGATTTCTTCACCACCCACATCTGAAGGGGTGGTAAAGAGTTTATCATCCTACGAGCACCATATAAGAATTGAGGCATTGAAGCTAATACACTTCATTTCACAGGAGGGGGGTTAGAGTACTCAAATGAATAGGCACAGAAATAGTTTGAGGACTTATGAACATAGTGATTTGAGGAATAATGCACATATTCATGTCCCTTGCAGTTTGCCTACATATCACAAGCATTAGTGTGAGTACGAGCATAGTTTTGACCATATGAGGAATTAGATGCCCGTGAAGACTTTGGTCCACCTGAGGAATTTGATCTGGGGTTCCTGTTCTTCACTTGTGGTGTCATGAGGACATTCACCTTAAGACTTTCCAAGATCCTTTTGGGAACCCAGATTTTCCTCAGGGGTGGTCCATTCCTGTAGTTAGTTCCAACATATCTAGCAAATACTTCGCGAGTCTGATTTTTGAACAGTTTATAGTTTGAGTGAAATGAGTGATCAGAAGAATAAGACATTTCACATGCAAAGCCTGTTAGAGTAGATGGATCAACAGGAGGTCCTTTTGCAGCAACCCAAGAGGTTTTGGGATACTGCTCATGTTTCCAGTATGACCCATCAACATTCAGTTTCCTCTCAAAGGCAATACCCTCTTTCCTAGGGTTCATGTTGAGAATCTTCTTTTTGAGCACATCGCAAAGGGCTTGATGCTCTTTGAAGCTTTTGTATATGCATGTCACATACAATTCCTTCAACCCTGCATTTTCCTCAGTGACATTTGTGGTTTCCTCAGGTGATGGATTTGTTACCACAGATACAGTTGAATAATTTGTAGCAATAGAAGCATTTTAAGTTTAGGTGAAGAATTAGAAGTCTCACGTTCGATGGATTTCAAACATGGTGGAATGAATTCTTCCTAAGAAATGTTGATCTGTTGAGCAAGCATAGAATCATTTTCAATTCGAAGGTCATCATGAGACATTCTTAGTTTCTCAAGATCTTGCTTTATTTGAAGAAATTCATAAGAAAGCTTCTCATGACTAGCCAAGAGTGTGCCATAACACTCTTGAAGACTATCAAACCTAGACTGAAGACATTGAACATCATCAGTGAGGATTTGAGTCTGAGTCATTTCCTCACTCAACAGGTCATCGCTTTTGTCTAGCAGTTTCTCAAGATTTTAAATAGCAATTTTTTTCTTAGTGGCAATATTAGCAAGTTTCTAGTAACTGGGTTTTGATAGCCATTAGGTTCATAGTCACTTGAGTCGAAAGAGGGTGTGTGGCTTGGTAGATTTGAACCTTTTGCCATGAAGCAATAGGTGGGAGCAAAGTTATCATCACATTCATTAGTATTGTTGACGTTGTTATTTTCTTCAAGGTCAAAGATGGACTTGCTGATGAATGTGGTAGCAAGGGTTAGGCTTGCCACAACTGACTCTAACTCCACTTTAGAACCTTCCTCTTCATCACATTCTTTACATTCTTCTTCAGAATCCATTTCCTTTCCAATAAGTGTCCGAGCCTTTCTGAAGCTGGTCTACTTGTGCGATGAGGACTTTGAAGATTTATTCTTCTTCTTCAAGTCATCAAAACTATCATCCTTGTATTTCTTCTTCTTTGATTCCTTCACCCAACGAGGACAATCGGCAATGTAGTGACAAGATTTCTTGCATTTATGGCAGGTTCTTTTTTTGTAGTCATCAGATGAAGATTCTAATTTCCTCATATCTCTCCTTCGAGACTTACCGAACTGGCCACGCCATGAGAACTTCTGGAATTTCCTCGCAAGCATATCAAGTTCCTGACCAAGTTCTTCACAATCACCAAGACTGCAATCAGAGTCTTCTTCTTCACATGAGGAAACAACCTTTGCCTTCAGCGCACGAGATCTTGTATCCCTTGGTCTATAAAGGTCTCTCTTCACTTCTTGTTGGAATTCATTAGTATTGAGTCTCTCAAGAATATCACGAGGATCAAGTAGCTTGTAGTCTCTTCGTTCTTGAATCACCGGTACCAGTGTGTCAAATGAAGGATCAAGGGATCGTAGCATCTTCTTCACAACTTCATGGTCAGTAATGTCCCTGGCTCCAAGGGCATGAAGCTCATTGGAGATGTCAGTGAGATGATCAAAGGTGTCTTGACAGCTTTCATTATCAAGTCTCTTGAAGCGGTTGAAGAGATTACGAAGAACATCAACACGAGAGTCACGTTGTGTAGAGACTCCTTCATTAACTTTGGACAACCTTTCCCATATAAGATTTGCAGAGGCCAAAGAACTCACTCTGCCAAACTGACCTTTGCTCACATGGCCACAGATGATATTCTTCACTTGAGAGTCGAGTTTCTTGAATCTCTTCACATCAGCGGCAATGATAGTACAAGTGACAGAGGGAACACCATTTTCCACAACATACTAGATATCGTTGTCAATTGCTTCAAGGTGCATGCGCATCTTGTTCTTCGAGTTGGGGAAATCCTTTCCTTCAAAGGTAGGACAATCCGCAGTAACCTTGATCATACCTGCGGTCGACATAACTAAAACTCCAGGTGGTTAAAGCAAAATCATGGAGAACAAGAGAGTACCTTGCTGTGATACCAATTGAAAGTACGTTATATCGACTATAGGGGGTGAATAGGCAATTTTTACAAACTCGTCATTGAGGAAATTCCTAGAGAAGAAGGTCCTCGGTCATGGATAAAGTGCAGCGGAAAAATTACTGAAATAGATGTGCTAAAAGAGTTATAGCTTAGTTGTCAGAGTGAAATGAAACGTTCAAGTTGCACACGTCACGTGAGCAGGATAAGCAGGTGACTAATAACTTAAGTGAAAAATTTGAGGTGAGAAATTAGAGAAAGCCTTCAGTCAAATTCTTCAAACAGTAAAGATCAATGTCGTCGACATGCAATTGAGGAAATGCAATTGATCAAAGTCGTCAACTAGAACCCGTTGCTCAATTAAGACAATGATTTGATGACCCAGTTCCAACTGTTGTGACAGTCGTATGTCTGGTTTGGAGCGGCTTGGCATTTAAACCAAAATACACACGACCCCTACCGTATTCTCCTTGAGCTAAGGACACACAGTCCTCGCACAACACTGGTGGAAAGTCTTCAGGGAAAACTTCCAAACCCTCGGAAACTTGGTCACTGGGCGATCCACAATACACTGTTGGATGCTCTAGACCATGACGCCTAACCGTCTGGAGGATGCATAGTCCTCAAAGGTAACAAGCGTCAGTTCCACACAGTAACAATCTCTTAAGTGATGCTCAATTAGTTTGGAGTTTTTGGGTTTTGGTTTGGGTGTTTGGGGTTTTTCCTCACTGATGATTTTCTCTCAAAGTCTTAGGGGATTGGGTTGCTCTCAAATGACAAGTGTCAGTTTCTCTCATGGAGCAGCCAACCAACTAGTGGTTATGGGGGTGGCTATTTATATCTGGGGAGCAATCCCGACATGAATTAACATTAATGCCCTACCGATATGAACGGTAGGTGGATAACATTGGGAACACCTGGCGCGGCACAACAACGGTCGGAACCTATCAACTTTGAAAGTCTATTTGGAACCTATCAACGGTCAGAACCTATTAAGCTTTGCTAGCCTTGATACCTATGGTAATGATATTGCTGAGTCTCTGTGGCTCACAGATTACTACAAGAACAGTTGCAGGTACAGGTTAAGAATACGTTGATGTGAGCACGATGATTGTTCTATTTGAAGTTTCTTCTTCTTCTTCTTGATCGATCTAGGTTGGGTTCCCGGCCGGCAGCCTGTGATAGCAAGGATGGACGTCATTCTGTTATCGTTTGTTTTCGTCCGTAGTCGGACCTTGCTCTTCTTGATGATGAATGTATATTGTTGTATTGATGTGAACTTGTTGTAGCTTGTGGCGAGTGGAAGCCAATTTCATATACTCATCTCTTTAGTATATGTATTTGTACAAAATGATGATATGCGCTTCTATCCCTGTCGAGGCCCTCGGGCCAAAATAAGGATAGGATCGCATCTTGGGCGTTGCACGTTGGTACCACAGCAGTACCGACCTAGGAGCCCCCTTGATTTATTGAACTTGGCCTAGTCGAGTCTAGTGAAATACTACTTTGAGTCTAGTTATATATCGAGAGTAGGGTTCTTTTTTCTCCTCTTATATGCTCTGTTGAGGAATCTTGACGTAATAATTTTAATTCTATTCCTCTTATCACTCAAAAAAACTTAGGATCACGCGGATATTTTCGAATCTATATGATGTCGATGTGACGGACTTCTGTCTTGGTGCCTCCTATCTGACTTGATTTATTCCGGGGAGTTGAGCTCCAGGGGATTCTTGAGCGCATCGTTATCCTTCATATTTCTTAGTATCTTGGGACGGAGGGTGTTCGAAATTACTTCAATACTAGTAGTAGCGAGAGGAGTCCGGCATCCCGAGTACTGGTGGAGAGCGTCCGGATGTACTGCCATACTTCGTATTGTTGTGATCACGAGGATATGAGGTAGATGAGTTTTCAAGATCTCTGGTTATGCGTTGACGGATGTGATACACTGGACGGGTTGGTGTTATTGCTAGGACTTGAGTGATGGATTTTACTCTTTGTATCCATGGACCCGATTGCATGACCAGAAATTTCGGGAGTTCTTAGGTGGGAATTCAAGTAGTTACCTATACGACAATCTTCCAACAAATGCATGATGTGAGGTTGGGGTTCGACATCTAGTGGAATAACACGAAAATATAGGACGAAATCTCTGTCATATGTTTGTTCTCGCAAATTTGCAAGCTGCATCCTTTGTTTTGTTGGATTATGGTAATTCAAGTTGCTTTGATCTCAAGTGGTGAATTCATAACTTTCCAAGAGGTGTTCTCATATTTTTATGAGGATGCAAATTATTTTTCTCAATCAAGTTGTCTTATCAATTCTTTGCAATGTAGTCGTCGTGTCAATTCTTTTCCAATCGGTGTGCTTCTCTTCAAGTCAATTCTATCCTTTTCTAAGTTTGCAAGATTAGCCTCTCGTTTCTTTCAGAGTTTACCTCACCTGTCCCAGTTGTCTTTGTTTTCCCCGCCCTCCGGCCCTTTTCTTCAATGATTTAATTATCATCCAAGTGCCTTTCTTTTCATTGTTGCTTCCGCTGTCTTCTCTTCTGTTTGGTATCCGGTGATTCATTATGAAGATTCTCAGGAATTGCTAGTTCATCATTCTTTATTCTTGTTTTTTTTTCTTCTCGGTGAATTCAATTCAAGCTTTCGGTGTTCATCATATCCTTCTCTTCCTCCAATGTTTCTCATGATTGAAAATTCTCATCAATCCTCTCTTGTTTATTCATATCTATTTATTCTACCCGAAGTGTTGAAGATATCTCAGAAGTTTCTTTTTTCAATGGTTTCAATTATTTCGAGGGTCTAACCCCATCAAGCTTTCATTTGTACCGGTGCAATCTCTCTTTTCTAATCAGTTGTTTCAACAATGGTCTCTTTTGAGTGGGCCCATAACCCACAGGTTTTCCCAGCCGTCATTTCAAAAGATTTCTTCGCTCTTAGCTTTCAGCTTTCATTATCAAAATCTTCTCAATTGTTGTCTCTTCATTTGTCTTTCAATTATTCGAGTGCCTCATTCAAGTTTTCTGTTAGGCAGCTCAAGATCTCTTCATTCGCAAGGTGTTCTTGAAGATTCTTGTGGTAGTACCTCAAGTATTCTTTCTGTGCATTTCAAAGAGCAATTATTTCTCATTTATCCTTTCGGTACTATTATAGCATTCTTGTTAGTGGAGGAATCTCGAAGAGAATTTGTTTCAAGAATGAGATAATTAAACCCACCAATTCCTTCAATCATGAGATATTTCAACCCATGATTCTTCATTGAGCTATGTTGGTTTAGACTTCACCTAAAGCTTTGTCTAAGGATTGTTGCTATTATGGTGTTGCCATTAATCCAAGTTTTTCAATGTTTCCTCTTGGTGTAAGAATTTTTCATATCTTGTTGCTCCGAGTGAATCAATCGTTTTCCAATTGTGGTTGGTTGTCACCTCATTGTTGAGATGGTTTTCATAAGTCCACTACAAGCTTGTCCTTTCCGTTGTTGGTTTGCCAAGAACCCCGGTCAATTCTTTTGGCATGGCTTCTTGCCCAATTCAATTGTGGTAGAAGTTTTCATTTTTTTTATCCATTCCTTCTTCCCAATGATCTAGTTTTTGTTCTCTTGTTCCGGAGTTGTTGTGATGTTGCTCTCTTCAATCTATCATCTTGTTCTATCAAGTTCATGTTCTTTCCTTGATTATCAATTTAGTCGGAGTGTTGTGAATCTTTTAAAGATCTTTCCATCTTATCAATTTTGCCCTCTTTCCTACCCAACTGTTGTCGAAATTTTGTTTGACTTCTTGCTTGTTCTTCATGTCATTCTTCAACGCCTTTGCAACCTTCAAGGATCATTGGTTTCACTCGTTTGTCAAGAAGCAACTAAGTTTTACCTCTTCCTCTTCCCCTTTTCATTCTTAGATCTCGGGGCGAGATCTCTTGTTAGTGTAGGAGAGTTATAACAGCCCAAGACCGACGCTCCAAAAGATTCCCCTTTTTATTCTGTTGTCTCCCTATGATTATTTGTTTGTCGCAATCAACGTTGCATCATGAGCATCATCTGTATCGCATCGGCACTCCGTTGCCGCCAGTTTTCAAAACCTGCATCTGTTATTAGTTGTCGGTTTTCTCCATTTTCGTCGTTGACCATTTCCGAGACCAACCACACATGCGCGCGCCGCGGCATCATTTCAAAATATTGTTTTTAAAAGTGTCTATAAAACTTTCTTGGATTGGGTTGAAACTTGGCGTGTGGCCTTAATATAGTGTAGGTAGGCCGCCTGCCAAATTTCGTCGCAATCGGAGTTCGTTTGTTGCCCAAACCGTTAAACCTATAGTGGCATTATAGTCGGTCCAACGTCGGACATTTCGGTATTTTAAACTCTGCCGCCGGGCGACCCATTTTCCCTCTCAGCCCACACCCCCTTACACAACCCACTAACAAACCTAGCAAACCCCCCTTATCGAAGCCGCTGGATCACGATCCAACGGTCCGAAAACGAAGCCAATCCCCTAACCCTAGCCCTGTTTTCTATAAGTAGATAGCTAACCTCTCTCCCACCTCGGTTCCCATGCCAACCCAAACCCTAGCCGTCACCAATCCAGCCCCTCTCCGCCTCTCGCCCTCCTCCCACCGATCGGGCCCGCCAGGCCCAAAGCCGGCCCTCCTGACCCGGATCGGCCGCCGCCCCGCTCAGCTCGAGCTCCCGAGCCAACAGCTACGCATCGGCTCCTCCTTCAGCGCGAGGCGCAGCTCCGCCGACCGCTGCACCAGCGGCCCCGAGTGCCTCCACCGGTCGAAGTTCCTCCGCACTGACCTCCCGCTGCATCGGCCGGAGCGCTACCACTGATGCGCGCAACCTTCGCAAGCCACCGTCGCCAGCACCTCCTCCCCTCCCGATCTGGACGAGATCTGGATCCCGCGTGTGCCCCATTGACCGCCGGTTGGGCTGCCTCGCCCTGCCCAGCTAGATCCAGGCCAGCCCAAGAGGCCTAGGTGAGTGCCTTGTCTATCCCCCGCATCCGGCGCGTTATAGCTATCTGTCGCTCTGCCCTGTTTAAGCCCGCGTAAGATTCGATCCGAGTAGATTTTTTAAAACGTCTTGCGATTTTATCTATTACGTGGGATTTCAGAAAATTGCATGATTATTAAAACACCCATAACTTTTAAACCGTGCGACGAATCGGAACAAGTTATATATGTAAAACGTGTAGAATTTCGTGTAGATTAATATTTTACAACTTGCATGCATATTTAAAGTTGTTTAACCTAATGTTTGCATAGATTTGCATGTTGATACATTAGGTATTTTATCCCATAGCTATTTAAGCGTGCATCCTAATTTCTCAAACCTAGTATGTAAAATGTTCATGTTGTTTGCAATGCATTTACTTGCATGGTAAAAATAGTCATCTCGTTATTTTCATGTAGGTGATATAAATAGTCTGCTATGTCGGGTTTAGGACATATTCTCGCATATATGTTTTCGGGGTAGAAAAATCCATAGAATTTATGTGTGCATTTAGTTTTTATCTTTTGAGCAAGTTAGAGTGCATCATATTTTGCCATGTTTCCCTTTTGTTTATTTTGCATGAATTATTCCGTGCCTGATATAAATTACTTGTGAACATGAGATATGCCCTTGGACATGTATGCTAGCCCTTGGTAATTTTGGTTGCTATAGAAATCCATGTTTAGGTGTTGTTTGCTTGTTGCCAACATGCTAGAAAATAGTGTTGTTTTGATATGCTAAAATAGCTCTCGGATCTGTAATATTTTATTGTTGTCTTGCCATGATATTAGCTAGTGATCTACAGCCCCTTTGGGATTGGTGGAATGGAGTTATTTGTAGTGCTTAAGATTCTCTAGCATGCTGTTAATTTGCATGCCATTCTATGCCCTCTAGAATATAGTTTTACTACTCCGAATATGCCTTCTAGTTGAAAATTGCGCTGTCAAAACTCTTATTTTCACTAAGTGTGAAACTGTGCGCAACTTGCCATTTTGCGAGTTCTTTCGCTTGTGATCCATGCTTCTATGCTAGTTGTATTTAGTAGCATGTTGTTGTGCATCTTGACCACTACTGCCTCATGTCTTGTTTTAGTTTTTTAGTTTTTTGTAGCTTGTTGTTTAGGGTGTAGAAAATGCCATGTTGTTGTGCATCTTGACCACTACTTCCTCATGTCTTGTTTTAGTTTTTTAATTTTTTGTAGCTTGTTGTTTAGGGTGTAGAAAATGCCATGTTGTTGTTTTGGCAGATTGTAGCTATTTCTTGTGTTGCTTGCATTTGTTGAACCGTTGCTCCGTTTTGAACTTCTCATATATGAAACTTGCTTATAATCTCGTGTATTTTCATATTATCTTGCTACTTGTCTGGTTTGCAATGATTGTGGTTGTCATTTGCATACATTTTGCATCCATGGCATCATATCTTGCGACGTTCATATCTTTTGAACCGCAACTCCATTGGAGATGAACTCTATATGTAAATCGACTAGATTGACACGTAGAATCACGTGAACCTCTTTATTCTGATGATTAACAAACATTACAACATGTTAGTTCAGACCTGGACAGATTTCTTAATTAACGTATGGGGTCATTTTGGAGATGCTATATGTTATTTCCGACATCATTTAAAATGCCTAGGTAGGTAGTTTAATTATGATTCGCCCCTTGCCATGTTTAAACAACATTTAATATTGACGTGTACCTAAACGGGAGTTAACTAAATAATTTGAATGTGGAGTTTCATCAATATGCAACTCGTTATATAGTGAGCTTCACTTAGTGTGTAGTGTTTGATTGTTGTGAATTGCCATATCATGCCTTGCATATTTGACATGGACGTGCATCATATTAGGTTGTGCATCATATTGTGAATGTGCCATGGTGAATATCGTGTGTTTATTCTTGTTTCCAGTCTGCTTCGTCTCGATAGAGTTCCGCAAGAGTGTCAGAATGTGAGGATCCATTTGACTACGTCAGTTCGTCTGCTTCACGGATTTGTTCTTCTTCCAAGCAGGATCACACGCAATATGATCATTTCCCTAGATGACATTACTATCATTGACATGCTAGTTGTTTCCTTTCTATCGCTATGTCCCTATGCCTACCACATTTTTATTAAGCCTCCCAACATTGCCATGAAAACCTTCAACCTTTGTACAACCTAGCAAACAAATGATTGGCTGTGTTACTGCCTGCTTAACCATGTGTTAGCATTGTTAGTTGTAGGTGTCGTTGCTTCCATGTGATAACATTGGTTCCTTGTTATATCACCATATAATTGCTACCTAATTTAATGCACCTATATACTTGGTAAAAGGTGGAAGGCTTGGCCTTCTATCCTGGTGTTTTGTTCCACCTTTGTCACCTTAGTTTCGGCTACCGGTGTTATATTCCATAATTGAGTGCTCCTAACATGCTCGAGGTTGTTATGGGGACCCCCTTGATAATTTGTCTTAGTTTAAAACTGGTCTGGCAAGGCCTAACTTCGGTACTACATTTGCCTAGTAACCTCATAAAATTGGATAGGGACTTTCTGGACCCCGTGGATAATTAATCAACCCCGGGCCAGTGATCCTCATGAGTGTTGGTCCAAAAAAGAGCCACTTGCGGGGCCATTCGGGGAAACTCGGGGGGATCTCAATCCGGCCACCGTACGTAGTGCTCATCCGTCGTGTCCTAAGAACGTGATAGGCGGCTCCTATCGGGTTCGTCGACACGTCGGGCGGCCGTGCAGTATTTGTTTTATCTTTTATGAAATATCTTGTGCATCGGGATTTCGGTGATGCTTTGGGTTATCTCAGAGTTGAGGTTTTCCACTAAGGAATCCGAGGAGATCACGAGTTTCGTGACCGAGGCTTTCTATGCGGCTTGTGGTAATTTGTGATGGACTAGTTGGAGCACCCCTGTGTTGGAAATATGCCCTAGTGGCAATAATAAATTGGTTATTATTATATTTCCTTGTTCATGATAATTGTCTATTATTCATGTTACAATTGTATTAACCAGAAACCGTAATACATGTGTGACTATATAGATCACAATGTGTCCCTAGTGAGCCTCTAGTTGGCTAGCTCGTTGATCAATAGATGATCATGGTTTCTTGATCATGGACATTGGATGTCATTGATAACGGGATCACATAATTGGGGAATGATGTGATGGACAAGACCCAATCCTAAGCATAGCACTAGATCGTGTTGTTCGTCTGCTAAAACTTTTCTAATGTCAAGTATCATTTCCTTAGACCATGAGATTGTGCAACTCCCGGATACCGTAGGAATGCTTTGGGTGTATCAAACGTCACAACGTAACCGTGTGATTATAAAGGTGCACTATGGGTATCTCCGAAAGTGTCTATTGGGTTGTACGAATCGAGACTGGGATTTGTCACTCCGTGTGACAGAGAGGTATCTCTGGGCCCACTCGGTAATCCATCATCATATTGAGTTCAGTATGACTAAGGAGTTAGCCACGGGATGATGTGTTACGGAACGAGTAAAGAGACTTGCCGGTAACGAGATGGAACAAGGTATAGAGGTACCGACGATCGAATCTCAGGCAAGTATCATACCGATGGACAAAGGGAATTGAATACGGGATTGATAGAATCCTTGACATCGTGGTTCATCCGATGAGATCATCGTGGAACATGTGGGAACCAACATGGATATCCAGACCCCGTTGTTGGTTATTGGCCGAAGAGGTGTCTCGGTCATGTGTGCATGTCTCCCGAACCCATAGGGTCTACACTTAAGGTTCGATGACGCTAGAGTTGTAAAGGGAATAGCATGTGGTTACCGAAGGCTGTTCAGAGTCCCAGATGAGACCTTGGATGTCATGATGAGCTCCAGAATGGTCCGGAGGTAAATATTGATATATAACAAGTACTGTTTTTGTCACCGAAAAAGGTTCGGGCTCATCGGTAGTGTACCGGAAGGGTGCCGGAGGACCCCGGGAGGGGTGTGACGACCAAAGGAGTTCATGGGCTGTTAGAGGAGGTGGACCAGCCCTTATTGGGCTGGCCAAGTCCTTCCCTAAATGCCCATGCGGCTAGGGATAAGGAGATAAGGCAAAATGAGTTCTAAAAGGAAGGAATCCACCTCCCTTGTGGTAGGTGGACTCCTCCCTAGCTCGGCCGAACTCCTCCTCCTTGGAGGAGGGCCCAGGCAGCCCTCCCTCTCCTCCCCCCTATATATACTTGAGGTTTTGGGATTTTTGAGACACAATAATGCATCTCTCTCCCATGGCGCAGCCCTACCTCCATCTTCTTCCTGCTCCGCACACTTGGCGAAGCCCTGCCGGAGAACCACATAGCTCCACCGCCACCACGCCGTCGTGATGCCGAAGCTCTCCCTCAACTTCTCCTCTCTCCTTGCTGGATCAAGAAGGAAGAGGCATCACCGGGATGTACGTGTGTTGAACGCGGAGGCACCATCGTTCCGTGCATAAATCGGCGTCTACCGCGATCTGAATCGCTCCGAATATAACTCCATAAACCGCGTTCTAGTAATGCTTCCGCTTAGCGATCTTCAAAGGTATGAAGATGCTCTACGACCTCTCTTGTTGCTGGTTTCTCCATAGATAGATCCTTGCATGGCATAGGAATTTTTTTTGAAATTACTACGATCCCCAACAGTGGCATCTGAGCCAAGGTTCTGTGCGTAGATTCTATGCACGAGTAGAACACAAAAGTTGTGGGCACTGATTTTGTCAATTGTTTGCCGTTAGTAATCTTATCTTGATTCAATGGCATCGTGGGATGAAGCAGCCCGGACCGACTTTACACGTCCTCTTACGTGTGTCACACCCTGGTTTTCACCCCAAGTATTCTATGTTGCAAAAATCAGAGCTTGTTAAAACTTTTTCAAATAATGTTGTGAGTGCAATGTGAACCCTTGTTTGAGTGTGTGCTTGTTTGTTTGATGACTCAAATCTATGAAAACTTATTATTTTTCTCTCTTCAAAAACCCTTTCTCCTTTAAATCAAGATCACCTTCATCATGATGGGATACACTAGTAGCTCATGAAGCCATGTGGCACTTCCAACCAAAGTTGGTGATCTGATCCAAATAATGTTTTCATTCATTAAAAACATTAATTGGTGATTTAAAATATTATTGTCCTATTTTATATCTATGTCTGTTTCTAAGGCC
Organism: Hordeum vulgare subsp. vulgare; assembly: GCF_904849725.1. NCBI lineage: Eukaryota > Viridiplantae > Streptophyta > Magnoliopsida > Poales > Poaceae > Hordeum > Hordeum vulgare. Next base: position 203,393,884 of record NC_058519.1, on the reverse strand, counting down.
AGTAATGATATTTCCATAAGGAAAATTGCTTTCCTGCCTTAGAAAATTCTGAGTAAATTCATGGAAGCTCAGAAGGACATATATTTCCATATATAAGATTTTCAACCCTATTTTATATTAATATTATTTGAGTAAAACCCTGAAAACCATTTCTATCTGTTTTAGCTTTTTGAGATGTTTCCAAAGGAAATTATCTCAATAAAATCCCATCAAATTTCAGGAGCCCTTCCAAGCCATATTAGGTGCCCACCTAAAATCTCACCTTGATCCAAGGTGGGGAAGTGCACCTAATGAGCCCAAAACCCTCTGTGTCCAGAGTAGAGTTGGAACAACTCTACATTGCAAAGTTTCTCCAATGGAGCTGAAACTTTGCAGAGGTGTTTAACACCCCAAAGGAGGACTCCACACCAAAGATGGGATTTGTGAGGCTCTGTTTGGCCACACTTCCTTTGTGAAGGACAGTACTGGTCATTTTGAGACATTTTCAAGTTTACAAAGCCAAACTTGTTCAATGGAGCTCAGATTTGGTGGAACCCCGTGTTTTTACCCCAAGACCAAACCTGTTAAGTTTCATTTACAGTGGTGGAGTGGACGCACCCCCAGTCACTGTCGAACACCTACTGACTGGAAGGTAAAAACCCTCCTAGCCACTGTTTTACCCAACGTCAAGGCCCCAAACTTGGTGGATTAGAGCACCAAAACACCCTGAGCACCCAGTCAATCAGCCCCTCCCCAACTCCAAGCACAAGTGACAAGAACTCTAATTTGAGCTGCAGGGCAGTACTGGCAAAACTAGTGTTCCTTGCTCCCTTGACCAGCTCGAGCTCCCACTAAGCCCCAACGGCTAGGCTCACTCCCAGCAACACTCAGGACATGGAGGACACGTCCCAAGTGCCCCAGAGCGAGCCAGCATGCCGTGGCATGCCAAAACTGCGCTCTGGGCGCGCTGCCGAGAGCCACCAGCAAGGGGACGACGCTCCGGCCGGTCCCAACCTCCCCAGTTATGTCCAAACGCTCCCCCGACAGCCATTCCGTGCAAAGCTACCCCAGGGACCCTCTCCCCCTCGCGCAAGAGCTCAGGCGACGCGTGCCCGTGCGCGCCCGACGTGGCCGAGCATGCACGGTCGCTGCGGCTCGACCCCACTCGCTTTCCCTCTGCGGCCGTTGCACCAGGAGGTCCTAAACCACGTCCCGAACCCGTGGTTTCGCGGCCAGCACCTCACTGTGCTCGCACGCGCGCCACGGTGAGTCACCAGCGCGCCCGAGTCGGGTCACCGTCGATGGCCTATACATAGGTCCCCCCGGCGCCCCAGCACCCTCCAAGCAGCTTCAGCACAACCAGTAGACACTCCCTAGCCACCCAGTCGAGCTCGCAGAGCCCCGGTGCTCGAGATCGACCGAGGCCCCTCTGCCTCGGAGCTCCGGTCGATCTCCGGCTACACGTCGGCTCCTGCGCTGCCCGACCCCCCATTACACTCCCCTTGATACCAGGAGCATTTCCCCTAACTTTCCCGAGCGAATCCGTACCCCTAGCCCCTAGTTCGACACCAACCCGAAACCCATCCGCCACGGGCACCTCGTCGCCGGCAACCCAGACCACCTCCGGTGACGTCCCGACCACGAGCAGGTAGGCGGAGGCACGAGGAACCCGTTCCCGTTCCTAGTTTGGCCTGAGGACAACGGCAGCCTCGCCGGCATCCATCTCCACCTCTCTGGCTGGAGGTAGGAGAAGGACCCGACAGGTGGAGCCCACCTGTCGGTGTCCTGGGGCAGCCAGCATGCGCAACCGCTGACCCTGACCCCAAGGGCCCGCAGGTCAGGTTTGAACCTGGCCCGCGTGCGCGTGGTGGCCAGGCCTGCTGGCTGGGCCGGCTGGATCTGTTCCCTGGCCTTTTTCTTTTATTTTAATCCAGTAACTTAAATGATTTTTATAAAAAGATTTAGCCAGTAGAAAAATATAATTCTTCCACCAGTAATTTTCTAAAAATCAGTAGTATTTGATTTTGCAATAGTTGACATTTAACAAAAACAGAAACTATTTTGACATAATAAAATGATGTTAAAAAGCACTTGTTTGCTTCTGTTGGCTTTTAAATAAATATGCTTGGCTAATAAAACTACAGAAAACATTTTCCAAAATAATAAACTGAATTTATTCAAGCCTTGTAACATTTTTAAAAGCACTTTGTGATCTGTTTTAGTGAGAGCTAGTATTTATGTATTCCTTTCTCAACGGTAGAGTTACCGAGTGACGGAGGATCCGGAGCGGAAGACCTCGAAGACCCCGGATACCTAGCTGACTAAGGCAAGCAGCCCTTTTGCCATGACTTAAGTATACGAAATGATGCATGCTAGTATAGCAAGTATTTTCCCGTTGCATGTAATCACAGTGCCGGTTCATCATTGATGTGGTGGTACCGAAGACTTCTTCGAAGCACTTGCATTGATAGTAATGTTATTCACATGGCTCCTCGGAGCACAAACATGATGAGTTGACCCTACTGTCTATGAGGATCATGCTACTGTCATGTTGACTAGTAGAGTTATAAGATCATTGCATTGAGCTTGAACCTACCCAGTGAGGGTCATGTTATTACCATGTTGACAAGTAAAGATAGAGCATATTATCACAAGCATGATGATGAGTTAAATAAAGAGTTTATGAAAACCCCGTCGGGTGCCACTAATGCCCGAGGGTGATGATGAGTTGGTGATCACTTTTGGTGAAGTGATGCACCGGTGTTTTTGTGTGAGTATGGTTTTGGAAATGGGATTAGATTTATGATGTGTCGACCGTCCCAACCTTACCAGTACGACCACGATACCCCTTTATGGGACGGGGCTTTGTTGATTACTCTAGTCGGTGCTAGCAAAGATCCACATTACTAGTGGCGGGAGTGATCGGTGTCACTCTCGTGATGGGGTCGTGCCAGGTAGGACGACTATGCCATTATTATGAGTTCCAGGCACACCGTTGGTCCCTGCATGGTTGATACTGTCCAGAGTCGGTGCTCGTAAGACGTACAACATGTGGGCTGGGTACCAATCGAGTGGACCTCTTTGTCTAGTATCGCTAGGGGAAAGATGATGATCGGGTACTTACCTCGGGTATATGTGATATACCGCGAGTTGTGGATGACACGGAAGTTCCCCGTTTCTCGTGGGTCCAGCGTACTATCTCTGTAGAGTGTAAACTATTCGAATAGCCGTGTCCACGGTCAAGGACAGTTGGGTGGTGCTGCTTAAACTACGTCCAGTGTTTCCGCATAAACCAAAGTGTGCGTGTGTGGTGTTAAAAAGGTGTTGTTATAATCATGATAATAATATGATCAAGTTCGGTGACTTGACATATAGGGTAAACCCGGATGGTTTAGCCCTCATTAATACCTTGAGGTTATGACATGTCCGATGACTTGGCATACAGGGTGAACCCGGTGTGTTCAACCCTTGTCAGATATGTCAATATATGTGACATGTTCTTCAAAAGTAGATCTTTAACTTGTTGCATATACCTGATCATGCCACCACATTGCATTCCACTAAAGATACATGTTACTGTTATTCCTTACCATATATATTCATATCATGGGCTGTTTGCGAGTATATTCAAAGTACTCATTGGCTTGCCACTGGTTATGTTATTGACCAGACATGGAAGGACCGGAGTTTGGCGATGAGTACGCCGTCGGAGATGAACCTGCGATCTAGGACGCTTCCAAGTCAGAATGCCTGTCAGTGTAGGCTTGATGGCATGGGCACCGCTCAGCCCTTACGAGTTTCCGCTACTCGATGTATCCGTTTAATTGGCTTTAGGCCTTGTTATTGAACCCGACCTTCTGGTCGTTCGATGTAATAATTTCGGTACTTGGATGTAAGACTCTATTATTCAGTATCTGTTTAGTGAACATTGATCCTTGGGGTCACTGAGCACGGCGAACTCGACTTGCTAGTCGGGGTCCCCACAGAACTGGTATCAGAGCCATCCTGACTATAGGAAGCCTTAGATAGCATGGACGTTAACCGAGAACATTAGAACGCCAGCCTTGCACAAGACTCTTGCACATACAACCTTCTGACTTCTCTCCTATGCCTTGTAGATGGCTGCCGTACCTGAGACGCTTCTGGAGACCGGCTTTCCACTACTCCTAGTGGATTTTCTCGAGAAGTGCCACGTACGACGCACGCCCATCTTCCTCTACCACGAGCACTGGGTCAGCGCCGACACCAAGGAATATCACGTGGACGTGATAGTGAAGGCTAATGACTCCCCGTCTAGTTGGTTCTTTGAAGGACCACAGATGGGAGAGCTGATGTTGGCAGTAGAGGCAGCTGCACGAGAGGCGCTCGTGCATCTCCGCAGCATCCTCCCTGAGATGGCAAATGAGCCTGTCACTCGTCACCTAGCTTTCATTAAGGAAGGAGTGGATGGGAGTTTGACACTCACCCCAGCCACGGAGGATGGAATGCCATTAAGGTTTCAGACCTACTTCAGTCTCTCGTCGGACACCCTGACACACTTCCTGGTTCAGGAATCAGTCAAGCTTCGCCAAGAACTGCACCTAGTCAAGGGCCTGCTCCACACTGAGAAGATGCAGAACCGCAAAGTAAAGAAGGCAAGCGCACCTGAAGGGAGGACAGCTATTGCCACTAGGGGTGGTGCGTTACCCATCCAGGCAGTCCCTCTTCGGAGTCGCCGCCTGACAGCGGAAGAGTACACTGAGATCTTCTACGCCTCACCCAAGAGACACTGTGATGTGCGAATTCTTTCTTCCACTCCTATGAAGGAAGAAGATGTTGATGAAGATGAGGATCCTGTTGAATCCATCTTTGAGACCGAGCAGTCCGCAGCGTAGGATTTAGCGTAGGCAGTTAAGAGTACCCGAGCATAGGGTATCCATGTATCCGCTTTTAATTTGCGTATGTGTGCTTGATGTAAGTCACCTATTGCCTTAGGCAGCCTGTAAGTGACTACATCACCTAGTTGTTATGAATGTAATTTCCAGTTTATCAAAAACTTTGATTTTAAAAAAAAACTTGGCACATACACGTGTTGGACCCCCTCTTACTAGGAACGAATCCTTGTATTCCCAAGCAAGGTGGCATTTTGACCTGTCTGTTTCTATGATAGGATGGTGAACGGAACCCGCAACAGCACCTTCGGCAACCCCGGCGCCGGCTCCTCAGGGACGCCGCAGGGAACCGAAGGAGAAGCTGACGCTGGAGGTCACCATGAGCAGCCTAGAGACCTTCCGCCACCACCTCCTCCTGAGAACTTGACGATGGCTCAGTTCCTTCAAGCTCTTCGGGAGGAGCGTCAAGCCAGCAATGCCGCTATTCAGCAGGTGACTCAAGTCCTGGTGGACAACCCACCGCGGAATGGGAGTGGCGGTGGTCGCTCTACTCTTTCTAAGTTCATGCGGACTACGCCCCCATATTCACAGAATTGACTCAACCCCTGGATGCCGATGACTGGATTTGCACCATTGAAGACCTCCTTGCGCTGGTCAAGTGCACCGATGATCATGAGAAGGTCCTTTATGCTTCTCACTGCCTCGAAGGCACCGCCAGGGCATGGTGGGATGGATTCCAGATCATGCGGATGGGGCAAGTCATCACGTGGGAGATGTTCAAGGAAGGATTTCGCGCGGCCCACATTCCACTTGGCCTGATGACCATTAAGAAGCGGGAATTCCGAGCCTTGAGGCAGGGCAGTGGAACTATTAAGGAGTACCTGCAGAAGTTTAACCTCTTGTCGAGGTACGTTCCTGAAGATGTTAACACTGAGGCCGCTAAGGTGGAACGCTTCATGGAAGGGTTACAACAGTCACTGCAATACCAGCTGCTGGTTTGTGACTGCCAGGCTTTCAGCGAGCTGATTAACAAGGCGCTTATGCTGGAAGACAAGCGTCGTGTGATGGACGACACCCGCAAGCGCAAACTGATAGGTAGTGGAGGACCCGGTAACGCAAGACCAAGACCATGGCAGTCAACACCTGCAAGACCCAACTTTCAGCAGCAGCAGTACAAGTATCCGGTGTTCCGCCAGAATAATCAGCCTCAGCAGCAAGCCAAGCCAGTAGTCAACCCGCCGAACCACGGTGGAGTCAAGACCAACCCTCCGGGGCAAGTCACCTGCTTTGGCTGTGGTCAGCGTGGGCACTATTCCAGGCAGTGCCCCAACAAGAAGCCCGACGCACCGCGTCCCAATGCACCCAACCCCGGTCAAGGTGCACCAGGAAGGAACCAGGCCACCCGCAACCAACAGTTCAATGGCAGGGGCTGGATCAATCACATCACTGCAGAAGAAGCACAGGAAGACCCGGACTGCATTCTGGGTACGTTCCTCGTCAACGTAACTCCAGCAACAATGTTGTTTGATTGTGGTGCCTCGCATTCTTTTGTCACTCAAGGGTTTGCGGAAAAGTGCGGTTTAAAACCCACTTTACTCCATGGGCAGATGGAAATTCAAACCCCGGGAGCAATATTGAGGACCAGCCTAGGGTGTAGAAGGGTCGAGATAGTTATCAATGGGACGAGTTTCTTGGCAGACCTCATTGTGCTTAAATCGCAAGGTGTAGAAGTAATCCTCGGCATGGATTGGTTGGCCAAGCACCAGAGTCTTTTGGACTGTGCCAACAGGGCTATCACCATGATAAGCAACCAAGGAGTCAAGGTCAAGTTTGTCTCCAAGCCAGTATCGGCTCACGCACATCGAGTCAACAGTCTATCCGAGGTAGAACTTGATCGAGTGCCTATAGTCTGTGAATACCCGAACGTCTTTCCTGACGAGCTACCCGGAATGCCTCCTGACCGAGACATCGAGTTCATTACTGAGCTCATGCCCGGATCAAGGCCTATATATAAAAAGCCTTACATGATGGGTTCCAAAGAGTTGGTAGAGCTGAAGAAGCAGTTGGATGAGCAACTCAGGAAAGGGTTCATCCGTCCGAGTGCATCACCTTGGGGATCACTTGTTCTATTTGTTTCAAAGAAGGATGGTACCATTCGACTCTGCGTCGACTACCGTTCCCTTAATGAAGTCACAATTAAGAACAAGTACCCGCTCCCCAAGATCGAAGACCTGTTTGACCAGTTAAACGGGGCCAGGGTATTTTCCAAGATCGATCTTCGATCGGGATACTACCAGTTGAAGATCCGACCCGAAGATATACCCAAGACTGCATTCGTGACCAGGTACGGTCTGTATGAATGCACTGTCATGCCTTTCGGTTTGACAAATGTCCCAACCTACTTCATGTACCTCATGAACAAGGTCTTCATGGAATATTTGGACAAGTTTGTCGTCGTGTTCATCGATGACAAATTAATCTTCTCCAAATCCGAAGGAGAGCATGAGAAACACCTGAGGCTAGTTCTGAGAAAGCTTCGAGAGCACCAACTTTATGCCAAATTCAGCAAGTGTCAGTTCTGGCTGAACGAAGTTGGATTTCTGGGTCATACCCTGACAACACGCGGTTTGGCCGTAGATCAGTCCAAGATTACTACAGTGACCAACTGGGAATCACCAAAGGACGTGAAGGATGTCAGGAGTTTCCTCGGGCTCGCGGGATACTACCGCAAGTTTGTCGAAGGATTCTCTAGCATCGCTCGACCTATGACTCAGCTCTTGAAGAAAGGCCGGAAGTTCGAGTGGACACCGGCGTGTGAAGCCAGCTTCCAGGAGTTGAAGAAGAGGCTAACTACCGCCCCGGTATTGGCTACCCCAGACATCAACAAGGAATTCGTGATATATTGTGATGCCTCTGGGACCGGGCTCGGTGGAGTCCTGATGCAAGATGGCAGGGTCGTGGCATACTTGTCACGGCAACTGCGACCGCATGAGGAGAACTACGCCACCCATGATCTCGAGCTAGCAACTGTAGTGCATGCTCTGAAGACGTGGCGACATTACCTTCTGGGAAAGCGATGTGAGATATATACATACCACAAAAGTCTGAAATATATCTTCACTCAAAGGGAGCTGAATATGAGACAGCGGAGATGGCTTGAGTTAATCAAGGATTATGACCTCAGCATTCAGTACCATCCCGGCAAGGCGAACGTGGTAGCCGATGCCTTGAGCCGGAAGGCAGGCTCCTTGAACGTCACTCTCAAGGAAAGGTTACCCGTCTTGTGTGAAGAAATGGAGGGCTTCGGACTTGAGATGGTCGAACCAGGGTACCTAGCCAACCTCGAAGTCAAGCCTACTCTGGCAGACGACATCAAGAAAGCCCAGAAGGGGCACAAGAGTATCGAAGGCCTCAAGAGGAAGGTGCGAGAAGGCAAAGCCCCAGGATTCTCGATTGATGAGCAAGGAGTACTGTGGTACGGGAAGCGCTTATGCGTACCTAACAAGGCCGAACTTAGGGACTTGATCCTGCAAGAGGCACATGACACACTGTACTCTATCCATCCAGGTGGTACCAAGATATACCAAGACATCCGAGAACGATTCTGGTGGCATGGCATGAAGAGGGAAATTGGCTCCTATGTTGCTAAGTGCGATGTATGTCAGCGAGTCAAGGCTGAACACCAGCGACCTGCTGGGTTACTGCAACCTCTTCAAGTGCCGGAATGGAAGTGGGATAAAGTTGGCATGGACTTCATCACCGGGTTGCCCCGGTCAAATAAGGGTCATAACTCCATTTGGGTCATAGTTGATCATTTGACCAAGGTGGCCCATTTCATCCCCGTTAACACCACTTACGATAGCAGCCAGCTAGCCAGTCTGTACATTCATCGAGTGGTGAGTCTCCATGGACTTCCCAAAGAGATCGTGTCCGACCGCGGCACGCAATTCACCTCAAGATTCTGGAAGAAGTTTCAAGAAGCTCTCGGAACCAAACTCTCCTTCAGTACGGCTTTCCACCCGCAAACGGGCGGACAGACCGAGAGGGTAAACCAGATACTTGAGGACATGCTCCGCGCTTGTCTTTTGGCCCATGGTGCCAAGTGGGAAGACTGCCTACCCTTTGTTGAGTTCTCTTACAACAACAACTACCAGTCCAGTCTTCAGATGGCCCCATTTGAAGCATTATATGGGCGGAAGTGCCGCACCCCGCTCAATTGGTCCAAAACCGGTGAAGGACTAGTTTTCGGACCAGAAGCACTAAAGGAAGCAGGGAACAAGGTTCAGCTTGTCCGATAGAACTTAGAGGCAGCTAAGTCAAGGCAGAAGAGCTATGTGGACCCTCGCCGCAGAAACGTGGAGTTTGTTCCCGGAGACCAGGTGTACTTGCGAGTCACGCCTCTCAAGGGGACCAAGCGTTTCCATGTCAAGGGAAATCTAGCTCCAAGGTTCATTGGACCCTTCAAGATCACGGCAAGGCGTGGGGAAGTAGCTTATCAGTTGGAGCTACCTCCTGAGCTTTCGGGTGTGCACAACGTGTTCCACGTGTCACAGCTCCGGAAGTGTTTGCAAGTGCCGAACCGTCCCGATCTTTAAAAGGACATTGATCACCAAGCTATTGACCTTCAACCGGATCTTACCTACCGCGAGAGACCGATCCACATTCTAGATGAAGCCGGGCGTTGCACCAGAAGCCGCACCATCAAGTTCTTCAAGGTTCAGTGGAGCAACCATACCGATGCTGAAGCCACATGGGAACGTGAAGACTATCTTCGATCAGAATTTCCCGAGCTGTTTAACGCTTAGCTTAGGAATCTCGGGGACGAGATTCTTGTAAGAGGGATAGGTCTGTCACACCCTGTTTTTCACCCCAAGTATTCTATGTTGCAAAAATCACAGCTTGTTAAAACTTTTTCAAATAATGTTGTGAGTGCAATGTGAACCCTTGTTTGAGTGTGTGCTTGTTTGTTTGATGACTCAAATCTATGAAAACTTATTATTTTGCTCTCTTCAAAAACCCTTTCTCCTTTAAATCAAGATCACCTTCATCATGATGGGATACACTAGTAGCTCATGAAGCCATGTGGCACTTCCAACCAAAGTTGGTGATCTGATCCAAATAATGTTTTCATTCATTAAAAACATTAATTGGTGATTTAAAATATTGTTTTCCTATTTTATATCTATGTCTGTTTCTAAGGCCAGTAATGATATTTCCATAAGGAAAATTGCTTTCCTGCCTTAGAAAATTCTGAGTAAATTCATGGAAGCTCAGAAGGACATATATTTCCGTATATAAGATTTTCAACCCTATTTTATATTAATATTATTTGAGTAAAACCCTGAAAACCATTTCTGTCTGTTTTAGCTTTTTGAGATGTTTCCAAAGGAAATTATCTCAATAAAATCCCATAAAATTTCAGGAGCCCTTCCAAGCCATATTAGGTGCCCACCTAAAATCTCACCTTGATCCAAGGTGGGGAAGTGCACCTAATGAGCCCAAAACCCTCTGTGTCCAGAGTAGAGTTGGAACAACTCTACATTGCAAAGTTTCTCCAATGGAGCTGAAACTTTGCAGAGGTGTTTAACACCCCAAAGGAGGACTCCACACCAAAGATGGGATTTGTGAGGCTCTGTTTGGCCACACTTCCTTTGTGAAGGACAGTACTGGTCATTTTGAGACATTTTCAAGTTTACAAAGCCAAACTTGTTCAATGGAGCTCAGATTTGGTGGAACCCCATGTTTTTACCCCAAGACTAAACCTGTGAAGTTTCATTTACAGTGGTGGAGTGGAAGCACCCCAAGTCACTGTCGAACACCTACTGACAGGAAGGTAAAAACCCTCCTAGCCACTGTTTTACCCAACGTCAAGGCCCCAAACTTGGTGTGTTAGAGCACCAGAACACCCTGAGCACCCAGTCAATCAGCCCCTCCCCAACTCCAAGCACAAGTGACAAGAACTCTAATTTGAGCTGCAGGGCAGTACTGGCAACACTAGTGTTCCTTGCTCCCTTGACCAGCTCGAGCTCCCACTAAGCCCCAACGGCTGGGCTCACTCCCAGCAACACTCAGGACATGGAGGACACGTCCCAAGTGCCCCAGAGCGAGCCAGCATGCCGTGGCATGCCAAAACTGCGCTCTGGGCGCGCTGCCGAGAGCCACCAGCAAGGGGACGACGCTCCGGCCGGTCCCAACCTCCCCAGTTATCTCCAAACGCTCCCCCGACAGCCATTCCGTGCAAAGCTACCCCAGGGACCCTCTCCCCCTCGCGCAAGAGCTCAGGCGACGCGTGCCCGTGCGCGCCCGACGCGGCCGAGCATGCACGGTCGCTGCGGCTCGACCCCACTCGCTTTCCCTCTGCGGCCGTTGCACCAGGAGGTCCTAAACCACGTCCCGAACCCATGGTTTCGCGGCCAGCACCTCACTGTGCTCGCACGCGCGCCACGGTGAGTCACCGGCGCGCCCGAGTCGGGTCACCGTCGATGGCCTATAAATAGGTCCCCCCGACGCCCCAGCACCCTCCAAGCAGCTTCAGCACAACCAGTAGACACTCCCTAGCCACCTAGTCGAGCTCGCAGAGCCCCGGTGCTCGAGATCGACTGAGGCCCCTCCGCCTCGGAGCTCCGGTTGATCTCCGGCTACACGTCGGCTCCTGCGCTGCCCGACCCCCATTACACTCCCCTTGATACCTCGAGCATTTCCCCTAACTTTCCCGAGCGAATCCGTACCCCTAGCCCCTAGTTCGACACCAACCCGAAACCCATCCGCCACGGGCACCTCGTCGCCGGCAACCCAGACCACCTCCGGTTACGTCCCGACCACGAGCAGGTAGGCGGAGGCACGAGGAACCCGTTCCCGTTCCTAGTTTGGCCTGAGGACAACGGCAGCCTCGCCGGCGTCCATCTCCACCTCTCTGGCTGGAGGTAGGAGAAGGACCCGACAGGTGGAGCCCACCTGTCGGTGTCCTGGGGCAGCCAGCGCGCGCGGCCGCTGACGCTGACCCCAGGGGCCCGCAGGTTAGGTTTGAACCTGGCCCGCGCGCGCCTGGTGGCCAGGCCAGCTGGCTGAGCCAGCTGGATCTGTTCCCTGGCCTTTTTATTTTATTTTAATCGAGTAACTTAAATGATTTTTATAAAAAGATTTAGCCAGTAGAAAAATATAATTCTTCCACCAGTAATTTTCTAAAAATGAGTAGTATTTGATTTTGCAATAGTTGACATTTAAGAAAAACAGAAACTATTTTGACATAATAAAATGATGTTAAAAAGCACTTGTTTGCTTCTGTTTGCTTTTAAATAAATATGCTTGGCTAATAAAACTACAGAAAACATTTTCCAAAATAATAAACTGAATTTATTCAAGCCTTGCAACATTTTTAAAAGCACTTTGTGATCTGTTTTAGTGAGAGCTAGTATTTATTTATTCCTTTCTCGACGGTAGAGTTACCGAGTGACGGAGGATCCGGAGCGAAAGACCTCGAAGACCCCGGATACCTAGCTGACCAAGGCAAGCAACCCTTTTGCCATGACTTAAGTATATGAAATGATGCATGCTAGTATAGCAAGCATTTTCCCGTTGCATGTAATCACAGTGCCGGTTCATCATTGATGTGATGGTACCGAAGGTTTCTTCGAAGCACTTACATTGATAGTAATGTTATTCACATGGCTCCTCGGAGCACAAACATGATGAGCTGACCCTACTGTCTATGAGGATCATGCTACTGTCATGTTGATTAGTAGAGTTATAAGATCATTGCATTGAGCTTGACCCTACCTGAAAAGGACGTGGATGTCGCCTAGAGGGGGGGGGGTGAATAGGCGCTTTAAAATAATTAAGGTTTAGGCTTGAACAAATGCGGAATAAAACTAACGTTTAATATGTCAAGCACAAAACCTCAAACAACTAGGCTCACCTATGTGCACCAACCACTTATGCTAAGCAAGATAAACAACTAAGTAATAGCAAGATATATGACAAGAGACAATATGGCTATCACAAAGTAAAATGCATAAGTAAAGGGTTCGGGTAAGAGATAACCGAGGTACGCGGAGACGATGATGTATCACGAAGTTCACACCCTTGCGGATGCTAATCTCTGTTGGAGCGGTGTGGAGGCACAATGCTCCCCAAGATGCCACTAAGGCCACCGTAATCTCCTCACGCCCTCGCCCAATGCAAGATGTCGTGATTCCACTAAGGGACCCTTGAGGGCGGTCACCGAACCCGTACAAATGGCAAACCTTGGGGGCGGTTACCGAACCCGTACACGTGGAAACCCTTGGGGGCGGTTACCGGTACCCGTACAAATTGCTCGGGGCAATCTTCACAACCTAATTGGAGACCCCGACGCTTGCCCGGAGCTTCACACCACAATGATTGAGCTCCGAGACACCACCAAGCTTCTAGGACGCCAAAGCATCCACGAAGAACAATATCTAGGGTACTAAGTACCAAAGGTAATAAGCTTCTCAACTTTCACTTCCACGTATCACCGTGGAGAACTGAAACCGATGCAACCAATGCAATGGTAAGAACACACGAAGTGGTCAAGTCCCTCACACTCAAATCCCTCCACAACAACGAAAGCTATGGAGAAATATGAGAGGAAAACAAGGAGCTCACGAAGAACTCCAAGATCTAGATCCAAGGGGTTCCCCTCACATAGAGGAGAAAGTGATTGGTGGAGATGTGGATCTGGATCTCCTCTCTCTTTTCCCTCAAAAACAAGCAAGAATCATTGGAGGAATTGAGAGTAAGCAAGCTCTAAGAATGTCAACAATGGAGGTAGAACAAGAAGACCCCCTTTATATAGTGGGGGAAGAAATCAGACCGTTACCCCCACTTACAGCTTGAGCCCAGCGGTACTACCGTTGAGCCCATGGTAGTGCAAAGATACTACCGGGCCAACCACCGCCAAGAAAGTCTACGCAAAAATGTCCGACGCAGTACAACCGCAAATATGACGGTACTAAAAACTTGGAGCGGTACTACCGCTGGCCAGGGGCGGTACTACCGCTGGGATAGCGGTACTACCGCCAGCTCTAGCGGTATTACCGCTAGGTCCAGCGGTACTACCGCTCGCCACTGAAACAGCCATAACTTTCGCATACGAGCTCTGAATCGAGCAAACCCAAGCTTGTTGGATTCAGGACGACAAGAGCTATCCAAAATCCAATGAAATCTTAAGAGCATGCAGATATGAAAATGCCAATGATATAGAGATGTGAGTCCTCTATGAATGAAGAACCGGCAAAAACTCCAACATCGAAAACATCATAGTAGATGCATATGGACTCCGTTTTCGATGAACTCGAGCTTGTCACGAAGATGACCATAAGCTCTAAAACTCACAAAGAGAAACAACAAACAAGAACCAAGAAGTATGATGCAAGGATGCAAATGTTTTGAGCTCTCAACGAACGATACGATCAAGCTACTCACTTGAGAGCCCCCCTTGATAGTACAGCAATCTATCCTAACCAGAAAACCTATCAAGGGCAAACCTATACCTTGCACCTCGTCCTCTTGAGCTAAATGATGATGATCTTGGCTTCCTCAAGATGGACCACCTTTCTTGATTGCGTTGGCTTGATGAAGACTAGTTGATTGCTCCCCCATACTCACTATGGGTGAGCCACTCTTCAGCATATCTTCACAAGTCCAGTGCCACCACAATGGACGGCAAGCTTCAAGCATGATATCTTCGTGTTGATCCACTTGAACTTGCACATCGCAATCTTGATGACGATCACAACTTGACGTCATACTTCATGGGTTGTATGAGATCTTCCCTTTGACGCAAGCCTATGGAAACACACCTAACCCCAACATAGAACTCTCACGAAGACCATGGGTTAGTACACAAACACGTAATGGACAATGCTTACCATACCATGGGATCACTTGATCCCTCTCGGTACATCTTGTACGCTTTGTGTGTTGATCATCTTGATTTACTCTTTGTCTAAGATCTTGATCAACCATGTGTCTCTATGACCTTTCTTTGGATAATACCTTGAATACCATCTTGGTCATCATATAAACTCCTTGAACCCAACAGATGGACTTCAAGAAGTGCCTATGGACAAATCCTATAACTGTAACTTAAGGCAACCATTAGTCCATAGGAATTGTCATCAATTACCAAAACCACATATGGAGATATATGCTCTAACAATCTCCCCCATTTTGGTAATTGATGACAACTACTTCAAGAGAGTTTATATGAGGAAATAAGGATAACCAACCGCACACATACAAAACAATAATGCATGCGTGCAAGATGTAAATGCTTACGCAATAAAAGCAAACCCCTCTAAACATATCCAAAGTAAACTCTCTAAACTTCTCCCCCATTGGCATCGATTGCCAAAATGGACGAAAAGTTTAGAAAGCCAATATATTTGGTGGTCCTCCAAAAAGTGTGTACTTCTCAGCAAATGAGTGCAAAGAAATACACAAATACAATGATAAGTAGTTGGAGGAAAACAAACTATATTGACGACCCAAAGATTGCAAATAAAAGAATCGTATGCCACAAGGACATACCAAAATAGAGGCAAGCAATCAAAAGATACCGGATGGAACAAACAAACATATGGTCCTTCGAACCACATGAATAAAAGATATTATGATAAAAGCAACGGAGTGTTTTATCAAAACTATAGAAGCTCCCCATGATTTGTGCAATAATAAGAGATTTTTGTATATGATACAAGTGCACAAAATAGAATCGTTGCTCCCCCAAAATTAATAAAAACACACAACGGGTGCAAGAAGAAAGATGAGACAATAAGCAAATCTCTTGCACAAAACAAGTGGTTGAGCAACATGTAAAAGAAGCAACTTAAGATTAGGCTCAATCAAAATAATGTGTGTGAGTCATGGCAAGGCACTTGAGAAGACTAAGATAAGGATGAACATTACTCATCAACATAGTCTTGATGAAATGAGACACAAAGTGCAAGACATATCATTCCCACACAGACATACTAGAAAATGGGTTCACAAGCTTACTAATAAACAAAATAAGAACCAACGCTTGTGACAACCCATGGTGAAGATAGGAAATAAGAACCTTATCAAGAGAGGAGGGATACCAATCGAAATGGCAAAACCCTCATCTAGACAGGCATGAGGAAAAATAATCTTCACGGCCAAAGAGTGCATCAAGATGTAGGAAAATAAGATACGCACTCAAGACGAATCCTTTCACGAAGCCACCAAAAACTGAAAAAGGAAATGCAACGGTGGACGTAAAAGAAAAGAGGATATCAATTAGAGATGTAACTTCTCTCATGTGTAAATGATTCTAAGTAGAAGACACTCATGATGATATATATCCACAAAGAAGAATGTACACACGAAATGGTTACAAGAAGGAACAAACTAGATATCCAAAAGGAAGTCATAAATATATCAATAAGATCTTCTGCTTGGAAGCATAGCACATGGCCTAATATTTTCTTATTGTACAATATGAACTTCCAACATACGAACATCAAAGACATCCCAAATAGTAATAAGACATCATCGTTAGGATGCTTTGAGAAAGGAAACAAGTACTACAAGAACGAATCAAGAGATTCATGCCATGATGCAACCTGCAAAGAAAAGACATGGGCCTTTGCAAGAAAGGAATGCACGAAGTAGATACTTGTTACCAAGACAACATTGGATTGATGTAGTAGATAGTTGTTCTTTGATCATCCTAACTTGGCTCCAATAATCACATGGTCTCAATACCTTCCTTATAGGTGAGCCGAGCATCCAATGCAGCTCCAATTGTTCCTGGAACAACAAAACAAACTAAATGGTGCCCAAACTCATTGGTACCAAAGAGTTAGAAAACCAACAATACATAGGACAAACTCCACATACATATGTGCATATAGATATGAATTTGAATTTCATGCACACGTTAACCTTTTTATGACAAGGTGGAGTTTCCCCTATATATTGGGTCAAAGAAAGAAAGCATGCCAAAGGAAATACATATAGTAAATATGCATGCTCAAGGCTTTCAAGAATCCAATCAACATATAGTTGATAAGATACCAAAAGACAAGGTATCAAGTGATAATAAGATAGCAAATGAAAAACTATCACTTGAGGGATATCAATTAAAATATACAACAAGGAATGAGATATCCATTGACACATGCCAAATAAAAAGGAAACAAGATACCAATTGAAGGAAAACAGACACGAGGTATCTAGTTTCCAAAAGAGAGCTAGGTTCCAACAAACCAAACCCTCGACAAATTTTCATGATGGCACAAAGCATCATAAAGAGCAAGACTTGCCTCCCATCAACATACACTTGATGGGGATCAAAAGATTTTATGATGGGCGAATAAAGAGAGTGTTCTAAAGAAAATAGGATAGCTCCCCCAAGGGTTGTGCATTATATAGAATTTGCATTTAAATACAAAATGCACAAGATGGGATCATCACTTTCTCTATATCTATAAAAACACTATACAAGTTAAAATAGATCCACAAGAGGCAAGGAAGACAAACGAAACACAAAATCCAATGTAAAGACGATTAGCAATTCCTACCACATGATGGGAATACAAATTGTCAAGGACAAGAAGTATTTTGGAAATGATACTCATTGGTAGATCGCAAATATATCCAAGATCATCTTTACCAATAAAACGCAAGCACATGACACTTGTAGAGCAAACATGCCACCTAGGAACAAGATAATTTACAATATCAACACTAAGTGGCAATACCTCAAATGTACACATTCTCTAGGCTTGTAATATGCACATAGCATATTACTCCCCCATAATGTGATAACCCAACCATATTAACAAGTGGCAAACGAAAAACCAACAAGAGATAATTAATGGACCATTTAGAATTTGAATTTCTCATGAGTAAGACATACCACATAGAAGCTAGATAATCTTGAAATATCAGTACTAAGTGGTATTCCCCATGTATACACATTTATAGGATCGTGAGGTGTGCAAAGCACATCACTCCCCCATAATGAAATAATCCATTAATCTCTCACAAGAGCCAATCAAAGATACAAACAAGATGCAATAAGGCTCAATACAAGACTCGCATGTACATGATATGCAAACCAACATACACATATTCGCTTACTCAAGATAAGCAAGTTGGAAGCACAACATATACAAACACATGCAAGGTACAAAACCACAACATGCAAAAGGGGCAAGCAACTAACAATGTAAATAGTTTAAGTACAAGTTACCGTAAGGAGGCACATTGGGTATAAGATAGAAACTCGATAATCCAGATGACTTGGCTTGAGATAATATGAATGATGAAGACCCCTTAATTCTTCATTATGTATCCAAGTCTCTAATGTCCTCCAGATTCACCTATTGATCAAGTTTGAGCTTGTTGGTCCCCAACCACGTTGGGTCCTAAGAGGTTAGTCACAATAGGCTTGGCAACCCAAATGGTACTTTTCTTGACACCACTTTGAGTACTAACAAACTTGGCAAACACATTGCCAACCTTATCCTTCCCAAGAGAATAGATATCATCAATAATGATTGGGTTGGATAAATTACCTCTCGTGCAAGAAGAAGCGAAGTGACCCTTCTCATGACATAAGTAGCAACATCCACCCTTTAATTTCTTCCCTATTGATTTCTCAACATGAGGAGTGTTGGCTTGGGTCTTCTTGGGAAGGGGCCTTTCTTCAACTTGTAGTTGAGTATGTGAGTGCACTTGTGGCCTCTTCCCTTGTTGCTTGTGACTTTGGGGCTTCTTCTTTAGTGGGCAAGATCTAACATGGTGCCCTTCAATTTTGCACTTGAAGCAAATAATCTTGGCCAAATTCTTGACTTGATCTTGGCCCTTCCTCTTGAAGCTTTTGGACTTCTTCTTCTTGTTGGAGTTGAATCCAAGTCCATTTTTATGATTCGGGGATTTTTGTCCACACAAGACATTGTTGAGTGTGGACATCCCTTCATGACTCTTTTCCAAGTCTTTCTTCAAGGAAGTGACTTGGGCCTTGAGCTCTTTGATTTCCTCTACGTGGTTAGTATCAACACAAGTACTAGAGGAAGTATAAGCTTCATTGTTAGAGCAACAAGGCATGGAAAGTAATTCATCACAAGATGTAGCAACATTATGAGTAGATGAATTACAAGGACTAGCACATGGCAATATAGCTTTTTGACTAGAAGTAGTGCTAATGTCCACATGAGGCTCGCTCGATGTTACCTTGGTAGTAATAGCCTCATGAGCTATTTTTAGCACATTATGGGATGCTAGAAGTTCATCATGAGAGCTTGTGAGCATTACATGACTTTCTTCCAATTTCCCATAATTGCTAGATAGCAACTCAAGTTGAGACCTTAGCTCAACATTCTCCTTTAAAATAGATGCTTCACAAGAAGTAGAGTTAGTAGAACAAGCATCTTCATTAGCAATAAGAGGAGAAGGCACCTTGGCAAGCTCTTTAGCATATGAAGCTTGAAGTTGAGCATGAGACTCGGTGAGTTCGATGAGCGAGCTCTTAATAGCCCTTGAGCCATTTCCGAGGTGCTCATAGTCCTCAAGGAGTTTAGCATGTGCAACTTGAAGCTTATCATTTTTAGTTCGAAAATCGTTAGCCACCTCGAGAGCTCTATCATAGGATCCCTTTAATCTAGATAATTCTAGAGCAAAGGTTTCCTCAAGAGATTCCTTGGTGGTTTGTTCATTATCAAGAGCTTGAGATAGCTCTGCAATCTCATTAGGGTAATCACGCTCATGAACTTGCATTGTCTCAATGGTGGCCTCATGCTCCTCAAGATGAGCTTCCAACTCCTCAATGTATTTCTTGCCCTCAGTGGCAATAGACATGATTTCCAAGAAGTTGGAACAAGCAAGTTTATTCTTATAAAGATATTTAAAAATCATTTCACCCTTAATTTTTAAGGATGCACTATTTTCACTCTCTTTATCATTATCCTCATCCCCATTATCATCAACATCATCATCATGAGATATATTGGAATTCAAAGTAGGAGATACCTTTGAAGCCTTAGCCATAAGGCAAAAGTGAGTCACAATAGATGATGATGTAGGATCCCTTGAAGCATCATTCAAGGTCACATCTTGTTCCATGGAGTGATGAATTTCCTCTACATTGTTAGCACAACAACTCGAGGAAATATATACATTTTTATCATGGTAACAAGATATAGGAGGCATATCATCATGAGATTTAGACACGCAGTTTTTACATGATATGCAAGGACTAGCAACACAAGCATGTGAAACATTTAGAGTGCTCGAAGTGTTAACGCCCAAAGATGAAGCATTGCAATAATATAGTGATGAAGGATCATCAACAATAAACCCACTTTCATTATTGCAATGGTCACCACTACTCACCATATCATTACCTTGTGGCAATCCACAGGTAGGTGAAGTAGATGAAGTTGAGAAGACCACACGACCGGAGGTGGAGGGAGAACAATCATCCCTGCAAATCTGGGACACACCATATTTATCTTGAAGCTTTGTCCACAACTCATGAGCATCCCGGAATGGCATGAGTTGAAATATAACTACATTGCTCAAAGCATCAAAAAGCACATTAGAAGCTTGAGCATTGAGATAAGAGTTTTTCTCATCCTCTAAAGATATACTTTGAGAATCCTTTGGAGGAGAAAAACCCATATCTACAATTCGCTCTAAATTTGGGTCCATGACCCTAAAGTGATTAAGCATGCGAATTACCCAAACATCAAAATTTGTGCCATCGAAACTAAGAGTGTCAGTGAATCCTAAACCCCTAGTGGACATAATAAAGAGAGACCTAGCTCTGATACCAATTGAAAAGGACGTGGATGTCGCCTAGAGGGGGGTGAATAGGCGCTTTAAAATAATTAAGGTTTAGGCTTGAACAAATGCGGAATAAAACTAACGTTTAATATGTCAAGCACAAAACCTCAAACAACTAGGCTCACCTATGTGCACCAACAACTTATGCTAAGCAAGATAAACAACTAAGTGATATCAAGATATATGACAAGAGGCAATATGGCTATCACAAAGTAAAGTGCATAAGTAAAGGGTTTGGGTAAGAGATAACCGAGGTACGCGGAGACGATGATGTATCCCGAAGTTCACACCCTTGCGGATGCTAATCTCTGTTGGAGCGGTGTGGAGGCACAATGCTCCCCAAGATGCCACTAAGGCCACCGTAATCTCCTCACGCCCTCGCACAATGCAAGATGCCGTGATTCCACTAAGGGATCCTTGAGGGCGGTCACCGAACCTGTACAAATGGCAAACCTTGGGGGCAGCCACCGAACCCGTACACGTGGCAACCCTTGGGGCAGTTACCGGTACCCGTACAAATTGCTCGGGGCAATCTCCACAACCTAATTGGAGACCCCAACGCTTGCTCGGAGCTTCACACCACAATGATTGAGCTCCGAGACACCACCAAGCTTCTAGGACGCCAAAGCATCCACGAAGAACAATATCTAGGGTACTAAGTACCAAAGGTAATAAGCTTCTCAAACTTCACTTCCACGTATCACCGTGGAGAACTCAAACAAATGCAACCAATGCAATGGCAAGAACAAACGAAGTGGTCAAGTCCCTCACACTCAAATCCCTCCACAACAACGAAAGCTATGGAGAAATATGAGAGGAAGAACAAGGAGCTCACAAAGAACTCCAAGATCTAGATCCAAGGGGTTCCCCTCACATGGAGGAGAAAGTGATTGGTGGAGATGTGGACCTAGATCTCCTCTCTCTTTTCCCTCAAGAACAAGCAAGAATCATTGGAGGGATTGAGAGTAAGCAAGCTCTAAGAATGTCAACAATGGAGGTAGAACAAGAGCTCAACGGATAGATTAGGCCAAGGGGGAAGAAGACCCCCTTTATATAGTGGGGGAAGAAATCAGACCGTTACCCCCACTTACAGCCCGAGCCCAGCGGTACTACCGCTCGCTCCAGCGGTACTACCGCTGGCTGCAGCGGTACTACCGCTGACCCTCCAGCGGTACTACCGCTGGCTGCAGCGGTACTACCGATGAGCCCATGGTAGCGCAAAGATACTACCGGGCCAACCACCGCCAAGAAAGTCTTCGCAAAAATGTCCGACGCTGTACAACCGCACAGATGACAGTACTAAAAACTTGGAGCGGTACTACCGCTGGCCAGGGGTGGTACTACCGCTGGGACAGCGGTACTACCGCCAGCTCTAGCGGTACTACCGCTAGGGCCAGCGGTACTACCTCCAACTCTAGCGGTACTACTGCTAGGTCCAGCGGTACTACCGCTCGCCACTGAAACAGCCATAACTTTCGCATACGAGCTCCGAATCGAGCAAACCCAAGCTTGTTGGATTCAGGACGACAAGAGCTATCCAAACTCCAATGAAATCTTAAGACCATGCAGATATGAAAATGCCAATGATATAGAGATGTGAGTCCTCTCTGAATGAAGAACTGGCAAAAACTCCAACGTCGAAAACATCATAGTAGATGCATATGGACTCCGTTTTCGATGAATTCGAGCTTGTCACGAAGATGACCATAAGCTCCAAAACTCAAAAAGAGAAACACCAAACAAGAACCAAGAAGTATGATGCAAGGATGCAAATGGTTTGAGCTCTCAACGAACGATACGATCAAGCTACTCACTTGAGAGCCCCCCTTCATAGTACAGCAATCTATCCTAACCAGAAAACCTATCAAGGGCAAACCTATACCTTGCACCTCGTCCTCTTGAGCTAGATGATGATGATCTTGGCTTCCTCAAGATGGACCACCTTTCTTGATTGCGTTGGCTTGATGAAGACTAGTTGATTGCTCCCCCATACTCACTATGGGTGAGCCACTGTTCAGCATATCTTCACAAGTCCATTGCCACCACAATGGACGGCAAGCTTCAAGCATGATATCTTCGTGCTCATCCACTTGAACTTGCACATCGCAATCTTGATGATGATCACAACTTGACGTCATACTTCATGGGTTGTATGAGATCTTCCCTTTGACGCAAGCCCATGGAAACACACCTAACCCCCACATAGAACTCTCACGAAGACCATGGGTTAGTACACAAACACGTAATGGACAATGCTTACCATACCATGGGATCACTTGATCCCTCTCGGTACATCTTGTACGCTTTGTGTGTTGATCATCTTGATTTACTCTTTGTCTGAGATCTTGATCAACCATGTGTCTCTATGACCATTCTTTGGATAATACCTTGAATACCATCTTGGTCATCATATAAACTCCTTGAACCCAACAGATGGACTTCAAGAAGTGTCTATGGACAAATACTATAAATGTAACTTAAGGCAACCATTAGTCCATAGGAATTGTCATCAATTACCAAAACCACATATGGAGGATGTCTAACTTAAGGCAACCATTAGCCCTAACCAGCCACGTAAAACTTGCAACAACAATTAGAGGATGTCTAACTTGTTTTTGCAGGTTATGCTATGTGATGTGATATGGCCAAAAGGATGTGATGTTACATATGTGATGTATGAGATTGATCATGTTCTTGTAATAGGATTCACGACTTGCATGTCGATGAGTAAGACAACCGGCAAGAGCCATAGGAGTTGTCTTAATTTATTGTATGAGATGCAACGCCATGTGATTACTTTACTTTATTGCTAAACGTTAGCTATAGTAGTAGAAGTAATAGTTGGCGTGACACTTTCACGGAGACACAATGATGGAGATCATGGTGTCATGCCGGTGACGATGATGATCATGGTGCCCCGAATATGGTGATCAAAAGAGCAAGATGATATTGGCCATATCATGTCACTATATGATTGCATGTGATGATTATCATGTTTTACATCTTATTGCTTAGAACGACGGTAGCAAAGATAAGATGATCCCTCATTAAAATTTCGAGATATGTATTCCCCTAAGTGTGCACCGTTGCGAAGGTTCGTTGTTTCGAAGCACCACGTTGACCGGGTGTGATAGATTCTAACGTTCGCATACAACGGGTGTAAGCCAGTTTACACACGTAGAACACTTAGGTTGACTCGACGAGCCCAGCATGTACAAACATGGCCTCGAATGCGGGAGACCGGAAGGTCGAACATGAGTCATATGGTTGATACGATCAACATGGATATGCTCACCATTGATGACTAGTATGTCTCACGTGATTATCGGACACGGGCTAGTCGACATGGATCATGTATCACTTGGATGACTAGAGGGATGTCGATCTAAGTGGGAGTTCATTAAATAATTTCATTAGATGAACTTAATTATCATGAACATAGTCAAAAGGTCTTTGCAAATTATGTTATAACTTGCCCTATAGCTCTACGGTTTTTTGATATGTTCCTAGAGAAAACTTAGTTGAAAGATAGAAGTAGCAATTATGCGGACTGGGTCCGTTAATTGAGGATTGTCCTCATTGCTAAGTAGAAGGCTTATGTCCTTAATGCACCGCCCGGTGTGCTGAACCCCAAGCGTGATTTGTGGATATTGCAAACATCCGACATACACGTTTTTTATAACTACATGATAGTTCAGTGCACATTTCTTAAACGGCTTAGAATTGAGGTGCTAACGACGTTTCGAACGTCGCGGGACATATGAGATGTTCCAAGAGATGAAATTGGGAGCAACCTATATGATGCTACCTACTATGACCACTAATGCAATTAAGAAATACTCTACAACAATAGCATACACAATGTAAAGGTAAGAGATAACCACAAGTGGAACCGATGAAGACGAGGATGTGTTACCGAAGTTCCTTCCCTTTGACAGGAAGTATGTCTCCGTTGGAGCGGTCTGGGGGCACAATGCTTCCCAATAAGCCACTAGGGCCATTGTATTCTCCTCACGCCCTCACACAATGCAAGGTGTCGTGATTCCACTATAGGTGCCCTTGAAGGCGGCAACCGAACCTTTACAAAGAAGGTTGGGGCAATCTCCACTCAAAGCTTGGAGGCTCCCAACAAGACCACGGAGCTTCACCACAATGGAATGTGGCTCCGAGGTGACCTCAACCGTCTAGGGTATTCAAACACCTAAGAGTAACAAGATCCGCAAGGGATTAGTGGGGGGGAATAAATTTTCTCTTGGTGGAAGTGTAGATCTTGGCCTTCTCAACCAATCCCTAGGAAATCAACAAGTTTGATTGGCTAGGGAGAGAGATCGGGCACATATGAGCTTAGGGAGCAACAATCGAGGTTTAGAGGGTCAAAGGTAGGGTTCACGAAGTAGAAGAACCCTTTATATAGTGGGGGAACAAACCCAACCGATATCCCCACTTACAGCACGCTCAACACGGTACTACTGCTTCGGGGAAGCGGTACTACCACTGCCCCTAGTGGTACTACCGCAAGCCCCAGCGGTACTACCGCTTGGTAGACTCAAAGCCACGGTAGTAGAAATACTACAACCGAGCCTACCATCGCTGGAGAAGTATTCGCGAAAAGTCCGACGAAGTACAATCGCTCAAAGAGGGAGGTACTACCGTCCCTAAGCGGTACTACCGCTCGACTGGAGCGGTACTACCGCTCAGCTAACGGTACTACCGCTCAACTGGAGCGGTACTACCTCTAGCGAGCGGTACTACCACTGGACCCTTTGCAAATGCAAGGATAGAACAAGCGGGTGCTCCACTGCCGCAAAGTGAAGGAGGTGGAAAGAAAATGTGCGCGTGTGTGAGTTGATTCCACCCAAACCTTTCCGACGCGGACCCCCTCTTAATTGAACGGCTTTCCTATGACTCAAAACCACCAAAGAGGACCGTAGGAAACACTGTGCTTCAAAACACTAAGGGGCGACGAATCATCTTGTGCCATGTAATGTATTATCTGAAATGCTCAATGCACATGATTAGTCCGCAGAGGTGTTGTCATCAATCACCAAAACTACTTATAACAAAATATGTCCTAACATTGAGCATGTGCTCAGATTGTCTGAATTCTACAATCGCTTGAATCGAGTGTGAGTTGATCTTCCAGATGAGAAAGCGATGGTTCTCCAAAGTCACTGCCACCAAGCTACTAGAGCGTCGTAATGATTATATAACATATCAGGGATGGATATGATGATCCTTGAGCTATTCGTGATGTTTGACACGGCGAAAGTAGAAATCGAAAAGGAGCATCAATTGTTGATGGTTTGTAAAACCTCTAGTTAAGCAAACAAGGTATAACACTGATTAAGAAAGCAAGGTATAGATATGTGAGAATAAAGATAAAGGCAGAAGATAAATGATCTCATAGGCTAAGCATATAGAGAGACTATAGAGATAATATAAGTATAGCATATGTCTCACACCATATGACGAAGAGTCTTCACACACATAATAAAATATCCAAGACACTTGAACCAACCAAGTTCAGTAAAGAAATACTCGAACACGAACGAAAAACCAAAGACAAATATCTAACACTCTCTCCCACTTTGGCATCAGGACACCAAAAAGGCAAAGAAGACGCGAACACAGGTGGTGGCTCGGTCAGCAAACACATCCGTAGCGTCCTCAACATCTTCATGTTGCTCCTCGTGATCAGACCCCGCTTCATATTCTTCTTCAGACACCTCCTGATCAATCCCATCCCACTGGTAGTCTCTAGCCTACATCCAGGAATCCTCTAGAGTGATGACATCCTCAGAACCACTAGAGACGTGCACATCAAGCGTCCTCATGAGGCGCTTATCCCGCTGACGGTTCTCCTTCCGGGCCACATGAGTTAGATATTGTCCTTTGCCTGCATGCAAAAAAGGTCCTCATATGGTCCTTCGGGGACCCCATCTGTTCCTTCAGCTTCTTGGCCCAAGATGGCTCAGCAGAAGAACGAGTCTGGGAAGCAAGGATGCCCTCAGCCATAGCAGCAGCAGCCTCCTCCCCAGTTTTCATGTGATCAGCAGAGCGTGAAGTGGAGGTGTTGGCCCACTTCTCTTTCTGGCGCAGTTTGATGTGATCATGGATGAACATATCTATGGGTGCAGGAAAGGCCATGCCAGGAAAGGACTCAGCCCATTTTGTCCTGATGTAGTAGAACAAGTAAGGCCCATAGATGGGAACCTTATGGTTGAATATGGACATCTGAAGCTCGCAAAACATCACATGTGAGACATCCAGTGGCCCATTGGGCTGTGTCCGTCCTTCCTGACACATCTGGAGCATGTCCACCAGATAGGAATGAACTTCGTCTTTGTTGCCAACCCGAGGGAACAGAGTGTTGCGGAA
Source organism: Hordeum vulgare subsp. vulgare (assembly GCF_904849725.1). Lineage (NCBI taxonomy): Eukaryota > Viridiplantae > Streptophyta > Magnoliopsida > Poales > Poaceae > Hordeum > Hordeum vulgare. The sequence continues at coordinate 203,366,822 of NC_058519.1, read as the reverse complement.
GACCCGATGCATGATATCAAAGAAGGGAATGAGCACACCCTTCCTGACATAGAAAGGCAACAACTGCTCCTTGGGGGTGGTACTAGTGTGTTGATGAGGGCATAGGCCAACAGGGTTATGCAGCCCAGTGTCATTGATCTTCAAAAGCTTCATCAACTCAACCCAAGAGCCAGTCATCTTCTCGCCATGAGTCATCCTGGACAAAGAGCGATTCTCATCATTATGGAAGTGACAAAGACATAGAATTGAGCCACTACCTCTGGATTGAAGTCACAGTGAAAAGTGATGATGTCCTCAATACCCAGCTACCCAATCATACTGAGGGCCTCTCCAAAATATGCAGTATCCTTCCGGAGATGATTGAGATCAATCCACTATACTGGAACATATTTCTTCTTCTTAATCATGATGACATCTTGCTAGATCATGAGCTACTACTTGGATCAGAACATCTCACTGCCCCTGAACTGAGCCCTCTCAGTGACATAAGGATTTTGGTTTCAGCGCCGCACATACTCCTTGAGAGGCATAGTGTCATAGTCAAAGTTGGTCTCCTTGTCCTTCGATGCAGTCTTCTTGATATTGCGCTTCGGAGGATTGGAACCTTCCGGTTCGTCAGAGTTGCGGTACGTCTTTGACTCGGTGTTGCGAACTGGGTTGGAACGACGGGAGCCACCACCTGAGACACGCAACACAAACACGCGAAAACGACAAAAATAAGTCATGGCAACATGCAGAACACAGGAGAAAACACAAATGGAACCAAGAAGAAGCATGCATAGACAGCAATTTGGGCACGGGCGGTAGTACCGCTCGGTTAAGGCGGTAGTACCACTCCGCGAGCGGTAGTACCGCTCGGACAGGGCCGTAGTACCGCTCCGCGAGTGGTAGTACTGCTCGGGCAGGGAGGTAGTACCGCGTGGTTATAGATCTGGAAGAGCAAAATATGGATCTAAGCACTATGCTGCAGATTTAAGACCAGAACACTACTAGGAAAAGGGCTATAGATGATATAGATACTAATGGCGCACCACACAAGCAGTGCGCCACTACTATATAGTAGTGGCGCACCATGTGAGGTGTTCCATTAGTGTGATGGACACTAATGGCGCACCACACACTCGGTGCGCCACTACTATATTTTTTTTTCAAAACTACTAATGGCGCACCAGCAGCTGGTGCGCCATTAGTAACCAGGGTTACTAATCGCGCATCTGTTAGTAGTGCGCCACTAATATAAAAAAAATTGGTTTTTTTTTCAAACTACTAATGGCGCATCACAGCTAGTGCGCCATTAGTAACCAGTGTTAATAATGGCGCATCTGTTGGCGGTGCGCCACTACTATTTTTTTTTTGCAAAACTACTAATGGCGCACCACCAGCTGGTGCGCCATTAGTAACCAGGGTTACTAATGGCGCATTTTTAGGTGGTGCGCCATTAGTAGTTTTGCAGAAAAAATAATGTATGTCTCTCCTGCCCGCTGCCTCGCCGTACGCATCCTCTCCCTCCTGCTCGCTCCGCGCCTTCTGCCCCCTCCGCGCCCGCCCCTCCCGCGCCGCCATCTGCTCCGCCCACTCCACCTCCTCCGACGCCATGGCGGACGCTGACAACAGCAACAACCCGCTGCTCGCCGACTACGACTTCCCGCCCTTCGACCGCGTCGAACCCTCCCACGTCCGCCCTGGGATCCGCGCGCTACTCGCCCGCCTCGTACGCCCCTTCCTCTGCTCACCCTTTGTTCGTTCCTTCGTTGCCCGTCTGGATCTGACCCGCTCGTCGGATGGGGTGTGTAACCACAGGAGGGCGAGCTGGAGGAGCTCGAGAAGGGCATGGAGCCGGCGTGGGAGCGCCTCGTCCACCCGCTCGAGTGCATCGTCGACAGGCTCGACGTCGTACGAAACGTCGTCGACCACCTCAAGGCCGTCAAGGACTCGCCCGACCTCTGCGCCGCCGTCGAGGACGTCCAGGCACGTTCATTTCATCCAGCATCCCCCCTCTCCCTCCCTCTTCTTCCATGATCTGGACCGACGGAACCATCGATTATTAGTTACCGCATCGTCAGATCCCCTATGTGTTTGTGTTTTCTATTGCTCCACGAATTATCCAGCAATACTATTACATAAACAGAAATTCATCATAGATCCTGGCTGTATGTAACCTGCTTTCATGCTTGCGACATTGGTCCGCATGAGTATTGTGGGGATATGGTACCATACTAGAGGGTAGAGGCTGACACTTTCTTGTCGTTTCAAGTGCTCGATAGATAGCTGCATATGCTACGCCTCATCATCAACTGACTCGATCTATCTTCAATTTAAACAGCCCGAGAAAGTTAAATTCTACCTGAGGCTGGGGCAGAGATCTGTTTTTTCTTATTTGTGGATGCACCACGCGTGCGGGAGAATCAGCTGATAGTGGGTGAAGCATCTCCCGCTTCTGGCTACATTTGTTAAGAACTGGCGACGGGGAGTGGAGAGCCCTTCAATTTGGGCGTCGGGGAAATTTTTAGTTTTTTGCACCCCCTAATTTCGGTGAAATTCAGAGAGTGAGTGGAAGTAGTATATACGTTGCTGGTTGCTGGCAATCTGTCGAAAAGAAAAGACGTTTGTTTGTCTTACTATTTGCTGGGTAATGTACCAATGTAGCCAATTACTGTCTGCATTACCCTTTAGAAAAAATACTCCCACTGATTGATAGTGCAGAGTATTCCCCACTAATACATGTGTACCTAATTATTGTCTACATTACTATAGGTATCCCCCACTAATTCAGAGAGTATTACATTACCCTCTGAATTTTGACAGTGCAGAGTAATAATTTTCATATCTTCTTTTTTATTTTGGAGAATACAATGTAGTTCTAAAAGTTTTCGAAATATGTTGGAATAACATTTTTCTTGATTCATCGCATGCGTATTAGCAAGGTCTTATGTGATGTTCGACACCAGAACATACCTATTCACACCTGACTCTATTAAGTTGTTGGGAGCGTTTGACTAAAATGGATTCATCAAAGATATAATTATGGATCTGAATACAGATATGGATGCATTTTCTTAAGATACATAATTATTATGGTGATATTTGTTATAGTAGATGCATTACGAAAATAAGATACATATGTTTCGCAAAAAAAAGAGAAAACATACAAATGCATCAGTGATGTTATTGTTCAGCTAAACATAAGCGCCTGAAATACTATATTTACCATTAGTTCTGAAGCTTCAGTAGAAAACAGTATCACATATTCAGATTATCCTTGTATTGCATAATCTTGCTTCATGCTGCGAGTTATTTATTAATCCGCATTTTCCGTTCGTAATGTTGTTCATCCTTTTCCTCGTCAGGCCAAATAAAGGATGATGTTCTCAGTGGAGTTGCGCTTGAGGATGAGCAAAGAGACAAATTTAATCAAATCCAACAGGTCGGTTCTTTGTTCTTATCAGATGTTGGCAGATCCTATTTGTTGTAGAAGCTACTTCGTGGTTGGGACATCTGCCGATGTGGTCTGGTCCACGAGGAGCACACGCACGAGAAATCCGCTTTGACATCCAAGAGCTACGGTATGATGTCAGTTATATTTCCTCCTCATTAGGGCCGCGCAAATACGTAGGTCTGCGCTTGTTTGGATAATTATTAACCACCGGTGATGTCAGTTATATATAGCTTTGATGGTAATTTTTGTTGGTAGCTTACCAAGATGATCGCTTGGTTCCATATATATATATATGGCTGGTAATATGTTTTTGCTATACACACAGACATGGGATTGAGCTATACAGAGGGGAGATTTGGGGATGCGGAACGTCGGGCAAGAGCAATTTGGTATTCTCACAAATGATTTTTTGTAAATACGGATATATATCCACCTGACTCTCAAACTACTCAAAATGTGAAGGTGCAAGCTTGTAGTCACCTATTGTCTGTGAAGGCCAATATGATTATTAACTGTGTTGAGATATTGTTCAACTGCTAGTCTAAGTACATTTTGCATGTCTATATTCTTTGCAGGGTACTCCATCTTATGCACAGTTTTTGTATGGGGATGCTGACTCCAAGTTCGCGCCATCAGTAAAAGGAGTTGCAGCCACTGCTCATTTCAATGACCTGCACCACATAATCCCCTGGAGGACTGCACGCATCTTCACTTCAAATTACACCTATTCCTTCCTTGTCAGCCCAGGCCGCATGTTCTTACGCCTCTACTTCTGTCCGGGTGAGTACTATGACGACGATGGAGACTATGCTATCTCCAATGCCTTCTTCGGTGTCACGACAGGAAATCTTGTCCTCTTAAATGATTTTAATGTTTCACAAACAGCACAGGATATCAGTTTTGCCTACCTTGTGCGTGAACTCTCAGTGAACGTTTCTTCAGGCAGCTTGGACCTCACCTTTGCCCCATCAGCACATTGGAATGGTTCTTATGCATTTGTGAGTGGCATTGAGATTGTGCCCATCATTACGTCGGAATGGTTCTTATGCATTTGTGACTGGCATTGATTAAATAAGGATTCAGCAAGCTACAAGGGGAGATACAACATGCTACTATGTTACCTTTTAAATCTCCCCCCCCCCCACAGAACTGATAGTTGTAGTTACATTTGCTAAAATCTGAAGCATGTGGCCTTTTGGAATATGCATCTTTTTTTTGTTCCTATTTTTTATTTGTTGGAGGACAACTTGTACGTACTCATATTTTTGGTTCATCTTTTTTTTATGTATTAATCGTTTGCACGACACATGATGCCTAATAATAAGAAAAGAGATGTGTATTGATCATGAGTTTAGTATACTTATTTTCAGCTATTTAGAGGCTTTATTATTGGTTCTGTGGAACAAGCTGCATGGCAAAAATGTTAATTTGTTTGTCAACTTGCATTCAATGTATGTGCATGTTTATAAACATATTTTCATTGTGGTGTATATGTGTTTATCTTGAACCTTCTTGTGGGTGTGAGGATAATAATTGAATATTTTTAGAGCTGGTAGTATAACCTGTGGTGCACCATGAGCTATACTAATGGCACACCTGGGAGGCATACTAATGGTGCACCTGGGAGGTATACTAATGGCGCACCTGGGAGGCATACTAATGGCGCACCTGAGAGGCATACTAATGGCGCACCTGGGAGGCATACTAATGGCGCACCTGGGAGGCATACTAATGGTGCACTTGGGAGGCATACTAATGGCGCACCTGGGAGGCATACTAATGTTGCACCATGAGCAATACTAATGGCGCACTGCCTGGTGCCCCATTACTATACCAGATACTAATGGCGCACTTGTGGTGCGCCATTAGTAAAAAAATCTAATGGCGTGATTAGTAGCCAAAATAGGTGCGCCATTAGCAAGCCTTTTCCTAGTAGTGTAAGGGACAAAACCTATGCAGCAAAGCATATTGAGGCACTTCCCAACATCTCTACTCCTATCCATGTACGAGGCAAAATCATGCCAAAACAATGAAGCCAATACATCTAGCCCCTAACCCTAGAACCAAGAACATCAACACAACTTAAGGAGGATAGGGGCAGTACCGGAGTCCATGGCACACGAAGGAGAAAGGTGGGGCAATCCCTCCAACTGGAACGGGAGGAGAAGCACTGCGGAGGAAGATCAAGTCTGGGGGAACTCGAGATAGAGAGCGACAGCTCCACGAAGAAGAAACAAATGGGGCAGAGAAAAAATGTCCCCTCTCTTTATATACCCCCAGGGCACGGGCAGGGCGGTAGTACCGCTCGGGCCTAGCGGTAGTACCGCTTGACACGGTAGTACCGCTCTTGTCATAGAGGTAGTACCACTCGAGTCATGGCGGTAGTACCGCTAGGATCATCGTGGTAGTACCGCATGAGACAGTAGTACCGCTCCCCCTGAGGAGGAACACACACTAGCCCTAGTCAGCGGTAGTACCGCTCTGGTATCCGCGGTAGTATCGCTCGGTTCATCGCGGTAGTACCGATCCCCCTGGCGGTACTACCGCTTTCCCCTAGCGATACTACCGCTCCAGAACATACAAAAAAATTCCAGAAATTGCCAGAACTACGAGAAAACACTAGGACACATACCAGTCAGTACCGGAGTAAATACACAAGCAAAATATACTGACTGGCAATATTATAGCCCTCCTTTACCGTAAGAGAGGGGGCGGTGGCCGGAGCCACCTATGTTTGAGACAAAAGGTATGACACCGCGAAGAATTATCCTTGGGTTCATGACCAAAGCTCATCTTTGAAGCACAAGTGCCATCAATAATGGCCAATGTGAAAGACTTGATCGATTTATGCATAATGGGGTGAGGGAAAGTTCATTGAGTGAACAACACTCCCCCTATGTCCATGCCTACACCTAGAACTAGATATAATGTTGAATGAGGTGCATAATGCCTAGTTTCAATCCACATTACTTGAACCAATGATATTTAACTCATGCCTTAACTCCAGGAACCTTGCTTCATCTAGGGGAATAGTGAAAATATCTCCAAGTTGCTCTTCAGTGTTGATCAAGTGAACCTCAATATCACCACGCTTGATATGCGCACGAATGAATTGATGACGAATATCAATGTGCTTGGTCTTGCTATGTTGCACCGGATTGAGGGAAATCTTGATAGCACTTTGATTGTCACATAGAAGAGGCACTTTGTCACAAGTGACACCGCAATCCTTTAAAGTTTGCCTCATCCATAGCAATTGTGCACAACAACTCGTAGCTGCAACATACTCAGCTCCTTTGGAAGACAATGAGATACAATTCTTCTTCTTTGAAGACCAACTTACCACTGAACGACCAAGAAATTGACATCCTCCAGAAGTTGACTTCCTCTCCACACAGTCTCCCGCCCAATCTGAGTCAGAATAGCCCACTAGGTTGAAGCTTGCTCCTTTGGGATACCATAGGCCAAAGTTTGGGGTATGAGACAAATATCGAAAGATTCGTTTGACAGCCATAAAATGGCTTTCCTTTGGTGCAGATTGAAACCGTGCACAAATACCTACACTCAACATGATATCCGGTCTAGATACACAAAGGTAAAGAAGGGATCCAATCATGGAGCGATATACCTTTTGATCCACTGCTTTACCATTGGGATCACTGTCAAGCTTGCATCTGGTGGGCATGGGAAACTTGACCGGCTTGACATCCTCTAGCTCGAACCTCTTGAGCATGTCTTGGGAGTACTTGGATTGTTTGATGAAGGTTCCTTCTAAACCTTGTTTAATCTCGAACCCTAGGAAGAACTTCAACTCACCCATCATTGACATCTCAAACTTTTCGGTCATTAGTGCAGCAAATTCTTCATTGAAAGATTTGTTAGGGGAACCAAAAATAATATCATCAACATATAGTTGGTATATGAACAAATCCCCTTTGACCTTCTTGGTAAAAAGAGTGGGATCAATCTTCCCAATTTCAAACCCATGATCTTGTAACAACTCGGTAAGGTACTCATACCACGCACGTGGGGCTTGTTTAAGGCCATAGAGTGCCTTATTAAGTTTGTATACATGATTAGGGAGCTTGGGATGTTCAAATTCCGGGGGTTGTTTGACATATACCAACTCATTTAAAGGACCATTAATAAAAGGACTTTTCACGTCCATTTGTTGTAATTTGAAATCATGATGAGATGCAAATGCAAGCAGCATGCTAATATATTCTAGACGAGCAATAGGGGCAAAGGTTTCACCGTAGTCGATACCCTTGACTTGGGAGTATCCTTGTGCCACCAATCTTGCCTTGTTTTGAACCACAATCCAATTGGCATCTTGCTTGTTTTTGAATATACGTTTGGTCCCAATGACATTATGTTCCTCCTTTGGTCTTGGCACTAATTCTCAGACTTGATTACACTCGAAGTTGTTCAGTTCTTCATGCATGGCCATAAGCCAATCCTCATCATCGAGCGCTTCCTACACCTGTTGAGGTTCACAATACGAAACAAACGCGTGATGCTCACAATAATTTAAAATTTGTTGACGAGTGGATACTCCATTTTTTAAGCTTCCAAGCACATTCTTCATAAGATGTGATTTGACTCTCAGCTTGGATGCTATCTTGGTTGCGCGACGCTCCAAGATTTCCGCGTTTGTTAATTTGGGAGCAGCAACTTGATTTTCGTCTTGAGCAGGCTCACTGGTTTTTTCTTGATTTTGGTCTCGTGGCTGCACTTGATCTTGATCTTGAGCAGATTCGGAACCTTGCATAAGAACTTGGGTATCATGTGGTGCATCACCATCTTCGTGTGGTTGATCTTGCCCTTGATCCTGTTCAGCTGGCTCAGGGTCTTCACTTTGTTCACCGGAAGCATGTGGGGCTAGCGAGGATGATGGCTCCAATTGAGTAGAGCATTGTCCTTCTCCTTTGGCCACAAGGGGTTCCTCAATGGGGATTATTTGACCAATCCCCATTCTTCTTATGGCTTCGGGGGAATTTCATCACCTACATCACAAAGACCACTTTGCTCCACTTGGGAGCCATTATTTTCATCAAACTCCATGTTACATGTCTCCTCAGTGATCCTGGTGGACTTGTTGAGGACACGGTAAGCATGCGAGTTTGTGGCATAACCAACAAAATTGCCCTCTTGAGCTCTAGAATCAAATTTAGCTAAATGTGCACCTTTCTTGAGAATGAAACACTTACACTCGAATACCCTGAAGTACTTTAGGTTGGGTTTGTTTCCAGTGAGAATATCATACGGAGTCTTGTTCAAGCCTTTGCGGATATAGAACCGATTGGATGCATGACATGCTGTGTTGATGGCTTCGGCCCAAAAGTTGTACGGAGATTTGAATTCTGCCATCATTGTTCTTGCCGCGTCCATCAACGTCCGGTTCTTTCTCTACGCCACACCATTTTTTTGAGGGGTGTATGGTGCTGAATATCGATGCTTGATCCCCTCGTCACTAAGAAACTCATCCAGGGTGTAGTTCTTGAACTCGGTGCCGTTATCACTTCTAATCATCAAAATCTTTGCTGCATGTTGACGTTGAGCTTCATTAGCAAAGTTGATGACGGTTTGTTGAGTCTCACTCTTCCTCTTGAAGAAATATACCCAAGTGTATCTTGAGTAATCATCAACAATCACCAAGCAGTACTTTGTGCCCCCAAGACTATCAAAAGATGGGGGACCAAAGAGATCCATATGAAGGAGCTCCAAGGGTCTCTTAGTGTAAATGAGAGTCTATGGGATGATGAGCAGTATCATGAATCTTCCCTTCAATACAAGCACTGCAAGCATGATCTCTGGCAAAACTCACATTCATTAGTCCACAAACATGGTCCCCTTTGAGGAGACTTTGCAAAGATCTCATATTGACATGAGCTAGTCGGCGATGGCAAAGCCAGCCCACATCAACTTTAGCCATTAGACAAGTCGCAGTCTTAGTGGGTCGCTGTGAAAAGTTCACTACATAGAGACTATTTTTGACATATCCAACATATTCTACTTTAAGAGTATTCCTCCACAAGAGGACCACGGTATCAAGATTAAAGAATGTGGCAAAGCCCATAATTGCAAGTTGACGAACAGAGAGTAAATTGTAAGCAAGGGACTCAACAAGCATGGCCTTCTCAATAGATAGATCTTGAGAGATGACCACCTTACCAAATCCCAATACCTTGGATGTTGAAGCATCAACAAATTGGACATGAGTGGGCATAGATGGGGTAGGATGCACGTCCATCACTAAGTCCTTTCTTTTGGTCATATGATTTGTTGCTCCACTATCGAGCAACCACGACACCCCACCGGAAGCAAACTCCTGCAATAGATTAAGGCTTGGTTTTAGGTACCCATTTTTGAATGGGTCCTTTGATGTTAGAAACAAGGGTCTTAGGAACCCAAATAGCCCATTCAATGGACTCATAATAAGAACCAACAAATCTGGGATAAACATGCCCATCACCAGCACGACATAAAACATAAGAGGGATTAAATTTGTCGGCTATGTTGGTAGGGATGGTTTTGCCCTTCTTAACAGTACCATCCTCTACCTTGTTCATGTTCTCCTTCTGAGTCCCTTCGCCCTCTTCAACAAAAATGTCCATCAGGGTAAGAGATCGCTTATTCATGTTCTTCCTTTTTCTTTTCGAATTGGATGTAAGTCCAAGTCCCTCCTTTCCTACAACTCCCTTTTGATTACTCAAAAGATAGTTTAGGTTCTTCTCGTCTTGGATGCATGACACAAGGCCCTTCTCAAGTTGATCCTTCAACTTAGCATTTTCCTCCACAAGATGTACATGCTCACAACAAGGGTTAGTTGCACAAGCATTATCAATTATAACAATGGGAGGACAGGTAGAGATCTCCTTGGTAAGATTTGCTTGGAGTTGATCATGAGACTCTTTTAGGGAGAAATGAGCACCTTTCAAGACCTTGTGGGCCTTGTCAAGTGTATCAAACTCCTCCTTCAGTCTGTCATGACCAACCCCAAGTGCAGCCTTTTCAGACTTAAGCACACGATTAAGGACAATAGCGTGATCTAGCTCCTTTTGTAATTTAGCAAAATTATCGTTGTGTGACTCCTCAAGAGCCAAACGAAGACTGCGCTCTTCTTCTAGAGCAATAGATAATTCAGCAATCTCATTGGCATAGTCACGACTATGTCCTTGCGTCACGGAGATAGTCTCCTCATGAGACTCGATGAGGTCACTTGCCTCACCCAGTTGTTCCAAAAGAGCAAGAAAGTGCTTCTTGGATTCTCCTTTGATTTTACATAGTAATTTGTCAAAATCATTCTCATTAAGTTCCACAACATCACTATCATCAACATGGTTTAACAATGAAGGAGCAGTAGTGATGGTGGTCTTAATGTTGGGCGTTACCTAATCGATACCTTTGGCCATAAGGCACTTGGCGATGCGGTTATCGTTGGGGGCGCCGAAGAGAGACACCTTGGCAGAGGAGGTTGCAATGGATACAGTAGCAGTAGCCATCGTATAATCATCGTCATCATCAGAGGTGTACTCTTCAAGTGCCACCATACCCTTTGGATGGGGTTTCTTGAGAAAGTTGTTCTTGTTTGGGAAAGACTTGGCTTTGTCTTTGCGAATGAGCTTGCCACAGTTGTCTTCCCTATTCTCATAGGGACACTCTGCCATGAAGTGACTCACATTGCCATAGTTATAGCATGTCCTCAGACGCTGCTTGGTCTTGTAGCCACTTGAGTTATTCTTGGAGAAATTGGGCCTTGAGTTTCTCTTCTTTCCCCAGAATTAACTTGATGCAAGAGTCATGTTCTCGTGATAGGCATACTTAGTGTCTTCAGGGCAGCCGTCCTCTTCCTCTTCCTCTTCTTCTTCTTCAGAAGCAGCCTTGGCTTTTAAGGCGAGGTTGGGTGAAGCTGTCTTTGACGGAACGCGATCAAGAGCATTATCAGCGGTCTTGTACATGATAGTCATCGCAATGAATTCATCCAACACCTCACAGGAGGACAAGGAGTGGAAATCTGTCCGTTGGCGAATGATGGAAGACATGGTTTTGTTGAATGGCATGATGGCCTTGAGAAACTTGTTCTTGATCCATGTGTCATCCACATCCTTGCTTCCATGATCCTTGAGGGCAACAGCAATAGCAGTCAACCTTCGATAGAGATCTCGAGGGTCCACATCTTCCTTCATCACAAACTCATCGGCCTCATCTAGAACCACTTCATAGTTGGACTGTTGAATGCTTGAGCTTCCCTTGTACAACACCATGATGTGCTCCCAACAGTCCTTAGCCCGAGTGAAGGGGCACAAGTGAGGAAGATCTTCAGGAGGCACTGTGGACTAGAGATGAATAATGCGGAGTGATTATATTGATTGTCCGCTTCTTCTCTTGGAGTGAGGTTGCTTGGGTCATGCGGATTGTAGCCTTACTCAATGATTATCCATAAGTTTGTTGAGCTATGATTCAAACGAGACTTAATGCAAAACACCCAGTTAGCAAACTCACCCTTAACAAGCTTAGGAGGAGGGCCAAGATTATTGATACGCGGTGTAGGAACCGGTCCTCCATAGACCCGGGGAGGTGGGACCAAGGCAAAGGTTCCAGTCCCATTATTATTGAGAGGGAAGAAGGTTGCATACCTTTAGCCGCTTCCTTGGAGGAATTGGCCTCCAATTTTGTGTTGCTAGGTTTAACCACCAACGCAGGTTCAGGAGAAATTTTAATCCCCTCAAGAAACTCTTTAAACATGGTCTTGACTTCGTTCATCAAGGACGTCCTGAGGTTGTCCATAGCCGAATTCAAGTCGTTCCTTGTGACCGAAGTCAAGGCCACGACCTTGGGTGGTCCATGGACTCCCTCCTCATCGTCAGCCATACTCTTTGGGTGGTGAAACCCTTAATAAAGAGATGTGGCTCGGATACCAATTGAAAGGATCGATATGGTTGACTAGAGGGGGGTGAATAGGCAACTACCAATTTTTAGCTTTTCTTAACAAGTTAGGGTTAGCAACATAAAGGTTCTCTAAAATTATAACTAGGTGAGCAACCTATATGATGCTACCTACTATGACCACTAACACAAGTAAGAAATACTCTACAACAATAGCATACACAATGTAAAGGTAAGAGATAACCACAAGTGGAATCGATGAAGACGAGGATGTGTTACCAAAGTTCCTTCCCTTTGAAAAGAAGTACGTCTCTGTTGGAGCAGTGTGGAAGCACAATGCTCCTCAATAAGCCACTAGGGCCACCGTATTCTCGTCACGCCCTCACACAATGCAAGGTGTCGTGATTCCACTATAGGTGCCCTTGAAGGCGGCGACCGAACGTTTACAAACAAGGTTGGGGCAATCTCCACACAAAGCTTGGAGGCTCCCAGCGAGAGCACGGAGCTTCACCACAATGGAATGTGGCTCCAAGGTGAGCTCAACCGTCTAGGGTGTTCAAACACCCAAGAGTAACAAGATCCGGAAGGGATTAGCGCGGGGAATCAATTTTCTCTTGGTGGAAGTGTAGAACTTGGCCTTCTCAACCAATCGCTAGGAAACCAACAAGTTTGATTGGCTAGGGAGAGAGATCGGGCACATAAGAGTTAGGGAGCAACAATGGAGGCTTAGAGGGTCAAAGGTAGGGTTCATGAAGTAGAAGAACCCTTTATATAGTGGGGGAACAAACCGAACCGTTATCCCCACTTACAACACAATCAGCACGGTACCACCACTTCGGGGAAGCGGTACTACCGCTTCCCCTAGCGGTACTAGCGCTTGGGGTGAACGGTACTACCGCAAGCCCCAGCGATACTACCGCCAGGTGGGAGAGGTACTACAGCTTGGTAGACTCAAAGCCACAGTAGTAGAAATACTACTACCGAGCCTACCACCGCTGGAAAAGTATTCGCAAAAAGTCCGACGAAGTACAACCGCTCATAGAGGGAGGTACTACCGTCCCTAAGTGGTACTACCGCTCGACTGGAGCGGTACTACCGCTCAGCTAGCGGTACTACCATGCAACTGGAGCAGTACTACCGCTATCGAGCGGTACTACCGCTAGCGAGCGGTACTACCGCTGAGCTTGAGCGGTACTGCCGCTGGACCCTTTCCAAATGCAAGGATAGAACAAGCGGGTGCTCCATTGCCGCAAAGTGAAGGAGGTGGAAAACTAACGTGCGCGTGTGTGATTTGATTCCACCCAAACCTTTCTGACGCGGACCCCCTCTTAATAGTACGACTTTCCTATGACTCAAAACCACCAAAGAGAACCATAGGAAACACCGTGCTTCAAAAACACCGAGGGGCGACGAATCATCTTGTGCCATACGATGTATTATGTGAAATGCTCAATGCACACGATTAGCCTGCAGAGGTGTTGTCATCAGTCACCAAAACTACTTAGAACAAAATATGCCCTAACATTGAGCATGTGCTCAGATTGTCTGAATGCTACAGTCGCTTGAATTGAGTGGGAGTTGATTTTCCAGATGAGAAAGTGATGGTTCTCCAAAGTCACTGCCACCAAACTACTAGAGCTTCATGATGATTATATAACATGTCAGAGATGGATATGATGATCCTTGAGCTATTCACGATGTTTGACACGAGGAAAGTAGAAATCGAAAAGGAGCATCAATTGTTGATGGTTTCTAAAACCGCTAGTTTCAAGAAGGGCAAGGGCATGAAGGGATACTTCATGAAACGGCAAACCAGTTGTTGCTCTAGTGAAGAGACCCAAGGTTGAACCCAAAGCCGAGACTAAGTGCTCCTATAATGAGGGGAACAGTCACTGAACTACCCTAGATACTTGGTAGATAATAAGGCTGGCAAAGTCGACAAAAGTATATTGGATATGCATGGTATTGATGTGTACTTTACTAGTACTCCTAGTAGCACCACGGTATTGGATACCGGTTCAGTTGCTAAGTGTTAGTAACTCGAAATAAAAGCTACGGAATAAACGGAGACTAGCTAAATGGGAGGTGACGATGTGTGTTGGAAGTGTTTCCAAGGTTGATATGATCAAACATCGCATGCTCCCTCTACCATCGAGATTAGTGTTAAACCTAAATAATTGTTATTTGGTGTTTGCGTTGAGCATAGACATGATTGGATTATGTTTGTGGCAATACAGTTATTCATCTAAAGAGAATAATGGTTATTCTGTTTACTTGAATAATATCTTGAATGGTCTTGCACCTAAAATGAATGGTTTATTGAAGCTCAATCATAGTGATACACATATTCATAATATTGTTACCAAAAGATACAAAGTAGTAATGATATTACCACTTATTTGTGGCACTGTTGCTTGAGTCATATTGGTATAAAATGCATGAAGAAGCTCCATGCTGATGGATCTTTGTACTCACTCATTTTTGAAACGTTTGAGACATGCAAGCCATGCATGTTGGTATAAATGCATGAAGAAACTCCATGCGGATGGATCGTTTGGACTCACTTGATTTTTGAATCACTTGAGACATGCAAATCATACCATATGGGCAAGATGACTGAGAACCTCTTTTTCCAGTGAGATGGAATAAGAAAGTAACTTGTTGGAAGTAATATATTTGATGTGTGCAGTCCAATGAGTGCTGAGGCACGCAGTGAATATCATTATATTCTTACTTCATAGATGATTTGAGTAGATACTAGTGTATTTACTTGATGAAACACAAGTCTGAATTATTGAAAGGTTCAAGTAATTTCAGAGCGAAGTTGAAGATCATCGTGACAGGAGGATAATATGTCTACGATGTGATCGTGGAGGTAAACATATATATCTGAGTTACGAGTTTGGTAAACATTTAAGACAATGTGAAAATTGTTTTACAACTCATGCCACCTGGAACACCATAGTTTGATGGTGTGTTCGTATGTCATAGTCGTGCATACAATGATGTCTCTTATCAAATTACTGCTATCGTTTATGGGTTAGGCATTAGAGACAACCGGTTTCACTTTAAATAGGGCACCACGTAGTTTCGTTGAGATGACACCGATGAACTATGGTTTGGAGAAACCTAAGCTGTCATTTCTTAAAAAATTGGGGCTGCGATGCTTATGTGAAAGAGTTTCAGCCGAACCCAAAGCGGATAAATGCATCTTCATAGGACACCCAAAACAATTGGGTGTACCTCCTATCTCAGTTCCGGAAGCAAAAGTGTTTGTTTCTTGAAACGGATCTTTTCTCGAGGAAAAATTTCTCTCAAAAGAATTGAGTGGAGAATGGTGGAAACTTGATGAGGTTATTGAACCATCACTTAAACTAGTGTGTGTAGCAGGGCGTAAGAAGTTGTTCCTGTGGCGCCTACACAAATTGAAGTGGAAGCTGATGATAGTGATCATGAAACTTCGGATTAAGTCAATACCAAACCTCGTAGGTCGACAAGGACACATACTACTCCAGAGTGGTACGGTAACCCTGTCTTCGACATCATGTTGCTGTACAACAATGAACCTACGAACTATGGAGAAACGATGGTGGGCCTGGATTCCGACAAATGGTTGGAGGCCAGGAAATCCGAGAGGAGGATCTATGTATGAAAGCAAAGTGTAGACTTTGGAAGAACTACTTGATGGTCGTAAGACTGTTAACTACAGATGGATCTTTAAAAAGGAAGACAGACGATGATGGTGAAAAGTTACCATTAATAAAGCTCGACTTGTCGCAAAGATGTTTCCGACAAATTCAAAGAGTTGACTACGATGAGACTTTCTCACTCGTAGCGATGCTGAAAGTCTATTGGAATTATGTTAGCAGTTACTGCATCATTTATGAAATCTTGCCGAGAGGATGTCAAATATTGTTTCCTCAACGGTTTCCTTGAGGAAAGGTTGTATCTGATACAACCAGAAGGTTTTGACGATCCTAAAAGGATGTTAACAAGTATGCAAAGCTCCAGCGATCCTTCTAAGGGCTGAATCAAGCATCTCGGAGTTGGAATATATGCTTTCATGAGATGATCAAAGTTTTTGGATTTATACAAGGATTATGAGAAACTTGTATTTCCAAAGAAGTGAGTGGGAGCACAATAGAATTTCTGATAAATATATGTGGTTGACATATTGTTGATCGGAAATGATGTGGAATTTCTGGAAAGCATATAGGGTTGTTTGAAAGGATTTTTTCAAAGAAAAACCTGGATTAAGCTACTTGAACATTGAGCATCAAAATTTATGGAGATAGATCAAAGTGATTAATAGAACTTTCAACGAAATGCATGCCTTGACAAGTTTTTTAAGGAGTTCAAAATAAGATCGACAATGAATGGGTTCTTGGCTGTGTTATAAGGTGTGAATATTGAGTAAGACTCGATACCCGACCACGGCAGAAGAAAGAGAAAGGACGAAGGACGTCCCCTATGCATTAGCCGTAGGCTCTATAGTATGATATGTTGTGTGCCGCACCTAAAGTGTGCCTTGACATGAGTTAGTCAAGGGGTACAAGAGTGATCCAGGAATTGATCACTGGACAGCGGTCAAAGTTATCCTTAGTAAATAGTGAACTAAGGAATTTTTCTCGATTATGGAGGTGATTAAAGAGTTCATCGTAAAGGGGTTACGTCGATGCAAACTTTGTCACTAATCCGGATGACTCTAAGTGGTAAACCGGATTCAGATAGTGGAGCACTCATTTGGAATGGTTCCAAATGGTGCATAGTAGCAGCATCTATAGGATGACGTAGAGATTTGTAAAGCACACACGGATCTGAAAGGTTCAGACCCGTTGACTATAAACCTCTCTCACAAGCAAGACATGATCGAACCTCAGAACTGTATGAGTGTTGGATTCATTGCAAGCACATAGTGATGTGAACTAGATTACTGACTCTAGTGCAAGTGGCAGAACGTTGGAAATATGCCCTAGAGGTAATAATAAATAGGTTATTATCATATTTCCTTGTTCATGATAATTGTTTATTATTCATGCTATAATTTTATTAACCAGAAACCGTAATACATGTGTGAATATATAGATCACAATGTGTCCCTAGTGAGCCTCTAGTTGGCTAGCTTGTTGATCAATACATGATCATGGTTTCTTGATCATGGACACTGGATGTCATTCATAAAGGGATCACATCATTAGGGAATGATGTGATGGACAAGACCCAATCCTAAGCATATCACTAGATCGTGTTGTTCGTCTGCTAAAGCTATTCTAATCTCAAGTATCATTTCCTTAGACCATGAGATTGTGCAACTACCGGATACCGTAGGAATGCTTTGGGTATATCGAACGTCACAACGTAACTAGGTGATTATAAAGGTGCACTATGGGTACCTCCGAAAGTGTCCGTTGGGTTGTACGAATCGAGACTGGGATTTGTCACTCCATGTGACGCAGAGGTATCTCTAGGCCCACTCGGTAATCCATCATCATATTGAGCTCAGTGTGACTAAGGAGTTAGCCACGGGATGATATGTGAAGGAACGAGTAAAGAGACTTGCCGGTAACGAGATTGAATAAGGTATAGAGATACCGATGATCGAATCTCGGGCAAGTATCATACCGATCGACAAAGGAAATTGCATACGGCATTGATAGAATCCTTGACATCGTGGTTCATCTGATGAGATCATCTTGGAACATGTGGGAACTAACATGGATATCCAGACCCCACTGTTGGTTATTGGCCGGAGAGGTGTCTCGGCCATGTCTGCATGTCTCCCGAACCCGAAGGGTCTACACACTTAAGGTTCGATGACGCTAGAGTTGTAAAGGGAATAGCATGTGGTTACCGAAAGTTGTTCGGAGTCCCGGATGAGATCTTGGAAGTCACGAGGAGCTCTGGAATGGTCCGATTGTAAAGATTGATATATAGGAAGTCATGTTTTGGTCACCAGGAAAGTTTTGGGCTCATCGGTAGTGTACCGGGAGTGCCGGGAGGGTGCCGGAGGACACCCAAGAGGGGTCTGACGACCAAAGGAGTTCATGGGCTGTTAGAGGAGGTGGACCAGCCCTTATTGGGATGCACAAGGCCTTCCCTAAAGGCCCATGCGGCTAGGGATAAGGAGATAAGGCAAAAGGAGTTTTAAAAGGAAGGGATCCACCTCCCTTGTGGGAGGTGGACTCCTCCCTAGCTCGGCCGAACTCCTCCTCCTTGGAGGAGGGGCCAAGGCAGCCCTCCCTCTCCTACCCCCTATATACACTTGAGGTTTTGGGATTTTTGAGACGCAATAATTCATCTCTCTCCGATGGTGCAGCCCTACGTCTCTCTTCTTCCTCCTCCGTGACGCTTGCCGAAGCCCTGCCGGAGAACCACATAGCTCCATCGCCACCACTTCGTTGTGCTGCCGGAGCTCTCCCTCAACTTCTCCTATCTCCCTTTGCTGGATCAAGAAGGAGGAGACGTCACCGGGCTGTACGTGTGTTGAACGCGGAGGCACCGTTGTTCGGTGCATAGATCGGAATCTACCATGATCTAAATCGCTACGAGTATGACTCCATCAACCGCGTTCTAGTAACGCTTCTGCTTAGCGATCTTCAAAGGTATGAAGATGCTATACAACCTCTCTCGTTGTTGGTTTCTCCATAGATAGATCCTTGCATGTCGTAGGAAAATTTTTTAAATTACTACGATCCCCAACACCCTGTAGGGTTAAATCTTTCGGAAAGTCGTGCCCGCGGTTATGTGGCAAACTTGGAAACTTTGTTTAACAACCGGTTCTAGAAAACTCGAAGTAAACTTAAAAAAATATGCCAACTGTGTGCGTAACTGTTACCGTCTCTTTCGTGAGCTCCTTCTCCGACTGAGGACACGGTGGGGTTATGTTTGATGTAAGTAGGTATTCAGGA
The DNA here is from genome assembly GCF_904849725.1 of Hordeum vulgare subsp. vulgare. NCBI lineage: Eukaryota > Viridiplantae > Streptophyta > Magnoliopsida > Poales > Poaceae > Hordeum > Hordeum vulgare. The sequence continues at coordinate 203,347,589 of NC_058519.1, read as the reverse complement.
TCATTCATTTGATCATCACTAGTTCACGTCCGCTATGGGTAGATGATCCCCCTCCTTTATTCTTGTACTTGTAAGTTAGCCACCTCAAATAAATTCTTAGTCTCTTGCTACAGCCTCACCACTGATCCATACCTCACACATTAAGCTTTGCTAGTCTTGATACCTGTCGAAATGAGATTGTTGAGTCCCTGTGGCTCATATATTACTACAACAACAGTTGCAGGTACAGGTTAAGCTGTACGTTGACGTGAGCGCGATGATTGATCTGATTGGATTTTCTTCTTCTTCTTCTTTGATCTAGGTTGGGTTCCACGCCAGCAGCCTGGGATAGCAAGGATGGACGTCATTATTTATCGTTTTTCTCCGTCCGTAGTCGAATCCTTCTCTTCTTCATGATGACTGTACATTGTTGTATTAATGTGAACTTTATGTAGCTTGTGGCGAGTGTAAGCCAATTTCATATACTCATCTCTTCAGTACATGTACTTGTAACGATATCCATTCTTGCAAAACGACGAGATGCGCTTCTATCCCTATCAAGGCCTTCGTGCCAAAAGAAGGATAGGATCGCTTCTTGTGCGTTACACGGCACCTGAGGTGAACCATGTATCGCTAGGTGAGCATGTAACACACGACATCCCTCGACTCAAGATAGATGAGAACGAGGTGTTTTCAACTCCATTTTCTGAGAAACAGGTGTTGGAAGCAATAACGCAAATGAAGCACAATAAGGCTCCGAGTCCGGATGGCTTTTCGGATGAGTTTTACAAGAGGTGTTGGCATATTATTAATGGAGATCTTATGCCTAGGTTCCATGATTTATTCAATGGCCATCTTCAACTTTTCCATCTAAACATTGGAAACATCAAGTTGTTCCCAAAGAAGGTGGAGGCTATACGCATTGAGCAGTTCAGGCCGATATGCCTGCTTAATGCCAGCTTTAAAATTTTCACTAAGGTTTCTACAAGTAGGTTGACACAGGCAACCCATTCGGTAGTTCAACTATCTCAAACGGCCTTCATGCCACATAGACACATCCTACAAGTGGTTGTGGTCTTACATGAGACTCTTCATGAAATCCATTAGAAGAAACTTGATGGTGTATTTTCAAAGTGGATTTCGAGAAGGCATATGATAAGGTCAAGTGGCCCTTTGTCCAACAAGCCTTGCATATGAAGGGATTTAATGAAACCTTGAGGAGACACGTAGATTCATTAATCCAGAGAGGTAGTGTTGGAATTAAGATGGATGATGACGTAGTTCATTATTTTCCGACACATAAGGGCCTAAGACAAGGTGATTCGATGTCACCTATCTTATTAAACATTGTTTATGACATGTTGGTTGTTCTTATTGATCGAGAAAAAGAGTACGGTCTAATAGGACGTTTGATCCCGCATATCGTAAATGGAGGAGTGTCCATTTTGTAGTATGAGGATGATATGATTGTTTCTATGGAACATGACTTCCCAAAAGCTAGAAACAAGAAGCTTATTTTATGTCTATCTAACAAATTGTTGGGACTTAAGATTAATTTCAGCAAGAGCGGTTTTTTTTGCTTTCGGATGGTGAGGGAAGAACAAGAAACATACTGACAACTATTCGGATGTGAGATGGGATCTCTTCCATTTAGCTATTTGGGAACTCCCATTGATCACCGTAAGCTAACAAACAAGGAGTGGAAATGTATTGAGGATAAGTTCGAGAAGATATTAAGTTGCTGGAAGGGCAAGCTTATGTCTTATGGTGGTCGTTTTGTGTTAGTAAATTCAGTACTAACTATGCTGCCAATTTTTCTATTATCTTTCTTCGAAGTGCTCGTAGGGTATGAAAAAGATTAGATTCTATCGTTCTCGTTTCTTCTCGCAAAGTGATGATACCAACAAGATGTATAGGCTTGCCAGATGGGATATTATTTGTAGACTCAAAGACCATGGCGGGTTAGGGATCGAGAACTTGGAAATTAAAAACAGGTGCTTTCTTAGCAAGTGGCTCTTCAGGTTGTCTCTTGAGATGGAAGGTATGTGGGTACAATTTTTTTGTAATAAATACCTACAATCTAAGACATTGGCACAAGTTATAGTTAGACCTTTTGATTCACTTTTTTGGAAAGGTTTAATGAGGATGAAAGATACTTTTTTCCATAGGGTGAAATTTAATGTTGGTAATGGTAACACTACTATACATGGTTAGGGGAGACGCCCTTGGCTACACAATACCCTTCTTTATATAATATTGGGCAACGTAAAGAAGATTATGTTGCTATGCTATGGCAGTCAATCCCTTTGAATATACAATTCAGACGATATTTGGCTGGGGAGTGATGGAACTCTTGGTTGCACTCGGTACGTAGGTTGATGGAAGTTCAACTGACCGACCAGCGCGATAGTATTCACTTGAAATTAACTAGAAGTGGTAGTTTCTCCGCGAAATCAGTGTATCTAGATCTTATTGAATCTCGGCCATTACCAACATCCATTCACAACTGAAAGGTTAAAGTCCCATTAAGAATTAAAATATTTATGTAGTTCATTCACAAGGGAGTGATTTTGAGGAAGGATAATTTGACTAAGCGAAGATGGGTAGGAAACACCACATGTTGTTCTTGTGATCACAACGAAAGTATAAAACACCTATGTCTTCAGTGCCGGCTTGCACAACTACTTTGGCATAATATACATATAGCCTTTAACATTGGCCCTCCAAGTAGTATGAACACGTTATTTGTGACGTGTCTCAATGGAGTGCAAACAAATGTTGTGATTAATATTAGGATAGGGATATGTGCTTTATTCTGCGCTATATGGAACTACAAAAAAGATATGATATTTAATAGAAGAACTTCACCAAATTTTTGTAGGTTATCTTCAAAGCTATGACATGGATACATACGTTGTCATTACTCACAACTGTGGAGTCCAGGGAGCTTTTGGCTAATCGATGCAACCGCTAGGAGATGGTAGCACGGGCTATCTTCAACCACTTTGGATGGCGGCTAACTAATAGGCTAGGTGTTTAGTCATCGTAGCTTGTTTCATCCTAGCCGAATGTGGCATTTCATGCATTTATTTTTATGAGTTCGATCTCTGAACTCTTCCGGATTATGCACTTTTGTGGAACCATTATAACTGTTTTTAGTAATTTGGCTGCATGCATCATCATGATGCACAAGCCAGGGGTAATCGTCCTTTCCCAAAAAAATTATCTAGAAGAAATGTTTCGGATACTTTTTGATTTGGTCCATAACACCAATTGGCAGAGTTAAAGAGCACATGAAAAAGATGGGTAAGTTGTAGAAGACTGATTTGACCTGGTCTAGCTTATCACCATATGAGAGCAAAGATGAACACCCAACAAGTCTTCTTTCAATTCTATTCAAGATATGCATGAATTTTTCAATCTTTGGCTTGGACAAACATAAAGGAAGTCCCAGATAAGTAAAAAAGAATGATCCAATCTTGCATTCCAAAGTCTGAGGTAGCACCAACATTTTCTCATGAGCAGTGTTTATGGGCACAATAACTAATTTGTCATAGTTCACTCTCAACCTAGTGAAATGGTGAAATGCAAAAGGGGGTTCCTTAGTTGATTCAACTAAACGGAGTTGGCTTGCATTATTAGAATAGTGTCATCAGCATATTGATTATGGGGAAATCCTGGCAAGATCCTGAGGTAATGGGTGCTAGAATGAGGTCATTTTTCGTTGCTTAATTTAGGATAAATTGTAGAAGATCAGTTGCGAGCACAAAAATGAGTCATCCACATGCTCACTGTACTGTTTTACTTGTTACCAGTTTTGTTCTTCCTTCTCTTTCATGTGTTTAGGCATCCCTGTGACATAGTCATGTATGTATGGCCAGACGATGATGGATGCCATCGCCCCAAGAGTTCCCAAAGAATATATCTCCATCATAGCAAATCCCACTCTCGAGCTATCTAGTCTCTTGTCAAATTTTACGATGAACTTGTAAGTTGTCGTTATGATCACCTAGTTACACATGAAGTTTGAGCAATCCCAAAACTCATTGTTCGGTAAGAAGTTACTATGGTAATATCATGGCCTAAAAACATAAAACACGTTCCAACACTCTGTGTTATTACAGTTGATTTCAGACGATATTATCTCAAAGTATAACAAACAAGTTTGTGTCCATTAAATATGATCGTTCTACTAACGCCATACTCTCAATGTTGTTTTAGGGTCATTATTACACTTAACGGTATCCTAAGATCCGGGAAACATGATCACAAACAACACTTGAGCCTGTCTTAGAGGCAAGAGTAAGAACCTTCATTTCACCGTTCATATCGGGGACAACACCTATGGGAACCTCCAAGGATCCCTTGATCATTCGGCGGGGAGAGGGGTGGCGCCAAGAGCGGAGCTAGCGATCAGCATCGGGAACGTTTTTACCCAGGTTCGGGTCGCTTAGTGCATAAAACCCTACTCCTTCTTTGTTTGTTGTATTAGGTGTGTCTGCAGGATTACTTGCTACAGTGATTGCCTACTGGCCAATGCCCAAAGTGTCTAACCCATTAGATTTGAGCCTTGGGCCTCCTTTTATAGGCAAAGGGGTCACCAACAGTGCTCAACAGTGGGTTCACGAGCTGCACAGTGAACAGGGTTCACTGTTATCCATCTACTACGCGTCAGGGGCAGTAAATGCTTCGACAGCCTCCTGACCTGCATCAGGATGGTATCGACACGTACCCAAGTGTTTCGACACATGTATGTTCTGCTCGTGCATGAGGAATGCGTTGGCGTTCTGGTAGTCGGTGGCACTGTGGCAAGAGGGAAAACTTGTCGGGCAAAAGGGGCTTGCCGGGGTGGTGCCCTCGCCAGTGGCCTAGTCTGCCTTCCCGGCAAAGAAAGCATGTCGGGGGCCTTGTTCATCTTACCAGCAAGGAGGATCTGTCGGGGCCTTTTCTATCTTCCCGACAAGGAGGACTTGCCGGGGCCTTGGATGTCTTCCCGGCAAGAAAGGCTCGTCGGGGCCTTGGACGTCTTCCCGGCAAGAAGGGCTTGCCGGGACTTGTAGCTTAGACTTGTTCCTTACACCCTTGGAGGGGTTTGGCCTTGGTGAGCTTGGGGATTAATCCCCCTGCCATCCTTCGTCGTGCCTTGCCTTCAAAGGGGTTGTCGGTGCCCGTGCGCAAGTCTGGGGCACAGGAGACCCTAGTCTTCAATGCACCGACTGGAGCCCCCGGTCCTGGGCCACACACACGTGCGAGGCGTTGTTGGACCAGGCCCAAAGTGGTGCACGGGCCCCTACGACAGGGTATCTTGTAGGCTGGAGCCGTTGCTAGTGGTATTTCCCCATGTCGTGCATTGAACGCATGAAGTGGAGAGGCGTGCGCACAGTGGTCGTCCCACCTCCCGAAGCATTTTTGCCACGCGTGAGGCATGCGCAGTAGCGGTCAGGCAAGTGGCAATCATGGCCTAAAAAGTCACAATCGTGGTAGGGCCCGACCCTGCATGCATTGGTGCAGAGGGAGGCTCCCTGTTCGCTCGTGACCACGGGCGATTGGGCGAGAGGGGCGGCGGTTTCTGGAGTGAGGAGGGCTAGCCCCCATGCTTCGCCCTATAAATTAGGGGGTTTGCGAGGGGGTTTTGCTCATCCATCCAACTCCTGAAACACACAACACCCTCAGCCTGTTCTGTAGTATCTTCTTCAGCTTCAGGTGGCACTCGCCCCTAATCATGGCTAGGGGACAAGGGCAGCCACCATCAGCCGCCAGAGCGGCAAGAGGATCCCGTTCGAATCATGCCACAGCTTGAGGGGCCGCAGCTGTGGAGGGCAGCTCGAGCGCCCGAGGTGGCGGAGGGGCGAGGGGTCGTGGTCGCCGCGGAGGTTGTGGCCAGGGAAGGCGGGATGCTACTACAGCACCCCCGCCTTCTCCGAGGGTCGCTCCTGCGGGGACTCATGTTGAAAGGACTCTGTTCGAGTTCCTTGTCAAGCTGCAAGTCCGCATCAGGCCCCGGTTTCAACTCCCCAGCGCCTTCGCCAAGGCGATGGGCAAAGAGAAGCTCCCGATGATGTGGCTCCAGGTGCATGGTTGCGGCAACGGCGCCGTACCGATGGTCGTGGAGCAACCGGGGCCTCAGCTCATGTTCCTTGGCCGTGGGTGGAAGAGCTTCTCTCACGCCCACAATCTTTGGGATGGGCACGTTCTCTCCTTCAAGATGATGGCAGACAACCTGCTCTCCGTCAAGCTATACGGGAGCTCAGGTGTACGCCTCAGCTGCTGCGAAGAGACCTCGAGCGGGGCTGAAATCCCTTCCTCGCATGGGAGCAATGAGGAAGGGACAAATGGAAGCGACAGCGGGTACGGGTCAGACCCTCGGCAGGCTAAGCCTGGGTACGAGGATCTGACCTCGGATTGACCGCCGGGTGCACCATCACCGTCAGTCCGCAGCTCTCCTCATCCCGAGTTGGGACCGACGGGCCGGAAGAACCGCCGCTGCCTCATATTCCAGGCAGTGCATGGTTCCTAGCTCCATCGTCCCTTCTGGCCCCGTTCTCCTTTGCGCAATGCTGGTCCAGGAGGAGCCAGCCTGGGTTGCGTCGCGGGCCTCATCGTTTTTTGTCTTCTTGAACTTCTGTCCGGCAAGCATTGTCCCTCGCCAAAAGACAGTATCATAGGTTAGAGTAGTAAAATTCATCCATGTAATATGTCTGAGTTTGCCTCAAACAAATGAATGAAATATTATTTCCCTTTTGTCTCACCCCCCCTTTTTGTATGATACAACCCTTGCGTTTTCCGGAAGCTTGTCGGCTTGATTGGTCCTGCCACTAGTGCTTTGAGGAACGGATCCTTAGCAGTTCGTCGGAGGGGTCGTTATCGGCAAGACTCCTTGCCGCACTCAGTGCAACCGTTAAATCGTCGAGCGCGGCTCAAAGTGAAATAAGGTGTTGCATAGCCGCTTGGTCTATTGACCAAGTTGAAAATAGTGTGAAGGCGCTCTGTGGCCGTTCAGGTCATTGAACGAGTTCGGAACTGAAACAAGGTGCACTGATCCTAGCAAGGTTCCTCTGCGCGCAAGTTTCTCATACAAAGATCGGGATCTCTAGAAGGGAAACAATCAATCTACTCAAAAGTCTTATCTAGAGTTTTTGTCACTTATATGTCGTGTCGTGGCACTTCTTCTCGCAGCGAGTGAATATTTTGCCGGGGCCTCAGATCCCAGGCAAGTAGGATGTTACACCCCACGGCAACATCCTCGCCGGCAACGTTCTTGCCGATAGTCTTTGACCATTGCGTATGTAAGGGGTTTGCCGGGGTGTAACTCATTTTTCTCTTTTGCCAGGCCGTGCTGACGGAACCCCCGAGCACATCTTTGGCGGTGATGCGACACTTCCAGGGGAGAAAACATTCTCACTAGAGTGTGTGCCGGGGCTTCTGGGTCTGTTGCGCATCCTCCACGGCTATGCATCACTCCGCAGAGGTGCGTCCAGTGGAGTATGCGTCGGAGGCCTCATCGAAGCTCCCAGGCACACCCTCGACAGCAACGTACTGTCATGTAGTGGCACATCAGCCTGATGGCATCGTACTTGGGGTCTCCATTTCCTCGGCCTATGCTTGCGCAGCAACGCGCCCGCGCAGGCGCTAGGAGGCCATAGGAGAGTGGAGCGACCACCGATGTGTTCCGCTTTGGGGAACTTCAGTGGTGCGCTCAACTCCTAAAAATCCGGCGCAGAGCTTGCCCAGATTAGATGAAATGCTCTCACCCCCTACCTGGCGCGCCAAAGTTGTCGGGGGCGACACCTATGGGATCCTCCAAGAATCCCTTGGGTGCGAGAATGGGAGGGGCGTGAGAGCCAAGCGCGGAGCTAGCGATCAGCACCGGGAATGTTTTTTCCCAGGTTCGGGTCGCTTAGTGCGTAAAAACCTACTCCTCCTTTGTTTGTTGTATTAGGTGTGGCTGCAGGATTACTTGCTACAGTGATTGCCTACTGGCCAATGCCCAAAGTGTATAACCCCTTAGAACTGAGCCTTGGGCCTCCTTTTATAGGCAAAGGGGTCACCAACTGTGCTCAACAGTTGGTTCACTAGCGGCATAGTGAACAGGGTTCACTTTTATCCATCTACCGCACGTCAGGGAAAGTAAATGCTTCAATAGTCTCCTGACCTGCATCAGGATGGTATCGACACATACCCAGGTGTTTCGACACCTGGATGTTGTGCTGGCACATGAGGGATGCTCTAGCGTTGTGGTAGTCGATGGCACTGTGGCAATAGGGAACACCTGTCGGGCGAAAGTGGCTTGCCGAGGTGGTGCCCTCGCCAGTGGCCTAGTCTGCCTTCCCGGCAAGGAAAGCTTGTCGGGGCATTGTTCATATTCCCGGCAAAGAGGATCTGTCGGGGCCTTGTATATCTTCCCGGCAAGGAGGACTTGTCGGGGCCTTGGACGTCTTCCCGGCAAGAAAGGTTCGTCGGGGCCTTGGACGTCTTCCCGGCAAGAAAGGCTTGCCGAGGCTTGTAGCTTAGGCTTGTTCCTCACACCCTTGGAGGGGTGTGGCCTTGGTGAGCTTGGGGATTAATCCCTCATATCTAAGCACGCTTCTGTTCTTGTAAACTATGTTGGGCCTCCAAGCGCAGAGGTTTGTAGGATAGCAGCAATTCCCCTCAAGTGGATGACCTAAGGTTTATCGAACTCAGGGAAGTGGAGGTTGAAGATGGTCTCTCTCAAGCAACCCTGCAATTAAGAAACAAGAAATCTCTTGTGTCCCCAACTATGGGGACCCCGACTTACGAGTCGAGATCGCCGAATGATCGTGCTCAGTGATCCCAGAGATCAATGCTCACCGAACACACAGAAACTGAATAATAAGAGTCTTACATCCATACATACCGTTTGATACCAATAAAGACTATTGCGGTCGAGTCTTACATAAATAGGGCCTTAAAGTCTAACACACCAAACTGGACCAATAGCGGAATTATTGGTTGAAAGCGTGAACCCATGCCATCAGCCTTAACCTACAGGCATTCTGACTGGGTAGCGTCCTAGCTCGCAAGAACGTCACCGATTTACTCTTCACCATATCCTGTTCTCTATACCTGGTTAATGAAATAACCAGTGGCAAGCCAACGAGTACTTTTGATTGTACTCACAAACAGCCCATGATATGAACAATGAAAGTGAAGGATAACAATAACATGCATCTTTGGTGGAACTTCTCTGGGTGGAATGATCATGAATATGTATCAAATTAAAGAATTACTTTTGAATAACAGGTTACAGATATCAATATATCTGTCGAGGGCTAAACCATCCGGGCTCACCCTACATGCCAAGTCACCAAACTTGGTCATATTATTACTTTCATAACAACACCTTTTTAACCACCACACACACACACACACACTCACGCACACTCTTGGTTTATGCGGAAATAACTGGACGTAGTTTAAGCAGGATTACCCAACTGTCCTTGACCGTGGACACGGCTATTCGAATAGTTTTAGACTCTGCAGAGGTAGTACGCTGGACCCACGAGATTTGGGAAACTTCCGTGTCATCCACGACTTGCGGTATATAACATACCCGAGGTAGGTACCCGAGCAATGCCTTTCCCCTAACGATACTAGACAAAGAGGTCCACTCGATTGGTACCCATCCCACATGTTGTACTTCTTACGAGCACCGACTCTGGACAGTACCAACCATGCAGGGACCAACAGGTTGACTAGAACTCATAAAAATGGCATAGTCGTCCTACCAGGCACGACCCCATCACGAGAGTGACCACACATCACTCCCGCCACTAGTAATGTGGATCGTTGCTAGCACCAACCACAGTAATTAACATAGCCCTGTCCCATAAGGGGTAACGTGGTTGTACTGGTAAGGTTGGGACGGTCGACACATCATAAATCTAATCCCATTTACGAAACCATACTCACACAAATACCGGGTGCATCACTTCACCAAAAGTAGTCACCTAACTCATCATGACCCTCGGGCATTAGTGGCACCTGACGGGGTTTTCATAAACTCTTGCTTTATGTCATCAATATGCTCATGATAATACTACTGCTATATTTACTTGTCAACATGATATTAGCATGACCCTCAAGGGGTAGGGTCAAGCTCAATGAATGTGCTCCGGGGGAGCCATCGGTAAAATCATATCAAATGATTACCGGCACTTATGATCAAATGCAACAGAAATACTTGCTATCTTAACATGCAAAGTAACATATGCTCAGTCATGGTCAAAGGGTTGCTTGCCTTTGCTCACATAAGTCCTCGGGGTCTTCGTGTTCTTCCGCTCCAAATCCGAGTATTCCGTCTACCCGTCAACTATCGTTGGAAACAACACATTAAGCCACACAGCAAGCAGAAACAAAAGTGTCCTATAAATAGACGTTTTATTTTTCTTGGACCTCTCTAGTCATAAGAAAAATACCGGAAGCTTGCCATAGGAGGTTTGGATCATCGAGGATTTTTTAATGGGTGAAAAGAGGAATAGGTGACTATTGAAGAAGCCTACAGAAATCATTCTCTTAAAAATGAGTGGAGGCACTCAATAAATAGAGCATGATTTTATAAATATTTAGGAAGTTGATTCACTAGATTTGGAGTCTATAAGAATATTCTAGAGATTTTATAATGCAGGATAAATAGCAAAAGGGAGCTATTTATTTATAGCAGCAGAAATATGGTAAGCAAAAATGTTGAATAAAGTTAGGAATTTAAAACAATATTCTAGGAGTCTCTGGAATTTGGAATCACTCCTTTTGGAGTTGATTTGGAACCTATAGGATTTTTGAAAGGTAGGACTCAATATATCCAGATTTGTATTTTAATAAATACACCACAGAAAGGTTGCTTGGAAAAATATGCAGAGCACATTTATTGATAGATCTTGAATCTAGGAACCTGCAGAAATATGAATCATCAGATTTGGAGCAAAACTGAATTTAATATGGATTTTTGAAGTTTCTGGAAAAAGGAAAAGCAGAGAAGGGCTCAACCCTAGGGCTATCTTGCGCACATGGCAAAGAAGAGGGAGGTGGGTCGGCCCAGATGCGCTAGCTGGCCAGCGGAGCGGCCACGCCGAAGGCGCATTCCCGGAATGCATCTTCCATGCGGGCAGGCGGGATCACCTGAACGCGCAGCCACTTAATCGGGAGAGGCACACCTGCCAGCCTCGCTGGCCGGCTAACAGGTTGGGCCCAGCGGCTGACGGGGCCTTCTTCTTCCTCTCGCCATGGGAGAGAGCAGGAGAGCCCGGCGGCGGCTGCCGGCGCTACAAGGCACGGTCCCCTGTGCTCCAACCACCGGAGGGCTCAGGGGGGCTAGCCGCACCCGTTCCCTTGCTCGGCACCTGCAGGGGAAGGCCGCAAGGGCGCCGGCGACGAGGCTGCGGGGAGGCCGTCGGCCCTCTCTGGTGTCGGCACCAGGGGTGAAGGGACGGAGCTGGAGGTGCTGGGGAGGAGTTGCGGTGGCCTAGGGGTCTCCGGCAGGGGCGGAAGAAGGCGAGGGGAGGCTCTGGGTGCGCCAGCCCGTGCGGAGGCTGGAGCTCTACCCCGTGGCCATGGAAGAAGGAGGAGGGAAGGAGGGCTTAGGGGAGAAGGGAGAGCTCGAGGGGTTCCCAGGGAGAGAGGGAGAGGGCTGATAACCCACAAGTATAGGGGATCACAACAGTTTTCGAGGGTAGAGTATTCAACCCAATTTATTGATTCGACTCAAGGGGAAGCCAAAGAATATTCTCAAGTATTAGCAGTTGAGTTGTCAATTCAACCACACCTGAAAGATTTCGTATCTGCAACAAAGTATCAGTAGCAAAGTAGTGTGATAGCAACAGTAACCAGTAGCAGCAAAGTGATAGCAGTAGCAGCAAAGTAACAGCAGTAGCAACAGAGTAACAGTAGCAGCAGTGACAGCAGTAGCAGCAAAGTAACATAGCAAGGACCAGTAGGAAAAACTCGTAGGCATTGGATCTGTGATGGATGATTATGCCGGATGCTATTCATCATGCAACAGTTATAACACGGAGAGATATGTAACTAGCTCCAGTTCGTCAATGTAATGTAGGCATGTATTTCGTATGTAGTCATACGTGCTTAGGGAAAAGAACTTGCATGACATCTATTGTCCATCCCTCCCGTGGCAGCGGGGTCCTAATGGAAACTACAGGATATTAAGGTTCTCCTTTTAATAAAGAACCGGACCAACGCATTAACACTTGGTGAATACATGAACTCCTCATACTATGGTCATCTCCGGGAGTGGTTCCGGCTATTGTCACTCCGGGGTTGCCGGGTCATAACACATAGTAGGTGACTACAACTTGCAAGATAGGATCAAGAACACACATATATTGGCGACAACATAATAGGTTCAGATCTGAAATCATGGCACTCGGGCCCTAGTGACAAGCATTAAGCATAGCAAAGTAGTAGCAACATCAATCTCAGAACATAGTGGATAGTAGGGATCAATCCCCGTCAAAACTAACTCGATTACATGATAGATCTCATCCAACCCATCACCGTCCAACAAGCCTATGATGAGATTACTCACGAACGATGAAGAGCATCATGGAATTGGCGATGAAGGAAGGTTGGTGATGACGATGGCGACAATTTCCCCTCTCCGGAGCCCAGAACGGACTCCAGATCTGCCCTCCACAGGAAGAACAGGAGGTGGCAGCGCCTCCGTATTGTAAAACGCGATGAACTCTTCTCCTTGATTTTTTTTCCGGACAAAAGAGGCTAAATAGAGCTGAGATTGAAGGCGGTAAAGCGTTGTGGGCCCCACAAGCCTGCCAGGCGCGGCCAGGGGGGCGCCTGGTGGGCTTGTGGGCTCCATGCTCCACTTCCTCCGTTGATTCTTGCGCCAGTATTTTTTATATATTCCATAAAAAATCTCCGTAAATTTCCAGGTCATTCCGAGAACTTTTATTTCTGCGCAAAAACAACACGATGGCAATTCTGCTGAAAACAGCGTTAGTCCGGGTTAGTTCCATTCAAATCATGCAAATTAGAGTCCAAAACAAGGGCAGAAGAGTTTGGAAAAGTAGATACGACACAGACGTATCAACTCCCCGAAGCTTAAAACCTTGCTTGTCCTCAAGCAATTCAGTTGACAAACTGAAAGAGACAAAAGAAAAACTTTTACGAACTCTATTTGATCTTGTTGTTGCAACTATGTCTAACTCATATCCAGAATTTCAGCAAGATCACAAGCTAACCACATAAGCAAATCACATATAGGTCTCACGGTAAACTCATATCAATGGCATAATCAACTAGCGAGCAAATAATAATAAGTTTCAAACGTCAACACTTCAATCAAAACAATCATGAAGCAGTACGAACAGATGGTATCTCGCTAGCTCTTTCTGAGACCGCAAAACATAAATGCAGAGCACCTTCAAAGACCAAGGGCTGACTAAACATTGTAATTCATGGCAAAGAAGATCGAGTCACAGTCATACTCAATATCAGTCAAAAGCAAAGCATAAAAATGACAGAGGTGCTCTCTAATTGGTGCTTTTGTAAGAAGAGGATGACTCAGAAGGAACATAAATAGACAGGCCCTTCGTAGAGGGAAGCATTGATTTGCAGAGGTGCCAAAGCTCAAGCTTTGAAAACAAAGATAATAATTTTGGGTGGCATGCTTTCATTGTCAAAGCAATCACCAACAGTTCTCACCATCTTCCATGCTACACATGCTATAGGCGGTTCCCAAACAGAAAAGTAAAGTTTTGACTCCCCCACCACCAATCAATCACACTCCACGACTAGCCGAATCCTCGGGTACCGTCCATACCAACATGAATCGAGGGGGAGTTTTGTTTCTAATTATCTTTTTGATTTGAGCATGGAACTGGGCATTCCAATTACCGGCCCCTTTCTCGTGAATGATAGTGAATAAACACATATCGAGGATAACACGCCTAGCATGGAAGATACCGATAGCCCCCTGTCACCACATGAGCGGTTCGGGCATGCAAAACAGATTATTTCTTGAAGGTTTAGAGAGTGGCACATGCAAATTTACTTGGAACGGAAGGTAGATACCGCATATAGTTAGGTATGGTGGACTCATATGGAACAACTTTGGGTTTTTGGAAGTGGATGCACAAGCAGTATTCCCGCTTAGTACAAGTGAAGGCTAGCAAAAGACTGGGAAGCGACCAACTAGAGAGCGACAACAGTCATCAAAATGCATTGAGATTAACCAACATTGAGTGCAAGCATGAGTAGGACATAAATCACCATGAACATGAACATCATAGAGGCTATGTTGATTTTGTTTCAACTACATGCGTAAACATGCGCCAAGTCAAGCCACTTGAATCATTCAAAGGAGGATACCATCCTATCATACTACATCATAGTCATCTCAAAATTCATGTTGGCATCCAAGACAAACCATTATAAGCTCCTAGCTAATTAAGCATGGCATCAGAAACTATGATCTATAAGTTGTCATTGCAAACATGTTTCTCTCACAACAAAACTGAATCAGGAACAATGAGCTAGTCATATTTACAAAAACAAAATAGATCGAGTTCATACCAGCTTTTCCAGGCTCAGTCACTTCATCATATATCGTCATTATTGCCTTTCACTTGCACGACCGAACGATGTGAACAATAATAAGTGTGCTCATGCATTGGACCATGCTAGAATCTGCAGGCTAACACAAAGGAGAAGACAAAGTAATATGGCTCTTTGACAGATAAACAAATATGCATGCGAGAGCCACTAAACATTGTAACCATGGTCTTCTACCTTGACCCAAAGAAAAAGAAAAGTATTTACACGGGAAATCTCCCAACAAGCAAAAGAAGAACAAGAAAATCTTTTTAGGTTTTTCTCAAACTAGACAAATACACGAAAATAAAATGAGAAAAATAAATAAACTAGCATGGATGATACAGTGGAAAAGTGTGAACACCGACTAACAAGGTGAAAGTGTGAACAAGAATATAAAGTCGGTGAGAAACACGTACTCCCCCAAGCTTAGGCTTTTGGCCTAAGTTGGTCTACTCCCATGGAGGGAAATAACCAGCTCTGGGGTACTCAGGAGTGTACTGAGGGTGCCACTGCTGTGTGAACTCCTCTAGCTCCCACTGATAAACTGGCGTCTGGTACTCGGCTGGTGGCTCGGGCAAGGGCACCTGTGGTTGGGCTATGCCCCAATATGCGTAGATGTCCGTGGGCATAATAATGTACCTGCGTGCACGAAGATTGAACAAAGAAGGAGCAGGCAAAGTAATAGTCTCACGAGTACCCTGACTAAATACCAGGTTATAGATCATCCTTCTATTTATATCTCCATCAAGAAAGTCATGGTGAACCATGCTATCATAATCTAGGTATCTCTTGAGAAGAAGAATCTCTTCTTCCTCGTCCAGTCTAATAGGTATCTCAAAGTGTCTAGCAAGATGGGTAGCATAGATACCTCGATAGACAATGCCTTTAGAACGGTTCGTGTTCAACCGTTGAGCTACTATAGCGCCCAAGCTATAAGTTTTATCATTATAAAGGGCTTCGCACAAGACCGCAAGATCTCGAGAGCTAAGGGACCCAGCCTTCCCACGACCAATCAAACATTTTCCCACGAATAATGAGAAGTACCAAAGCACAGGAAAATGTATGCTAGCAACTCTGGTGCAAGACACTCCTCTCTCCTCTCCTACAGCAATAGTATCTATGAAAGCCTCCAAGTCCCATGGACGAGGTTCATAAATATCCCCAACATAAGGTAATTTGCAAACATTGCAAAAATCCTGAAGTGACATGCGCTGGGGGATATCATATAATTTGAACTCAACCATAGGAGGATTCTTCCTTGGATAGAAGTTAAAGCTTTGCACGAAAATATTAGTGAGGAGGAGGTATCGAGGACACTTATCTTCAACGAAGGCGGTAAGGCCTGTGTTCTCCACCAAGTAATAAAAGTCCTCATAAAGTCCGGCGGCGCGTAAGAACACATCGCTTGGCCACTCACATGCTCGAACTTCTGCAACTCGGGGGACCGGATACTTGGGTATCTTCTTCTCATTTTCATCATCCTTGGGGTCACGGCTTGAAGAGCCTCTTAAGAACCTCCTCATCTTTTCCCTTTTCTATCTCTGAAAATTTCTGAATTTTTTAGTGATTCTAAGGAAAAGTGAACAAGGCCCAACGAAACTCGTAGCAACTACTCCCACAAGTGCCTAGAGGCCATATTACGCATCAAAACTACTTGGGACCAGCTAAAATTAGCATGCAAAGCTCAAGAACAGGGTCACCAAGGCAGCAAAAATACGCGAAGTATAAGGCACTAGAGAAAAAACTAATTGGACCAATGGAGGAGTCACTTACCAAGCAGCAATTTCCCCAAAACAGTTTGGTGAATGGTGCTTTGCACAAGGAGATCGAAAATCCCAGCAAGAAGAGCAAGAACATGGGTTTGAGCTGCGAAACGATTTTTTCTAGAGGTAGGAGAAGCAGATGGGAGCTAGAATGAGTAGAGGGGGTGCACGTGGGCCCCACAAGCCTGGTAGGCGCGGCCAGGGTGGTGCCCGCGACTACAGGGCTTGTGGCCCACTGGTGCAGCCCCCTGACTAGCTCTTCGTCTCAATATTTTTCAAAAATTCCAGAAAAAATCATACTTGATTTTCAGGACGTTCGGAGAACTTTTATTTTTGGGGTACTTTTCTAAGGGACACTAAGACAGAAAACAGGGAAAACTAAACTAAATCTATCATTTTTCTTCTAAGCAACCGAAGGTGAAAGCTTGGAACAGAGGTTTGTGACTCCTCGATTCATCCATCTCATAATCATCGAAAGAAATCCGTCAATGAGGTTGATCAAGTCTCCTTGACAAACTTTTTTGAATCGCAAAAGAAGATGGAGAATTTTCAAATAGTCACTAGGTCACCTCAATGGGGATGTGCATCTCCCCAACAAGCAAATCATACTTCATCTTATTAGGAGGAATAGGGCATTCAAAGCTCCCAATAAGAATCGATGAAGTTTTCTCGATAGCATTGATGCAATGTACTCAATGTTGTTTCTTCGGAAAGTGCACTGTATGCTCATTACCGTTGACATGGAAAGTAACATTGCCTTTGTTGCAATCTATAACAGCCCCTGCGGTGTTCAAAAAGGGTCTTCCAAGAATGACCTCTATGGCATCATCCTCGAGAATATCCAGAATAACAAAGTCCGCTAAGATAGTAATGTTAACAACCACAACAGGCACATCCTCGCAAATGCCGATAGGGAAAGCAGTTGATTTGTCGGCCATTTGCAGAGAGATTTCAGTGGGTGTCAACTTATCCAGTTCAAGTCTACGATAAAGAGAGAGAGGCATAACACTTACACCAGCTCCAAGATGGCATAAAGCAGTTCTAACGTAGTTGCCTTTAATGGAGCAAGGTATAGTGGGCACTCCGGGATCACCTAGTTTCTTAGGAGTCCCACCCTTGAAGGTATAATTAGCAAGCATGGTGGAAATCTCAACCACAGGTATCCTCCTCTTATTAGTCACAATATCCTTCATGTACTTAGCATACAGAGACATTTTGAGCATATCTGTCAAACGCATTTGCACAAAGACAGGTCTAATCATTTCAACAAATCGCTCAAAATCCTCATCATCCTTTTTCTTGGATGGTTTGGGAGGAAAGGGCACGGGTTTCTGAACCCATGGTGCCCTTTCTTTACCATGCTTCCTAGCAGTGAAGTCATTCTTATCGTATCTTCTATTCTTAGGTTGTGGGTTATCAAGATCAACAGGTTCAATCTCCACATCCTTATCAATGCTAGGTTGAGCATCTTCATGAGCATCACTATTGATATTATCATTAGGCTCGTGTTCATCACCAGATTGTGTTTCGGCATCAGAGACAGAGACATCGTTTGGACTCTCAGGTGTAGCAGCATCAGGATTGCTAGCGTGAAGGTTCCTATCGTCTTTCTTCTTCTTTCTAGGATGACTAGGTGCATCGGTGCTAACTCCTTGAGAATCTTGTTCAATTCTCTTAGGATGACCCTCGGGATACAAAGGTTCCTGGGTCATTCTACCGCCTTTAGTGACGACTCTAACAGAATTGTCATTCAAATCATTGAGCAAGTCATTTTGAGCCTTAAGTACTTGTTCTACTTGAGTAGTAACCATAGAGGCATGTTTACTATGCAGCTTAAGATCGTTGACATTTCTGTCCACACAAGCACTTAAATGACTAAGCATGCGAGCATTCTGTTCCAATTGTCTGCTAACATATCATTGAAACTTTGTTGTTTGGCAACAAAGTTATCAAATTCACCCAGGCATAAGCTAGCAGGTTTATCAAAAGGAATATCACTCTCATTGAATCTACGCAGAGAATTTACCTCTACTACCTGTATCGGGTTATCAAGACCATGGATCTCTTCGATAGGTGGTAGATTTTTGACATCTTCAGATTAGTGCCTTTCTCTTTCATAGATTTCTTAGCTTCTTGCATATCTTCGGGACTGAGGAATAGAATACCTCTTTTCTTTGGAGTTGGCTTAGGAGGTGGTTCGGGAATAGTCCAAGCATTCTCATTGCACAAGATATTATTCAGTAGGAACTCAGCTTGTTCTACAGTTTGTTCCCTAAAAACACAACCGGCACAACTATATAGAAGATATCAAGTATTTCATTCATCTCAAGTGGGTGATCAGGCAAAGAATTCAGTAGCTGGACGAGCCTCCCCCAAGCTTGTGGGAGACTCACTTCTTCAACTTGCGCAAAGTTGTATATTTCCTGCAAGGCAGCTTGCTTCTTATGGGCAGGAAAATATTTCTCAGGGAAGTAGTAGACCATATCCTGGGGGCTACGCACACAACCAGGAGCAAGAGAAGTGAACCAGGTCTTAGCATCATCCTTTAGCGAGAAAGGAAACACCTTGAGGATATAGTAGTGGCGGATCTTTTCCTCACTAGTGAATAGGGTGGCTATATCGTGCAGTTTGGTAAGATGGGCTACAACCGTTTCAGACTCATAACCGTGAAAAGGATCATATTCGGCCAGAGTGATTAACTCAGGGTCGACAGAGAATTCATAATCCTTATCGATCACAAAGATGAGTGAAGTAGCAAACTTCGGGTCGTATTTCATCCTAGCGTTCAGAGATTTTTCTTTCCACTTGCGCAGTAAATTCTCAACATCATAGCTATCCTTACAAGCAAGAAAGTCCTCAGCTATCTCTCCCTCCATAACATAAGGCTCTGGCATATGAGGCAATTCACATTTAGGAGAGCTAGTTCTAACAGGCAAAATAGCAGGTTCTACTTCAATAGTATCAGCAGTTTCAGAAGTATCATTACATCTAGAAGCAACTCTAGCAATTTGTGCATCAAGGAATGCACCTAGTGGCAAAGCAGTATCAAGCATAGCATCATCATAAGCATCATGGGCAGCAGAAGTAGCATTATCAAGCACAGGCGACATATCAAGATTTCTAGCAGGAGGTGGTGTCGCAAACTTACTCATAACTAAAGGTGAATCAAGTGCGGAGCTAGATGGAAGTTCCTTACGTGTCCTCGTAGTTGAGGGCAAGACTTTGGTTTTTGGATCTCTCAGATTCTTCATAGTGACCAGCAGACGTAAATCCCAAGTGACTCAGAGAATATTGTTGTGCTTCCCCGGCAACGGCGCCAGAAAAAGGTCTTGATAACCCACAAGTATAGGGGATCGCAACAGTTTTCGAGGGTTGAGTATTCAACCCAAATTTATTGATTCGACTCAAGGGGAAGCCAAAGAATATTCTCAAGTATTAGCAGTTGAGTTGTCAATTCAACCACACCTGAAAGATTTAGTATCTGCAGCAAAGTATCAGTAGCAAAGTAGTGTGATAGCAACAGTAGCAACAGTAACGAGTAGCAGCAAAGTGACAGCAGTAGCAGCAAAGTAACAGCAGTAGCAACAGAGTAACAGTAGCAGCAGTGACAGCAGTAGCAGCAAAGTAACATAGCAAGGACCAGTAGGAAAAACTCGTAGGCATTGGATCGGTGATGGATGATTATGCAGGATGCTATTCATCATGCAACAGTTATAACACGGAGAGATATGTAAGTAGCTCCAGTTCGTCAATGTAATGTAGGCATGTATTCCGTATGTAGTCATACATGCTTAGGGAAAAGAACTTGCATGACATCTATTGTCCATCCCTCCCATGGCAGCGGGGTCCTAATGGAAACTACGAGATATTAAGGTTCTACTTTTAATAAAGAACCGGACCAACGCATTAACACTTGGTGAATACATGAACTCCTCATACTATGGTCATCTCCGGGAGTGGTTCCGGCTATTGTCACTCCGGGGTTGCCGGGTCATAACACATAGTAGGTGACTACAACTTGCAAGATAGGATCAAGAACACACATATATTGGCGACAACATAATAGGTTCAGATGTGAAATCATGGCACTCGGGCCCTAGTGACAAGCATTAAGCATAGCAAAGTAGTAGCAACATCAATCTCAGAACATAGTGGATACTAGGGATCAGTCCCCGTCAAAACTAACTCGATTACATGATAGATCTCATCCAACCCATCACCGTCCAGCAAGCCTACGATGAGATTACTCATGAACGGTGAAGAGCACCACGGAATTGGCGATGAAGTAAGGTTGGTCATGACGACGGCGACGATTTGCCCTCTCCGGAACCCAGAACGGACTCCACATCTGCCCTCCAGAGGAAGAACAGGAGGTGGCGGTGCCTCCATATCATAAAACGCGATGAACTCTTCTCATTGATTTTTTTTCCGGACGAAAGAGGCTAAAAAGAGCTGAGATTGGAGGCGGTGGAGCGTTGTGGGCCCCACAAGCCTACCAGGCGTGGCTAGGGGGGCCCGCGCCTGGTGGGCTTGTGGGCTCCACGCTCCACTTCCTCCGTTGATTCTTGTGCTAGTATGTTTTATATATTCTACAAAAATTCTCCGTAAATTTCCAGGTCATTCCGAGAACTTTTATTTCTGCGCAAAAACAACACCATGGCAATTCTGCTGAAAATAGCGTTAGTCCGGGTTAGTTCCATTCAAATCATGCAAATTAGAGTCCAAAACAAGGGCAAAAGAGTTTGGAAAAGTAGATACGACAGAGAAGTATCAAGAGCCCTGGAGGCTTAGGGCGTTCGGGGGAGCCATAGGGAGAGGGAGGAGAGAAGAGAGAGCTCGGAAGCTCCTGGAGCTGCCTGGTGCATGGATGCGACGCGTGCCTGAGGAAGCTTGGAAGCTTGCTGATGATGGGGAGTGGTTTTAATGGTCAAAAGAAGGCTTTGAGACATACTTGGACATCTTGAACTAGCTAGGTAGGGACTGGAGGAAGGAGAAAAAGTGCAGAGCACCATTTCTGCACTCCAGGGTGGTGGTCACCACCCCACTTGATGTCCTGGGCCTCTCCTTGGCCAGGCCAAGGTGTCAAACATGCAAGGCATCCATGCCACACTGCACTCGTGAAGTTTGGCCCCAAGTGGAGCTGGTTTGAATAGGCTATGACTGGAGTTAAGTTTATAGCAGAAAACTTAAGGCTACTAATGAGGGCACTAACAGGAGAGATAATGAGGGAAAAGCATGTCTAGCAGCCTTAGGCATGGAAGGACTACATTTCTGCAAAGTTTCAGCTCAAGCAAGGAAGTGTATCTAGCACTTGTTGTACAAAGCTACCTTTCAGCTATAAATCAATATGAGGTTGTGCTGCTCATTTTTCTCCACATCAGCATGCCACCTCTTGGTTTGAAACAATGCCTTGGGATGCTAGGCACCCTCTAGAAAGATATGGGTGCTTTGGCTTAAGCAGAAGTGGGGGAAGAGGGTAAAAGTAGTGATTCCAAGGGTAAAATGAGAGATAGTTACATAGGGTCTCTCTCCAATAATTGACCAGTGGCCATGGGGATGTTATTGGAGGTAAAATGTAACTAT
Organism: Hordeum vulgare subsp. vulgare; assembly: GCF_904849725.1. Taxonomy (NCBI): domain Eukaryota; kingdom Viridiplantae; phylum Streptophyta; class Magnoliopsida; order Poales; family Poaceae; genus Hordeum; species Hordeum vulgare. Next base: position 203,325,684 of record NC_058519.1, on the reverse strand, counting down.
TTGAGCCTGTGGTAGAAAGTTGAGCTCAAGGGTTAAAGTGGAAGAGGTCAAAGAAGCCAATTTAGTGAGTGCACAAAAGGTGTTTGATCTGTGGTTAGGCCATCAGATGAATTCCAATGGCTATGAAACTTAACAGGGTCAAATGATAGATGAAAATAAGCTTGGACACCAAATTTGGGATTTTGTGGGGAATGTTTCCAATGTAGACTTGGAAAACCCATGAAAGGGACAAAATTGGCATTCTTCCTACAAAACTATTCAAATCAATTCCCACAAATCCAATATTTGGTGTGGGTGCATTATTTGAGCATAAAAGCATGCCCAAAAAGTTTGGGGTTAATTGGAGAAACTTTATAATGTAAAGTTTCCCAAAGTCGGAAATCAACAGAGAGGGTTTTGAGGGTCCTTGGACAAGTTCTTCTATTCTCCTTGATGCACCACTTGGTGTGGATGGATTATTGGAGTATCAGAACATGTCCACCAAATTTGAGCACAATTGGAGATACTTGACAATGTAGAGTTGCTCAAATATGATTCTGGACAGATAATGTTTTGGAATAATTAAGTGAATAAGATCAACTTGAAGTGAGATGAAACTTGGCAATATCATCAAATTTAACATATGTGACATGCTAGAATTTTACAGGAACTAATTGAGAATATTTCTTATAGAAATATTCCAAAAGCTTGAAATAGGCACGAAGAGTTTTGGAGGGGTTTGCCCAATATTTTGAACATGACCATGTGTGGAAACTCATATATGTGGAATATATATGCACACTGAGTTTCCCTAAATTTTCTCAAATATTTTGAAAGCAATAAAAATAACTTCCCTTCATAAGAGGTCATTTCCGGCCTCATAGGAGGGCTTTTAAATAAAATAGTAAAATAACTTTGAAAATAATAATATTATGGTTTTGGGAAGTCATTTTGATAATGGGTTTTAAATAAAATAATTGGTGCAAAATAAATTCCCTAATTTGAGGACTTGTAGTACAAATCCAATCTGAGGGTTTTGAAAGTCTAATTCAAAGGAATGCTTTTTGGTGAAAATAATATTTGGTAAAAATAGTTTATGGTCCTATTCACATGGCATGATCATGAGGCAAGGTTTTGGATCAAGGGGGTGCGACTGGAGAGTAACAGGATGTAATAGGAATCAAACACAATCATACAAGCAAGCAAGCAAGCAGTAGTCACTTCAAGCATCACAAGCATTCACAATTTTTTTTAACTGGCCTTAAATTTTGAAATAAATTAATTAGTCAAGACAGCTAAAACAGGCTGTTACAGACCTTACCCCTTAAGAAAATCTCGTCCCCGAGATTCCTAGGCTAGGGGTTGGAGAGATACAAAATCTTGAGTCGGAGGTAGTCTTCATGTCCCCATGTTGTTGTTGTGGGTCTTGAGGTGCTTGATGATACAGCTTCGAATGTTTCACACGTCCTTGCCTGATCGTGGGCGGGGTCTGGTAGTAAGTTATGCTTGACCGAGGTCAAGGGCTTGGTGAGCTAAGTTCGTGCAAGGTTTTGGGCTTGCAAATGCATTCCAAGGTCGGAATACGTGGCAAGATGGTGTGTGTGGGTTCTGGTCCTGGGGCTTCGCATGCCGGTTAGTGACATCTTGATATCCCGTGCTAGAACATAAGGGTTAAGGCCTTCACACGGCTCCTAGCCGTTGAGGAAGTCCTTGACTCCCTTAAGGCAGACAAGCTATGGTCGCAGGTGATCTTCATCCTTGAGGGTGTTGCCGTGGTCTTCGAAGGCTTCTTGCGAAAGGGTCTTGGTTGGGTCTTGCCCATGAGTCTAAGCTCGGAGACTCAGAGTCCAAAACGACTTCCACCACCTGGGAAGGTTGCGAGAGTTCCTGGATGAACTGGCTACCCAATAGTATAGACCAGACATCCACTCCCAAGGTTTGCGGCTCGGCGAGCGGGTGAATCACCTTTGGCACGTTTTCACCACGACCCAACTAGTACTCTCGCCCTTGATTTTTCCAAGGAGAGGTCGTATGATTCTTTCGCTTGTCCAAAGGCTTCATCGTCTTGAATCGTCGAGGCTTCTTGACGTCGTTGATGTAGTCGGTGCATGATCGGTGGTTGATTTCTATTGCTTCATCGCCATTGTCGTGGCTCCCTTACCATGGTGGTTCTTCGTCTTGACTTGAGTAGGATAGACTTCCTTTGTCTTGGGGTTGCTTCGAGAAGCCCACCTCCTCCACATAACACTATACCCTCGAGAGGCATAACAATCGGCGTTCCTGGGGCTTGTCCAAGCAGGACTAAGGTGTTCTTCCTCTTATTGGGTGAATAAGTATGTCATCAGTGAGGATGACAACATATTTTCCCCAAGCAGGACATAAGCTCAGTGCTTATGAGACAGGCGGGGAGAACGGGGTCTTGTTATGGGTGGGGTACTGGCCATATTCCAACGACTTAGAGTCGTTTTCTATGGTCGTAATCCGACCACCTTATGGCCGGGTGAAGCTTTAGGGTCTCAAGGAAATTAGGATGTGGGTGAACAGTTATCATCTTATCTCTAAGCACATTCCTTAGATGCCAATAGTTCGACCTCTAACTCGGGACGACATCACCTCATCTCATCAAAGATACCACCCCACATGGGTCATCTCCACACCGCTCATGCTAGCCAACTCCACGGTTGAGGGAAGAACTAAACCCAAACACTACAAGTACGGTGTAGCTACAAGGCACATGTATTACTATGCAAGAACCTCGGGAAGGCATACAAGCTCCTAAGATTGAATTTAAGACACAACAAATCCAAATGTCCATCTAAGTCATCCAGTGGACAGGTACCAATCCAATATCTTGTTTCCTTTCTACGAACCCGATCAATTGATTCATCAATCCGATCAATCATCACTGGACCTATCACTCCTATAAATACAATGTTGACGGGGTTCTACATAATCTCTTTAGAGTCCTCCTAATTCGCATATTATTGCAAGGATTACGTTATAGCATATCCATCAGCTTCAATAATCACGACCATCTAATCTCCAAGGCCAATCCACATAGGTTCGTAAATCAATTCGACAACTCCAAGTATACGCACTCATATACACTGAGAAACATGGTATCATGATGAAGATCATCAGGCTAAATCCAATTCACTCTGAACCATGTGGTCTCCTATATCATTAATAGTCTGTCAGGACTACCCATTTAATCCCAGACTCAAGTCCAGTAAGAACTCTTGCTCGATACTCCAAGTCATGATGATAAAATCATCAAACCATGCCAACTTCTTGTTAAAGTCAGGTATACCACCAAATAATATTCGTGATCATAATCGTCCTACTAAATCCAATCTTACTCCAGGAATATGTAGGTTATGCTACTATGTCAACTTATTCCACCAAATTCACCTACTTTTATAAGGGTCTTATGATCCACCAAGATAATCTAGTTGTATTCTCAAGACAATTATCATCATCACACAATCTTTAGTCTAATACTCTTATATCATAGAATGGTCCTTCTTATGGCATCAGGGTTATGGTGCTAGATTGAGAATAAGGGATACGCGTTTACCGTGATCACTTGTTCCAAAAGGAACCCGGTGCTAACCAGGGGTTTATAGGGGATCTACAGATGTTCTGGCAAGTCCGTGTACTAGACACGCGACTAGAAAATTCGAGCCTCAAAGGCTTGTGGAAGCTAAGTCTGGTCTAGTGTGGTTTCCCAATCTTGAGAGAAAAGCATAACTACTACAGGTTGTGTGTGGTTAAGCATAGTAGAGTCAGTGTCTTCAGTGCCAATCATCCTTCGAAGTGGATCCTTGGTGCATCTTGCCTTGTTGTCTTCAGTTGCCGAGAGGGGTGAAGGAGAGAGAGTAGCACAGAGGGGAGTGTCTAAGGGTTTTAGTGCAATCAAACAAGCGTGGGAAGTCAACTCAAACAAGTGCCAAAATCAATTCAAACATTAAATAAGATAGGTGACATAACCGCACGCTTGTTGCTTAGGCAAAAGTGCGACTTATATCAAGCACAAACAACAAAAACAAACAACACATAACCTGGTCCATCCGAACCATTCCACGGACTCAACTTCGCACCGGGGATCTACAACTCATCCTAACCTAGGTTCTTGGACTCGACAGTCGTGCTTGCTTCGTGCTCCGGGGAGGAGTCCGCTAGGTCTTCTGGACCTTCTCATGGTGTTGTCACGTCTCTCGTTGTTGCTCGCAAAAGCGACTCGGGTTGAGTTGAAAGAATCATTGATGACTTTTTGTCTAGGAGGTTGCTGACGAAGGTGGCTCTTCATGGCTGTCATTGACAGGGTCTTCCATCGTCTCTGTGATCTTGTCTTGTCTTCTTGTCTTCTGAGGCTTCGAGAATCTCAAGCAGACGACCTTTATGCAATGACGTCAGCAAGGCACGATAGAGTTCTGACTTCTCAGTCATACTGATCGTGATATTGACACCTAGAACGAGGGATCAAGGGAACCATTTTCCTGCTCATTAAGGTGAGGCGGACCAGTTGGCGAGGTTCTCATCCACCAGTGGTGGTCGACACAATCCTTATTATTGACAGGGTCACTCTATTAGTGATCCAGATCATGTCTTGCATATATTACGTCCAAATCATCGTAGGTGTAAGTGGCATCACACTGGAACCGTGTCGGGTGTTGCCATCTTCTAATCCTCGAGGTCCTTGTTCCTCTTGCAGGTTCTTCCGTTAGCATCGTCTGGTAGAAGAGTTGTCTTCTGTACTTCAGCACAGGAGTGATTGCTTGAAATGATTGCTTCCTTCCAAATTGCCCACGAGGATTTCAAGTAATCCCATGGTCAGAGGGCATAAGGGTGCTAGCGACCATTTGCAAGTTTTGAAAAAGTAGGCAAGGAGTGTCAGAGAATAGGGGTGGAAGGCTAAAGTACAACCTTTGTTTCCTTTGAAGATCTAGGAGAGGGGAGAAAATATATAGGTTTTGCGAGTACTTTTGAAAGGTCTGGAAAGCAATTTTATCCCAACTAACGTTCGTGCTAACTAAGGCTTCCTACAGTCAGGATGGATCTGATACCAGCTCTGAGGGGACCCTGACTTACGAGTCGAGATCGCTGAATGATCGTGCTCAGTGATCCCAAAGATCAATGCTCACCAAACACACAGAAACTGAATAATAAGAGTCTTACATACATACATACCGTTTGCTACCAATAAAGACCATTGCGGTCGAGTCTTACATAAATAGGGCCTTAAAGGCCAACACACCAAACTGGACCAATAGAGGAATTATTGGTTGAAAGCGTGAACCCATGCCATCAGCCTTAACCTACACGCATTCCGACTGGGTAGCGTCCTAGCTCGCAAGAACGTCACCGAGTTACTCTTCAATATATCATGTTCTCTATACCTGGTCAATGAAATAACCAGTGGCAAGCCAATGAGTACTTTTGATTGTACTCGCAAACAGCCCATGATATGAACAATGAAAGTGAAGGATAACAATAACATGCATCTTTGGTGGAACTTCTCTGGGTGGAATGATCATGAATATGTATCAAATTAAAGAATTACTTTTGAAGAACAGGTTACAAATATCAATATTTCTGTCGAGGGCTGAACCATCTGGGCTCACCCTACATGCCAAGTGACCAAACTTGGTCATATTATTACTTTCATAACAACACCTTTTTAACCACCACACACACACACTCACACACACACACTCACACACACACACTCTTGGTTTATGCGGAAATAACTGGACGTAGTTTAAGCAGGATTACCCAACTGTCCTTGACCGTGGACATGGCTATTCGAATAGTTTTAGACTCTGCAGAGGTAGTACGCTGGACCCACGAGATTTGGGAAACTTCCGTGTCATCCACGACTCGCGATATATAACATACCCAAGGTAAGTACCCGATCAATGCCTTCCCCTGACGATACTAGACAAAGAGGTCCACTCGATTGGTACCCAGCCCACATGTTGTAATTCTTACTAGCACCGACTCGGGACAGTACCATGTGGGGACCAATGGTGTGACTATAACTCATAAAAATGGCATAGTCGTCCTACCTGGCACGACCCCATGACGAGAGTGACCACACATCACTCACGCCACTAGTAATGTGGCTCTTTCCTAGCACCGACCAGAGTAATTAACATAGCCCCGTCCCATAACGGGTAACATGGTCGTACTGGTAAGGTTGGGACGGTCGACACATCATAAATCTAATCCCATTTCCGAAACCATACTCACACAAATACTGGGTGCATCACTTCACCAAAAGTGACCACCTAACTCATCATCACCCTCGGGCATTAGTGGCACCCGACGGGGTTTTCATAAACTCTTGCTTTATGTCATCAATATGTTCATGATAATACTACTGCTATCTTTACTTGTCAACATAATATTAGCATGACCCTCAAGGGGTAGGGTAAAGCTCAATGCATGTGCTCCAAGGGAGCCATCGGTAAAATCATATCAAATGATTACCGGCACTTATGATCATATGCAACAGAAATACTTGCTATCTTAACACGCAAAGTAACATATGCTCAGTCATGGTCAAAGGGTTGCTTGCCTTTTCTCACATAAGTCCTCAGGGTCTTCGAGTTCTTCCTCTCCAACTCCGAGTATTCCATCTACCCATCAACTATCGTTGGAAACAACACAGTAAGCCACACAGCAAGGAGAAACAAAAGTGTCCTATAAATAGAAGTTTTGTTTTTCTTGGACCTCTCTGGTCATAAGAAAAATACCTGAAGCTTGCCATAGGAGGTTTGGATCATCGAGGATTTTTGAATGGATGAAAAGAGGAATAGGTGATTATTGAAGAAGCCTACAGGAATCATTCTCTTAAAAATGAGTGGAGGCACTCAATAAACATAGCACGATTTAAGAAATATTTAGGAAGTTGATTCACTGGATTTGGAGTTTATAAGAATATTCTAGAGATTTTATAATACTGGATAAATAGCAAAAGGGAGCTATTTATTTATAGCAGCAGAAATATGGTAAGAAAAAATGTTGAATAAAGTTAGGAATTTAGAACAATATTCTAGGAGTCTCTGGAATTGGGAATCCATTTGGAGTTGATTTGGAACCTATAGGATTTTTGAAAGGTAGGACTGAATATATCCATATTTGTATTTTAATAAATACTCCACAGAAAGGTTGCTTGGAAAAATAAGCATAGCACATATTTTGATAGATCTTGAATTTAGGAACCTGTAGAAATTTGAATCATCAGATTTGGAGCAAAAATGAATTTAATATGGATTTTCGAAGTTTCTGGAAAAAGGAAAAGCAGAGAAGGGCTCAACCCTAGGGCTATCTTGCGCACATGGCGAAGAAGAGGGAGGTGGGCCGGCCCAGCTGCGCTAGCTGGCCAGCGGAGCGGCCACGCCGAAGGCGCATTCCTGGAATGCGTCTTCCATGCAGGGAGGCGGGCTCAGCTGAAGGCACGGCCACTTAATGGGGAGAGGCCCACCTGTCAGCCTGGCTGGCCGGCCGACACGCTCGGCCGAGCGGCTGACGGGGCCTTCTTCTTCCTCTTGCCACGGGAGAGAGCAGGAGAGAGCGACGACGGATGCCGACGCTAGAGGGCACGGCCCCTAGCTCTCCAACCACCGGAGGGCTCAGGGGGGGCTAGCCGCACCCGTTCCCCTGCTCGGCACCTGCAGGGGAAAGCCGCAAGGGCGCCGGCGACAAGGCTGTGGGAGGCCATCGGCCCTCTCTTATGTCGGCACCAGGGGTGAAGGGAGGCAGCTGGAGGTGCTTGGGTGGAGTTGCGGTGGCCTGGGGGTCTCCGGCAGGGGCAGAAGGAGATGAGGGGAGGCTCTGGGCGCGCCAGCCCGTGCGGAGGCCGGAGCTCTACCCCGTGGCCATGGAAGGAGGTGGGAAGGAGGGCTTAGGGGAGAAGAGAGAGCTCGAGGGGTTCCCAGGGGGAGAGGGAGAGGGCCCTGGAGGCTTAGGACGCTCGGGGGAGCCATAGGGAGAGGGAGGAGAGAAGAGAGAGCTCAGAAGCTGCTGGAGCTTCCTGGTGCATGGATGCCACGCGTGCCTGAGGAAGCTTGGAAGCTTCCTGATGATGCGGAGTGGTTTTAATGGTCAAAAGAAGGCTCTAAGACATACTGGGACATCTTGGACTAGCTAGGTAGGGACTAGAGGAAGGAGACAAAGTGCAGAGCACCATTTCTGCACTCCATGGTGGTGGTCACCACCCCACTTGATGTCCTGGGCCTCTCCTTGGCCAGGCCAAGGTGTCAAACATGCAAGGCATGCATGCCACACTGCACTCGTGAAGTTTGGCCCCAAGTGGAGCTGGTTTGAATAGGCTATGACTGGAGTTAAGTTTGCAGCAGAAAACTTAAGGCTACTAATGAGGGCACTAACAGGAGAGATAATGAGGGAAAAGCATGTCTAGCAGCCTTAGGCATGAAAGGACTACATTTATGCAAAGTTTCAGCTCAAGCAAGGAAGTGTAGCTAGCACTTCCTGTACAAAGCTACCTTTTAGCTATAAATCAATATGAGGTTGTGCTGCTCATTTTCTCCACCTGAGCATGCCATCTCTTGGTTTGAAACAATGCCTTGGGATGCTACGCACCCTCTGGAAAGAGATGGGGGCTTTGGCTTAAGCAGAAGTGGGGCAAGAGGGTAAAAGTAGTGATTCCAAGGGTAAAATCAGAGATAGTTACATAGGGTCTCTCTCCAATAATTGACCAGTGTCCATGGGGATGTTACTAGAGGTAAAATGTAACTATTTGAGGCTGTGGTAGAAAGTTGAGCTCAAGGGTTAAAGTGGAAGAGGTCAAAGAAGCCAATTTAGTGAGTGCACACAAGGTGTTTGATCTGTGGTTAGGCCATCAGATGAATTCCAATGGCCATGAAACTTAACAAGATCAAATTATAGATGAAAATAAGCTTGGACACCAAATTTGGGATTTTGTGGGGAATGTTTCCAATGTAGACTTGGAAAACCCATGAAAGGGACATAATTGGCATTCTTCCAACAAAACTATTCAAATCAATTCCCACAAATCCAATATTTGGTGTCGGGCATTATTTGAGCATAAAAGCATGCCCAAAAAGTTTGGCATCAATTAGAGAAACTTTATAATGTAAAGTTTCCCAAAGTCAAAAATCAACACAGAGGGTTTTGAGGGTCCTAGGACAAGTTCTTCTATTCTCCTTGATGCACCACTTGGTGTGGATGCATTATTGGAGTATCAGAACATGTCCACCAAATTTGAGCACAATTGGAGATACTTGACAATGTAGAGTTGCTCAAATTTGGTTGTGGATAGATAGCGTTTTGGAATAATTATGTGAATCAAATCAACTTGGATTGAGATGAAACTTGGCAAGATCACCAAATATAACATATGTGACATGCTAGAATTTTACAGGAATTAATTGAGAATATTTCTTATTGAAATATTCCAAAAGCTTGAAATAGGCACGAAGGGTTTTGGAGGGGTTTGCCCAATGTTATGAACATGACCATGTGATGAAACTCATATATGTGGAATATATATGCCCAGTGAGTTTCCCTAAATTTTCTCAAATATTTTGAAAGCAATAAAAATAACTTCCCTTCATAAGAGGTCATTTCTGGCCTCAGAGGAGGGCTTTTAAATAAAATAGTAAAATAAATTTTAAAATAATAATATTATGGTTTTGGGAAGTCATTTTGATAATGGGTTTTCAATAAAATAATTTGTACAAAATAAATTCCCTAATTTGAGGACTTGTAGTACAAATCCCATCTCACAGTTTTGAAAGTCTAGTTCAAAGGAATGCTTTTTGGTAAAAATAATATTTGGTAAAAATAGTTTATGGTCCTATTCACATGGCATGATCATTAGGCAAGGTTTTGGATCAAGGGGGTGTGGCTGGAGAGTAACATGATGTAATAGGAATCAAACACAATCATACAAGCAAGCAAGCAAGCAGTAGTCACTTCAAGCATCACAAGCATGCACAAAAAAATGGCCCTAAATTTTGAAATAAGTTAATTTGTGAGGAAAAGTAAACACAGGGTGTTACACCAACACACCTAATACAATGGTAAATTGTATAGGTGCACTAGTTCAGCGAAGAGATGGTAATATATGGGTGATAGGTGTGCCAAAGCAAGGTAATATAAATTTGTAATAAAAATTACAGCAAGGTAGCAAGTGACAAAGGTGAGCATAAACGGTGTAACAATGGTGAGAAACAAGGCCTAGGCTTCATAGTTTCACTAGTGGCAACTCCTAACAACATTAACATAGTCTAATCACATGATATTTCCACTAAAACATGCAATGGTGACGTACTCGGAGGTCATTCCTTTGTGATCAAGTGAGGACGAGAATTATGTAGAGCTACAAAAGCACACCTCAGAGGTTGTAGTTCTCGTCTATGGATTTCCCAATGTCATCGCGGCCATCCAAAGAGAGTACCACAATCACCACAACGTATCTCAAGGATAGTCAAAGACAAGCACAAAGAGACTCTCTATCTTCAATCAATTCACAAAAGAGGAAATCACTCATGAAAATATTCTTCTAATCCATGTCCAATAGACCACGGTCACCATGGTCTCGGGGATTATACTAGATAATATCAAGTGAGTACATCAATCCAATACATAGAAGAAGGGGAAACATCATGGGATCACCCAGCCTATGATCACAATCAAGATCACATTATGGGAGAGAGAATGAACCACATAGAAACTATAGAAGACCTCAGCCCCGAGGAGGAACTAATCCCGCTTCATGGAGGGAGGAAGCAACGTCGATGGAGATGAATCTGGGGGCACTTCCCCATCCCGGCAGGGTGCGGGCACAGGAATTCTGGTACCCCAAAACTTGTTGGCGATGGCGGCGGAGATCGGAATTGCTTTTGGAGAAAAGGGTTCCGGAATCAGGGTTTCCTCCAAGGGGGTAAAAAAGGAGCCAAGGTAGGGCACCAGAGGGGGTGGCACCCACCTAGGCGGCTTCCCTACGCGGCCAGGGGGCAAGCGGCGCCACCAGGGCGCCTGGGGCCTGGTGACCCCCCTGTGGCCCTCCTTCGGCCGTCTAGAATCTTCTGGAACACTGATTTGTTATATATTTTTGTGGAATTTTTCGGGCACTGTAAATATGGGTATAAACCTGCAATTCACAGACATAAGCAGACAGGAACTGGCACTGGGTGCACTGAGTTAGTAGGTTAGTCCAAATATGTTGAAAAAGGTATGAAAGTGTATAAAACACATAGCAACATCACCCAAAACTTGCATGGAGCAAGCAGAAATTATAGATACGTTTGGGACGTATCAACATCCCCAAGCTTAATTCCTGCCCGTCCTCGAGTAGGTAAATGACAACACAAATAATTTCTATGGTGACATGATAACACACATATAAGAACTTCAAAGTAAAGCAAATAATATATGCAATTCAAGTCAAGACAATAACAAGCAAGATTCTATATCTAGTATTGAAACTAGC